>NC_072373.2:218110400-218412800 GCF_028885625.2 Pongo pygmaeus | reverse complement strand
CAACTGAGCAAGACTCCGTCTCAAAAAAAACAAAACAAACAAACAAAAAGTAATAGACTATACTTACACAAACTATGCATAGAAAGCACATTAGTCAAAATAATAAAAGCCAAAAATGACAAATCCACATGCAACATCATATTGAATGAAAAAATGTTGAAAGTATTCCCACTAAGAACAAGAAGAGAAAAATTCTCACTTTATCCACTTGTAATCAACATAGGACTGAAAGTTCCTGTCAGAGCAATCTGGCAAGCGAAAGAAATAAAGGACATCTAAATTGGAAAGAAGGAAGTGAAACTACCACTGTTTGCCAATGATATGATCATATGTGCTTAGAAAACCCTAAAGATTCCACCAAAATACTCGCAGGTGTGATAAATGAATTCACTTAAGTCTCAGGTACAAAATCAATATGTACAAATCACTATCACTGTTTTATACCAACAACAACCAAGGTGAGAATCAAATCAATAACTTAATCCCTTTACAACAGTTGCAAAACAACAACAACAAAAACAGTGACAACTACAAAAACAACCTAGGAATACACTTAACCATTAGGTAAAGGATCTCTACAAGGAGAACTACAAGACACTGCTGAAAAAAACCATAGATGACAAAAAAGAAGAAAAACATCCCATGCTCATGGATTGGCAGACACAATATTGTGATAATGTCCACACTGCCCAAAGCAATCTAAAAATTGCAAACATCAAACATCAATTTAAAAATGTCAATCTAAAAATTGCATACATCAAAACATCATTTTTCACAGGATTATAAAAAGAATCCAAAAATTCTTATAGAGCCGAAAAAGAGGCCGAAGAGCCAAAGCAATCCTAAGCAAAATGAACAAATATGGAGGCATCACATTACCTGACTTCAAATTATACGGTAAGGCAATAGTAAGCAAGACTGACGGTGCCAGCATAGAGGTTGAGACATAGACCAATGGAAAAGAATAGAGAACCCAGAAATAAAGCCACATACTTACAACCCAGTGGTAGGACTGCTGCTTCTCAGTTTGTGCTGAGTGGTGCCCTTTGGGGATATGGGGCCAAAGTTACTGGATTTTTGCCCCCAAGAAAAACCAGAGAATGAATTGTGATATCCTGTTTGATTTTTAGAGTCTGCTTATTGCCATAGTGCTCAGGTCATCTCCAAGTGCCCAAGACACTCAGTCACCAGCCGGTGTCCACATTCGTGGCACCACTGCAAGAAAGAGTTTAGGAAGTAGGGAGAATGAAGCAAAAGGCAAGAAGTGTCTATTGCAAAGCAAAGGAACACACTCAAAAGAGAGCGTTGTATTCAGAAGAGTGAGTCGTGTACAAGGGAGTTTGGGTTTCTAATTTTATAGGATCTTTAAGGAGAGGTTGGAATAATCATTAGGATTTCAAGAAAAAATGGTGAAGTTTTCACAGAACTGAGGTGTCACCTGTTATTTATTTATTTATTTATTGAGATGGAGTTTCGCTCTTGTTGCCCTGGCTGGAGTGCAATGGTGTGATCTCCGCTCATCACAACCTCGGCCTCCCGGGTTCAAGCAATTCTCCTGCCTCAGCCTCCGGAGTAGCTGGGGTTACAGATATGTGCCACCACACTCCGCTAATTTTGTATTTTTAGTAGAGATGAGATTTCTCCATGTTGGTCAGGGAGGTCTCTAACTCCCGACCTCAGGTGATCCGCCTGCCTTGGGCTCCCAAAGTGTTGGGATTACAGGCATGAGCCACTGTGCCTGGCTAGGTGTCACCTATTTTTATACTAAATATAGGCATGCCCAGAACCGTCCTGGCACTGGTGTGTGACTTAGTGTCATCATGAGTGTATAATTAGGGCTGGGGTGGGGCATGGGTCAAACCCGGTGCCATGTGGGACACAGTCAGTGTCAGCCAGCTTAGCCCTGTCCTGCTTGTTTGGGTCTTATTGGTCAAGGCTTATCCTTATTCTCGTAGCTAATTTTACAAGCTCTTTTCCTGCTGCTATATGAAATCACTGCTTGATATTTTCATGCTTCTCCTGTGTCCAGCCAGCATTCCTATTTTATGAGTGTTTCTTCCTTCCTTCCTTCCTTCCTCCCTCTCTTCCTTCCTTCTTTCTTTCTTTCTTTCTCTTTCTTTCTTTCTTTCTTTCTTTCTTTCTTTCTTTCTTTCTTTCTTTTTTCTTTTTTCTTTCTTTCTGTTCTTTCTTTCTACTTTAAGTTCTGGGATATACGTGCAGAAGGTGCAGTTTTGTTACATATGTATACATATGCCATGGTGATTTGCTTCACCCATCAACCCATCATCTACATTAGGTATTTCTCCAAATGCTACCCCTCCCCTAGCCCTCCACACCCTGAGAGGCCCCAGTGTGTGATGTTCCCCTACCTGTATCCATGAGTTCTCATTGTTCGACTCCCACTTATGAGTGAGAACATGCAATGTTTTGGTTCACTGTTCCTGTGTTAGTTTGCTGAGAATCATGGTTTCTAGCTTCATCCATGTCCCTGCAAAGGAAATGAACTCATTTTTTATGGCTGCATAGTATTCTATGGTGTATATGTGCCACATTTTCTTTATCCAGTCCATCATTGATCGGCATTTGGTTGGTTCCAAGTCTTTGCTGTTGTGAATAGTGCTGCAATAAACATACGGGTGCACGTGTCTTTATAGTAGAATGATTTATAATCCTTTGGGTATATACCCAGTAATGGGATTGCTGGATCAAATGGTATTTCTGGTTCTAGATCCTTGAGGAATCACCACACTGTCTTCCACAATGGTTGAACTAATTTACACTCCCACCAACAGTGTCAAAGCATTCCTATTTCTCCGCATCCTTTCCAGCATCTGTTGTTTCCTGACTTTTAATGATCACCATTCTAACTGGCATGAGATGGTATCTCATGGTTTTGATTTGCATTTCTCTAATGCAAATCAAGTGACGAGTGATGACGAGTGTTTTTTCATATGTTTTTTGGCTGGATAAATGTCTTCTTTTGAGAATTGTCTGTTCATATCCTTCACCCACTTCTTGATGGGCTTGTTTGTTTTTTTCTTGTGGATTTGTTTAAGGTCCTTGTAGATCCTGGATATTAGCCATTTGTCTGATGGATATATTGCAAAAATTTTCTCCCATTCTGTAGGTTGCCTGTTGACTCTGATGATAGTTTCTTTTGCTGTGTAAAAGCTCTTTATTTTAATTAGATCTCATTTGTCAATTTTGGCTTTTGTTGCCATTGGTTTTGGTGTTTTAGCCATGAAGTCTTTGCTCATGCTTATGTCCTGAATGGTATTGCCTACATTTTCTTCTAGGGTTTTTATGGTTTTAGGTCTTACATTTAAGTCTTTAGTCCATCTTGAGTTGATTTTTGTATAAGGTGTAAGGAAGGGGTCCAGTTTCAGTTTTCTGTACATGGCTAGCCAGTTTTCCCAACACCATTTATTAAATAGGGACTCCTTTCCCCATTGGTTGTTTTTGTCAGGTTTGTCAAGGATCAGATGGTTGTAGATGTGTGACATTACTTCTGAGGCCTCTGTTCTGTTCCATTGGTCTACATATCTGTTTTGATAACTGTACCATGTTATTTTGGTTACTGCAGCCTTGTAGTACAGTTTGAAGTCAGGTAGCATGATGCCTCCAGCTTTGCTCTTTTTGCTTAGGATTGTCTTGTGTATACAGGTTCTTTTTTGTTTCCATAAGAACTTTAAAGTAGTTTTTTCCAATTCTGTGAAGAAAGTCATTGGTAGCTTGATGGGGATGGCATTGAATCTATAAATTACCTTGGGCAGTATGGCCATTTTCACAATATTGATTCTTCCTACCCATGAGCATGGAATGTTCTTCCATTTGTTGGTATCCTCTTTTATTTCATTGAGCAGTGGTTTGTAGTTCTTGAAGAGGTCCTTCACATCCCTTGTAAGTTGGATTCCTAGGTATTTTATTTTCTTTTAGCAATTGTGAATGGGAGTTCACTCATGATTTGGCTCTCGGTCTATTGTTGGTGTATAAGAATGCTTGTGATTTTTGCACATTGATTTTGTGTCCTGAGACTTTGTTGAAGTTGCTTATCAGCTTAAGGAGATTTTGGGCTGGGTTGATGGGGTTTTCTAAATATACAGTCATGTCATCTGCAAACAGAGACAATTTGACTTTCTCTCTTCCTATTTGAATACTCTTTATTTCTTTCTCTTGCCTGATTGTCCTGGCCAGAACTTCCAATAGTATGTTGAATAGGAGTGGTGAGAGACAGCATCCTTGCATTCTGCCAGTTTCCAAAAGGAATGCTTCTAGCTGTTGCCCATTCAGTATGATATTGGCTGTGGCTTTGTCATAAATAGCTCTTATTATTTTTAGATATGTTCCATCAATACCTAGTTTATCTAGAGTTTTTAGCATGAAAGGGTGTTGAAGTTTATCGAAGGCCTTTTCTGCATATATTGAAATAATCATGTGGTTTTTTTCATTGGTTCTGTTTATGTGATGGATTACGTTTATTGATTTGCGTATGTGGAACCTGCCTTGCATGCCAGGGATGAAGCCGACTTGATCATGGTGGATAAGCTTTTTGATTTGCTGCTGGATTTGGTTTGCCAGTATTTTATTGAGGATTTTCTCATTGATGTTCATCAGGCATATTGGCCTGAAATTTTCTTTTTTTGTTGTGTCTTTGCCAGGTTTTGGTATCAGGATGATGCTGGCCTCATAAAATGAGTTAGAAAGGAGTCCCTCTTTTTCTATTGTTTGGAATAATTTCAGAGGAATGGTTCCAGCTCCTCTATATACCTCTGGTAGAATTCAGCTGTGAATTCGTCTGGTCCTGGACTTTGGTTGGTAGGCTATTAATTATTGTCTCAATTTCAGAACTTGTTAATGGTGTATTCAGGGATTCAACTTCTTCCTGGTTTAGTCTTGGGAGGGTTTGTGTGTCCAGGAATCTATCCATTTCTCCTAGATTTTCTAACTTATTTGCATAAAGGTGTTTATAGATTCTCAGATGGTAGTTGCTATTTCTGTGGGATCAGTGGTGATATCCCCTTTATCATTTTTTATTGTGTCTATTTGATTCTTCTCTCTTTTCTTCTTAATTATTCTGGCTATTGGTTTATCTATTTTGTTAATCTTTTCCAAAAAACCAGCTCCTGGATTCATTGATTTTTTGAAGGGTTTTTTATGTCTCTATCTCTTTCAGTTGTGCTCCAATCTTAGTTATTTCTTGTCTTCTGCTAGCTTTTGAATTTGTTTGCTCTTGCTTCTCTAGTTCTTTTAATTGTGATGTTAAGGTGTCAATTTTAGATCTTTCTCCCTTTCTTCTGTGGGCATTCAGTGCTATAAATTTCCCTCTAAACACTGCTTTAGCTGTGTCCCAGAGATCCTGGTACATTGTGTCTTTGTTCTCACTGGTTTCAAAGAACTTATTTATTTCTGCCTTAATTTTGTTATTTGCCCAGTAGTCCTTCAAGATCAGGTTGTTCAGTTTTCATGTAGTTGTGTGGTTTTGAGTAACTTTCTTTATCCTAAGTACTAATTTGATTGCACTTTGGTCTGAGATACTGTTTGTTATGATTTCTGTTCTTTCACATTTGCTCAGGAGTGTTTTACTTCCAATTATGTGGTCAATTTTAGAATAAGTGTGATGTGGTGCTGAGAAGAATGTATATTCTGTTGATTTGGGGTGGAGAGTTCTGTAGATGTCTCCTAGGTCTGTTTGGTCCAGAGCTGAGTTGAAGTCCTGAATATCCTTGTTAATTTTCTGTCTTGTTGATCTGTCTAATATTGACAGGGGTGTTTCTTTAATTAGCAGGTAGAATAGTCATTAGATATTCCAGGAAAGGAGAGGATTTCAGAGACTTGAGATTACCACCCCTTTCTTCCTTCTCTGGGTTTCTTTGGAAGAATCTTGGACAAGTCACTCTGACCGGGACTTTTGCCATTTTCTGGCTTTTATATTGAGTTTTGTGTTATCTTGTGTTTCTTTGCTTAATTCTTATTTTATATTTGCAGTTTTCCATCTTCCTGAGACCAATCACTGCTATTCCTATATCATGCCCATAAAGTTTTTTTCTTCTGTCTATTTTATAAATATTTTATTAATAAAAATTGTATCTGTTCATGAGGTACAGTATGATGTTTTGAGATATTCATACTCTACAATGTGGAATGGTGAAATCAAACTCATTGGCATTCCTACCAGTTCACACTCTTACTTTTTTTGTGGGGGGACATTTCAAATTTACTGTCTCAGTATTTTCAATTTTACAATATATTATTACTAACTATAGTCACCCTACTGTGCTATAGATATCCAACTTACTTCTCCTTTCTAAATGAAACTCTATCTTTTTTTTTCTCTTTTTTTTTCTTTTTTTTTCTTTTATTGTAATTATTATTATTATTATTATTATTATACTTTAGGTTTTATGGTACATGTGCCCAATGTGCAGGTAAGTTACATATGTATACATGTGCCATGCTGGTGCACTGCACCCACCAACTCGTCATCTAGCATTAGGTATATCTCCCAATGTTATCCCTCCCCCCTCCCCCCAACCCACAACAGTCCCTGAAGTGTGATGTTCCCCTTCCTGTGTCCATGTGTTCTCATTGTTCAATTCCCACCTATGAGTGAGAATATGCGGTGTTTGGTTTTTTGTTCTTGCGATAGTTTACTGAGAATGATGATTTCCAATTTCATCCATGTCCCTACAAAGGACATGAACTCATCATTTCTTATGGCTGCATAGTATTCCATGGTGTAGATGTGCCACATTGAAACTCTATCTTTTAAAACATTGTGCCAACACATGTCTGGACACATTTGGTTTTTGGGATCCCACCCTCTCCTCTGAGATGGGAGAACAGTGCAGCGTGTACTGTGGCCAGACCCAGAATGATCCTGATGGAATTAGAAAAGAAAGTCTACCTCTTTTCTCTTCCAGATCTGAGGTTGACCTTTGTTAAAGGTCTGAGCTTTGAGAACTGCTGGGACTGGAATCCTGGCTCTCATCTCACTCCCACCTGCGCCACCAAGATATATAGTCCATGGGAAGCATCTGAGAACAGCTATCGTGTGAGTCCTAAGAATGAATAAAACGTATATACATTTATGCTTTTGTTGAACAGGGTTATTTCGTGAGTGTTATTCTGTTCTTGGGTTTTTCTCACTCAATAACATAAATGCCTTGAATTTAAATGTCCTGCAAAGACCTTGAGTCTTTGCCTTCATGCTGGCTCTTCACTTACTCTTCCCAACTTTGCTGAGTCAAGACCAAGCTCTAGGAGGTGCCATCAACCCATAGCTTTTCCTCAGGCCTCACACCCACTCCTGAAACCATAGGAGCAAGTCACATTGACTCTACCTCTAGGATGTCCCCAGGCTGTGTGCAGCCACTCCAGGTGATGCCCAGACCTCCTGCCTGGGCATTGCAGTGTTCATCTTATGGTTGTCCCTGCCTCCTGGTTACCTCTCTCAGGGATCGGAGTCCTCCTGGCCATAATGGGGAACTGGAAAACAGGCCTCAGGTGGCCTCATCACCCTAGTTCAAAACTGCCAATGACCTCTGGGCCACCCCTGCCTCTGGCTGCACGTCTCCAGCCTCATTTGCCTGTGCCACTTCACGACATGCCACTTTCAACACTGGTCTTCTCATTCTCTCTGTGTTCCCCCTAAGCCCATGATTTACAGGTTGTGTTCATTTTTCTGGGTTCTGAGTCTGTTTCCACTCTAGCAAAAATGCTGGGTGAGTGGGGCAGGAGGTGGCTGATGTCTGTAGGTCCCAGGTGAGTAGAAGGGAGGCTTTTATCACCTGGGTTCTATGAGAAAACCCCAGGCCAAGGGGGCATCTCTCCAATGACCTCAAGGTATGTACATGTATGTGTGTGTGGTGTGAGCACTTAGAAAGTCACAACCCTCCAGGACGGAGCTGGCCTCAGATAGATTAAGATGGTTTTGCACTTGGCAGAGAAAAGTAAAACATCTCATGTCCCTGGCTGGGCAACTTCCCCAGGAGTCCAGCAAGAAGACATGAGATCTGTGGACAGGAGGTCACTGGGTGAAACCTCTCATTTGAGGATCATGTTAAAAGTTGCACTTGAGACCCTGAGTGCCCTATGTCCTTCCCACTCACCAAAGAACCCCAGCTGAGCCAGCCCTGACTCCAGACACAAGAGCCCAGGGAGGAGCTGGGAGAGAGGGAGACCCACTGTGACCTCAGGGCATGGAAGGAGCCCTGACTTTTCTCTTGATGATGCCTTCCCCACTCCCAAGTGCCTCTGGCCCTGAAGCTTCCAGGGACCCCTGCATTCCATCCATGCCCTCCTCTGCTCCCTCCAACTCTGCCTCTTCTAAAGTTCCATGCATTTGTCTCCATGTGAGTGCCCCAGTCTCAGGCTCTGGCAGTGGCTAAGAGGTTCGGGGTCCCTGTGCCTGTCTGGAGGCAGCCTCACTCTATGTGGTCCCATGTGGGTTCTTGGAATTCTTTCTCACAGGGTCACCTGCAGGTGTACAGTAGACACATCATATCTAGAAGAGTCAGTGGTGATGGGTGAAGACCCAGAACCCTCTCAGGCATGCACATGGAAGGAGAGAGAGCAGTCCCTGGAAGCACAGGCCTGGGGGTAGTTCCTGGACACTTCTGTCTCCTCTAATAAAAGAGGCCAGTGACTTTGGCCACAGAATACACACCCACTTCCCATGGGTTCATATCCAAAGAACAAACTCCTTCAGACTCACTGGTCCATGCACTCGAGATCCCCAGTGTACCTTGAGTTACTATATCAAAAGGAGAGAGAAACCAGCTGACACTAGTCCTAATACTTATACGAATACCAAGAGGGATGTTTTCTTCTTGCTCTTCCAGGGAATGTGCTGAGTTAGCACCTTTTTTCTTTTTATTGGAGCCGCTGTAGCAGGGAAGACAGTGGTGAGGGGCCTCCTTGGAGTAAAATCCAGGTAAGTTCAGCCCCTGCTTGCTCCACTGTCTGCCCCTCCAGGGCCTCTGTGTCCTGATGCAGAGTCCAGCCTGTTCTCCCCAGGCTCACATTCCTTATGCCCAGAGACCCGCCAAAAAAGAAAGTCCCAAGAAACAGGAAGGAACGCCACCAGCAAGAGACCTCACACTCACGGGCCTCAGAGATATTCATGGCCTGAGGAGCACAAAGGAGAGTGTGTAGGGAGCGGATCCCCACTTAGAAAGAAGCAGGACAGTGCCCCAAGGCCTGGAAGATGCTGGCTGCCTCCTCTGTGCTGTGCTGTGGGGAAGGCCATCACTGTTTAAACCCCTCTTGGTGAGTTTTTCCAGGAAATAAAGCACTTGAATTCTTCTTGTTTTGAATTATGGTGCACTTAAGAAATATTAACTTTTTTGTTTGTTTTGAGATGGAGTTTGCTCTGTCTCCCAGGCTGGAGTTTCACTATGTTGGCTAGGCTGGTATGAACTCCTGACCCCAGGTGACCTGCCCTCCTTGGCCTCCCAAGTGCTGGGATTATGGGCTGAGCCACTGCACCTGGACAATATTAACATTTTTCTTTCATTCCCTTGGACATTTCTAATTGGCAGTGAGAGTAGTTAATGTTCTCACAAAGAGTGATGAAAGGATATGGGATAACCATCATTTTCCACATGGATTATGTAGATACCTTTGCAGGACATGGGGCTCCCACCTGTAATCTCAGCACTTTGAGAGCCCAAATTGGGAGGATGACTTGAGTACAGGTGTTCAAGACCAGCCTGGGCAACAGTGAGACCTCGTCTCTACAAAAGATAAACAAAATGAGCCAGGCATGGTGGCACACACCTGTATTTCCAGCAAATTGGGAGGCAGACATGGGAGGATCGCTTCAGCCTGAGAGGCCAAGGCTGCGGTGAGCTGAGATTGCACCACTGCACACCAGCTTTAGAAACAGAGCGAGGCCCTGTCTTTAAAGAGAAGAAGAAAGAAAAAAACAGAAAAGACAAGATGGCTCTGCACGTTTTATCTTGCACAGGCATTTTTTTTTTTTTTCTGATCTGCACTGCAGAGCTGAGCCAGGTATATTCTGCTGAGCTCATTTTCCAGCTGCTTTGCTTCTTCTTGATCTTCCTCAGCAGCACCCAGAATATCAGGCAGCACATCCCAGGCTCTCAGTGGAAGTTTTGTTGTTGTTGTTGTTTTTTGAGATGGAGTTTCACTCTTGTTGCCCACCCAGGCTGGAGTGCAATGGCACCAGCTCAGCTGACTGTAACCTCCACTTCCCGGGTTCAAGTGATTCTCCTGCCACCACGCCTGACTAATAGGAAGGGGAGGCACTGGGCATTAAGAGTGTCAAATGTACCAAAATCTTCTCTGTGGTTTTTCCCCAGAGTCTCCCCTCCAGGGCCACCTGACAATCCTCAGCCCTGGACAATGCAAGATTTTTCGACCGAGGATCACTGTGCTCCTTCTGGATCCAAGAGAAAGTGCTGGGCAGCCTGATAGGGCTCGGATTGACTCACATCTAGCAAGACCTTCACCTGATTTGCAGGAGTAGGTAGGGGGTCACTTGGATGACAGGGACTCCTGTCCAGACCCCATTCTCCCTCATTCCCTCCTGCAAAGTTCAATCCTCACCGTCCTGTGAGGCTGTGGCAAGTGCAGAGAGAGAACTGTGCCATATCCAAAGCGTCTCCCTTCCCCTGGCCTCATGCCAAGGCTTCCTCCCTCTGACCTGTCCCTTGTCTTTGCATCCAGGGCGGATGCTCGCCACCGACTCTCTCTCTCCCCAGGTCTCCCTGCTAGACTGACTCTCTGCCCCTGGGGTTGGGTGGGGCAGCCACTGGAACCTCATGCAGACCAGGGTGAAATCAAAGGGCCTTGGAAACTCACAGCCCCACATCCAGGCCCAAGTCCTTTCAGGGTCTCAGGCCCAAGTCCCCAGCGTATCAGGGACGTGGCTCTGTGAAAGCCAGAGAACCCGGTCCCCAAACCTGCTGCCATCTCTCTCCTTCTCAGTTATTCTGGTCCCCATCAGCTCCTCTAGGCCACTCCCTTTCTGAAACCTGTTCTTTTCCCTAGTCCCCTTGTCTCCATCCAGCCTGCAGTGAGTTCCCAGACCTCCCCCACCCCTGGCTGCTATAGGCACCTCCCTCAGCATCCACTGCCTGCTCTCAGAGTGACTTTCTCCTCAGATCAGAAGAAAGAGGGGCAGCTCTTGGTCTTGTGAAAGATAGTTATAGATGCGATATGGAATGAGACACTCTTGAGGACTAGAGGAGGCCAGCAGGGCCTGATCAGAGATTTTTGACTGTTAGAAATGCACAGAGGGCAAACAACACAGGCAAGGAAATGCCCTGACTCAGAAACAGACTCACTGCATTCCAGGTGCAGCCTCGTCAGCTCTAAGGCTGGGCAAGGGGATCCTGGAAGGGATGGTCCCTGCACCGGGACCTGTCCCAGGCTCTGCCAACAGCCTGGCACTTCTAGGAAAATGAGAGGAGTCAGCTCTTCCTGTGCAAGGTAGACAAGACTCCCATCCATCAGTCCCGGGTGCCTCTTTAGGTCCAGAAGAGCAGCTGAGGAGCTCCCTGCTTTGGGCCTTGCTGTGTGCACCCAAATAGCTCAGGAGAATTTGGGGAGAATTTGTCAGATACTGCTGATTCCAGGGAGAGTGTCTCTTAGCATTGTTTGTGGCCATACTCCTGGGTGCAGGAGAGATCGGCTGACATTTCCAGGAAGCAGAGGACCCAGCTTCTCTGATAGCTCAGGCTGGGGGAGGAAAATGGAAGTTCAGAAATATTTTAGAGACCCCCATCAAAAGCCTGGAGAAGCTTTGGAATCCCAGTAGAAATTCTGTGAGTGGAATTGAGGTCAGGCCGTCGCTTCAGATGGGCTCTGAAGGCTGCTCTGACCTGGACAGCAGAGGAGCACCTTCAGAAGCACAGGCAACCAGACATGGTAGAAAGACCCCCCAGAGTGCAGGGTTCTTGCTGGTGTCCTGGGGATGGTGCAGGATCCCCCAAGGTGTTCATTTCTCTCCCAAATTCAGCAGAGACACAGCTTCCACCATCCATGCTTCCAGATTGAAAAGTCTCCCTCTTTATGTCTGACCACACTGCTCCTCTCTGGGCTCTGCCCCAGCTCACACACTCAGATTCAATGTTCCCAAGCTGGTATTCTGAGGGATGCCCATCATGTTTGTGAGTAATGATGCTTCACCTTCCAGTAGGAGCCAAGACTGTATCTGCCCTCTCTGCCCTCAAAGACACTGTGATGCTTTAAGAGTCTGCATTATCTTTTTGTAATTATGTTTTTTTTAATTTTTAAACTCAATCTAGAAAAAAGTCTTTCAATCCTTTTGTCTAGATGCCCTCAAAATACCTGCCATGTTTTATGTTGTCTTAGTTCCCTCCTAGGGTCCCATTAGAACACTCAGTCCCATCTAGCCCAGCCCCCACCTCACTTTGTAATTTAGGCCTGATTTCTTTCAGTGAAGCCTTGACTTTAACCTTGAGATAAATTACACCCTCAGTAGTTCCTGTCTTCCACCCGAATGGGCATATGATCTACCATGTTAGGTAGCATAAAACCCAGGTGTCCAGTGGATACACCGAGATTTTTATTGTGTTTTTTAGGGATGACATCACTGTCTTCTTAAAGATGTTTTAACTCTGAAATGTTTTGATACTTCTGATGTGGCCAAAGTTTCTCCAATAAGGATACCATACATATATATATATATATTTTTTTTCTAATGTCAGAAACAGATTTAACCCTACCCTGTATCACTATGAAGTTCACATATTAGTCAAACTTTGCCAGTGTTTATGGAATAAGTGAATAAATGAGTTTTAGACCTTCACCCTATTATTAATTCTTTCACTTTCATAAATCCATATCTAGTTTAATCACTTAATAAGAAGAAAGTTGAAAACTCAAATAGGGGTAACCGGGTGGAAGTTCAGGATCTAATGGGATGTCATTTTCGGATTGGAAGCTGGTAATCGGGAAGGGGGGTTGTAGTGAGAAAGGTCAATAAAAGCTCCTGAAGATGCACAGAAGAGACCCAAAGCCCTGGTGCCTGGAGCTACTGCTTGATTCTCGGAGAGGTCCCAGCAGCCTGCAAAGTGAGTCCAGATCTGGTAAGTCACCACTTTTTAGGGACATGCCCATTTGATCTGATCTTCTGTATACTAAGTCACAGAACATTCTGAAAGACACTAGCACATACACTGTGAAGAGAAGTCTGGGATAAGGGGAAGATTAGAGGAGACATTTGCTCTGTGTTTTTGGAATGTTTTGCAGTGAGAATTCTGTCCAGAGAAGGGAAAAAGGATGAAAAGCAAATGAAGCTCACCCACATGTACGTCTACGTACCTCTTACCATGCTGGACTTTTTTGTTTTGTTTTGTTTTCTCCTGTTTTTTTTTTGAGACGGAGTCTCGCTCTGTCGCCCAGGCTAAGGTGCAGTGGTGCGATCTCAGTTCACTACAAGCTCCGCCTCCTGGGTTCACACCATTCTCCTGCCTCAGCCTCCCATGTAGCTGGGACTACAGGCGCCCACCACCACGCCCGGCTAATTTTTCTGTTTTTTAGTAGAAACAGGGTTTCACCGTGTTAGCCAGGATGGTCTCGATCTCCTGACCTCGTGATCTACCCGCCTCGGCCTCCCAAAGTGCTGGGATTACAGGCATGAGCCACTGTGCCCGGCCATAATAGTACTTTTTTTTTTTTTTTTTTTTTGTTTTAAGAAGGAGTTTCACTCCTGTTGCCCAGGCTGGAGTGCAATGGCATGATCTTGGCTCACCACAACCTCCACCTCCTGGGTTCAAGTGATTCTCTTACCTCAGCCTCTTGAGTAGCTGGGATTACAGGCATATGCCATCACGCCTGGCTGATTTTTTTGTATCTTTAGTAGAGACAGGGTTTCTCCATGTTGCCCAGGCTGGTCTTGAACTCCTGACATCAGGTGATCTGCCTGCCTCAGCCTCCCAAGGTGTTGGGATTACAGGAGTGAGCCACTGCGCCTGGCTCATAATAGTAAATTTTTAAAAATACCATGCAATGTAATCCTTGCAACACTAAATTACACCATCTGGTCTGATCTACCAGCAGATGGCAGTTGAGACCTACAGACTGGAAATTTTGATCTTATTAAGAATGAATCTAGTCCTGAACTGCCCACCCTGCACCCTGCTGGCTCCTGGGGCTCTGCTGTTTGGGGGAATCATGATGAAATTTGTGGCGACTTGAGGAAGCTGAGCCCCATTGCCTGCCCTGGGTTCTTGTTGCCTCCCTGTTATCAAGAATAGGAGGTGAGATTGAAAGATGAAAAATGCTGGGACTTCTGCTGAGAAGAGAAAAAAGAACAAGATGTATTGATCTTACTATATGCCAGGCCCCATGCCAAGCCCTAAACATGGACCATCTTATTGGATCCTACCAGGGTTCCATAAGCCGGTGGACATCATCCTCCTCATTTGACAGGGAACCTGAGACTCCTGGCTAAGATCCCTGACAGCAACACCAGCCCCTGAATCCTCAGCAGGATCCTTCACTTGGGTGCCCATTATGCAGGCTTCCTCAGCACAAGGAAGGTCACTCATCAACCCCAGGCACTTGATCGTTCTTCACCTTGGATGATGTGAGATTCCAAAACATGCTGCACTAGTCTCTTCCTTGATAGGGAGAGAGGGGAGGTGTTATGAGAAAATCTCTCATTGATCTGACCTAGCTCCCCAAAAAGATGTAATGTTTTAAATGTGAGATTGAAATATTTACGCGGTGTTACATGCCTGTATAGTTTTAGCATTTTACTTAAAGGGAATGTGGCTGTCTTTACTGGGTACAATCAGTTTAATTCAAGAAGGGCTGCTGGTCATCAGAGGAGCAAGCAAGGGTTGGTGCTGCCCAGAGACTCCAGCTAATGCACAATATGGACATCCCCTTCCAGGGCAGCGGGAAGAGAGTGGCTCCTTGTGCAGTGAAGCTGACGTCCACCAACTAAGACTTCCAGAACCATGTGGGGACTCACAAGGAGTGGCCAGGTCTCAGCATCTGGCTAGCAGTGAAAGACCCTGAGAAGGTTCTTTCCATGTGGATTGGCTCACTGTTCTTGCCCACTAATGTTCCAGGCCCTGGGTGTTCACCTAGTGTGTATTAACCCACTGAACAGCCACAGAAACTAACAAGGAGGTAACAGACATCTAAAGAGAAGTGAAGAACTGGAGGAGGCTGAGTGGTGGCCCACACCTATACTTCCTGCACTTTGGGAGGCCAAGGCAGGAGAATAACTTGAGCTCAGGAGTTCCAGATCAGCCCAGGAAAGACAGTGAGACCTTGTCTCTACTTAAAAAAGTATCCAGGTGTAGTCGCTCAACACCTGTAGTCCTAGCTACTCAGGAGGCTGAGGTGGTAGAATCACTTGAATCCCGGAAATTGAGGCTGCAGTGACCTATGATTGTGCCACTGCACTGTAGCCTGGGTTACAGAGTGAGATCTTTAAAAAACAAACAAATGAAAAAGAGCTGGATGCAGTGGCTCACACCTGTAATCCCAGCACTTTGGGAGGCCAAGGTGGGTGGATCACCTGAAGTCAGGACCAGCCTGACTTTGAGACCAGCCTGACCAACATAGTGAGGAAGTCCTGTCTCTACCAAAAATACAAAAATTAGCTGGGCATGGTGGCACATGCCCATAATCCCAGCCACTTGGGAGGCTGAGGCAGGAGAATCACTTAAACCCTGGAGGTGGAGGTTACAGTGAGCCGAGATGGTGCCATTGCACTCCACACTCTAGCCTGGGCAACAAGAGTCATTCTTAAAAAAAAGAATGAGAGGAAATTGTTTAAAATAACGAAATTTCATTTAAATGTCTTGGTTTTCTGGGGTTGCATCTTATTGATTGGACAACTCAGTGCCTTTTATTTTCCATCAATAACTGAAGATTCCTGAGACTTAAACTGGAAAACAAGTTATTTGATAATAGAGGGGAACAGAGTTTCCACTCAGTTTCCCTTTATTTCTGACTATTTCTTTACAATCATCCATGCAAGGGGAACTCCCTCATGTATTCTCAAGCCTGAATTCCACTCTAGACATTCACATTCCCATTTTTGACTCTACAGGACACAGGTCCCCAAAGTCCCATATAATCCAAGGCAACGTTTTCCCCAAGTGCGGCCCCTGCTTGATCACCTTTCCTTTCCCACTTTCAGAGCCGATGTCTGAAACAATGGTTTCTGTGTTCCCTTTAGGATGTACCTAAGACCTAGGTTTTAGTTTTCAAGTGTCCAGAAGAAAGCATTTGATATATCCACCCAAATAGGCAGGTATTCAACAGAAGCATTGATCTACCTCCAGGTCATAAAATGATCTGTTGCCACAGTGAGAGCAGTAGTCAGTACAGAACAAGATCCTTTTGGGATGCCTTAAATCTCTCACTCTCCCCATCAGCTCAGCCCTAAGTTGGGCAAATCTGCTCCAGCAGAGAGTACCATCAGCATCATAACTGTCCCGTGGGGCACGATGCAACTCCAGGCATATGTTGTTGAGTCTGATTGTGTGGCACAGCAGGTTCTCCAGGGTGGCCATGGAGATGGGATTTCCACAGAAGCTGAAGGTGGTGAGCTCAAAGCAGTGGTTCAGAGCAGGCAAAATGGCGTTGACTTGGGAGTCTATGATGCCACAGTCATCTAAGTCCAGCTACTCAAGGGTGGCTGCAACTTTTTCTAGCAGAACTTGGAGAGGCACGAGACTGAAATTGGCCAGTCTGATGCCACTCAGGTCCAGGGTCTTTAGTTGACTGACACTCGGGCACTGGGACAGATGTCTCAAGTCTGATTCCAAAAGCACACAGTTAGTTATTGTGAGGATCTTTAATGAGGTCTTCAGACAGCTGAGGAGATAGAGCAAGAAGCTAGTTCTGGGGAATCATAGGGGCGAGTGGAGGGTGGTGGGGAATGACTTCAAGGTGAAGGACAAAGACCATTTTGCCCAAGCCCAGGGTCATTCTGATTGTCTGATGGTCAACACTTAGGATGTTGCGTGATGAAGAGCTTTGCCACTGAGGTCAATTCCATTTTAGGCCCGGCACAGTAACTCACATCTGTAATCCCAGAACTTTGGGAGGCTGAGACTGGTGGATTACTTGAGCTCAGGAGTTTGAGACCAGCCTGGTGATCCTGCCAAACCCCCGTCTCTCCTAAAAATACAAAAATTAGCCAGGTGTGGTGGTGGGCACCTGCAATTCTAGCTACTTGGGAGGCTGAGGCAGGACAATCACCTGAACCCAGGAGGTGGAGGTTGCAGTGAGCAGAGATCATGCCACTGCACTCCAGCCTGGATGACAGAGCGAGACTCTGTATCAAAAAAGAAAAAAAAGGAAAAAGAAAAAAATTCCATTTGAGGCTGAGTCTTTTCGCCATCATTTACAGCAATGGATCAAGTTCACAGAATCCTTAAAGCTCCCTTTCCTCATCTGTCAGGCAGAAAACCACATCTCTGGGCCACAGGAGCCCAGTGGAGATGCAGGCATAAAGGACGAACCCAGGCAGGATCCTGCAACATCAGCTGGGGTGGGCGGGCTGCAGGCGTCCCTGACATGCCTGTATCATCAGCAAACCATCTATCACTTTCACGATTCTTTGTGCCTGCTCCCTGACCCTGTTTCAGAATCATGCATTTCCTAGGTAATTAATTTAGCTGGAGCTCAAAACAACCTATTATGACAGGGAATTAGAGATGGGATCATTTGTGTTCACCAAGCTGTGGGGCTCAAAGCTTATATTCTGAAATGTGCAGGTTTGCTGAGCATTCCCCTCTTCAGTGCCCACTTCACTTTCCTACTTCACATCATCTTCTTAAAAATTATCTTGTTAGCTGGGCACGGTGGCTCACGCCTATAATCCCAGCATTTTGGGAGGCCAAGGCAGTGGATCAGCTGAGGTCAGGAGTTCGAGAATAGCCTGGCGAACATGGTGAAACCCTGTGTCTACTTAAAATATAAAAATTAGCCAGGTGTGGTGGCGCACACCTGTAATCCCAGGTACTCAGGAGGATGAGGCAGGAGAATTGCTTGAACCTGGGAGGCAGAGGTTGCGGTGAGGCGAGATAGCACCTCTGCACTCCAGCCTGGGGGATAAAAATGAAACTTTGTCTCAAAAAAAAAATTATCTTGTTTGTTTTTAGTTTTTATTTATCCATTTTTGACAGGGGTCTTGTGATGTTACCCAGACTGGTCTTAAACTCCTAGGCTCAAGTTATCCTCTTGCCTCAGACTCTCAAAGTGCTAGGATTACAGGCATGAGCCAGCATCCCTGGCCCATTTTTCATCATCTTAACTTAGACACACGTCCTCAGGAAGAATTCACAAATGCACCCTCACTAGATCTGAACCCTCCAGTAGCTAGCTTCCTAGCATGGCAGCCTCTCTACAGCATCTACCCCAGCTGATCCCTCTGCCTCTATTGGCATGGTTGCATGATACCCATTTTAGGACAGAGCCAGCAACAGGACAATGCATGGACATTCTAGTATCCCCTTCACTGTTTCATCCTCATAGTCTGGCTCACAATAGATGCCCACTAGCATTTATTGTAACAGGCTCTGCTGTGGTCTGCGGAGAAAGCTCACCACCCTCCCTCACCTGAGCAGCTGGTCCAGGTGGCCTTCAAGGAAAGAAACAGAGTTCATATAAAGATTTTGGAGGCAGTGCAGCTTGAGGAACTGAATGGTGAACTGTGCAACAATCTCCCTCTTCTGCTCTGGGGAAATGTAGCGAGAGACATTCATATGGGAGAGATAGAGCTTCTGAAGATTCCTCATCTGGCCCAGGTATGGGGTAAACTGTGCCAGGATGGGCAGTATCCAATTGCAATTCACTTCCACCTCCTGGATACAGTCTAGATTCACCATTTTCAGGATGCTTCTGATATTGTGGAAGGGCATTCCCAAAATTTTCAGCTTCTTACAGCACAGGTGCAGTAAATTTTTCCTCTGCTTGACCCACAGAAGGAGGCAGGTGAGGTATTCATCCAGAGTCCTGTTCTTGAGCCAAAGTTCTATGAACACAGTCAAGGGCTGCTGTCCTCTCATCCGTGGACAGTCCTGCACCAATTTTCTGTTCCTCATGGCATTTGGAGAGCACCCATGGGCCATGGCTTCAGAACAAACCATCCAGAAGTTCTCAGTGACATCCTGTAAATCCAGCACTTGAAGTTTCCACCTCCTGTGGGAAAATAGAGGCAAGGCAGAAAATGTAAGGACTCTCTTCTGAACTTAAACTCCACATCCTGGGTAGTAGCTGCTCCCCTCTTTGCCTCTTCTCTGTCTCTCTGACTTTTCTCCACCCTGTTTTCCCCTTGGATCCTGCCCACTTCTACTTTTTTTTTTTTTTTTTGAGATGAAGTCTATATCTGTCACCCAGGCTGGAGGGCAGTGGTGTGGTCTTGGCTCACTGCAACCTCCACCTGCCCGGTTCAAATGATTCTCCTGCCTCAACCTCACAAGTAGCTAGGATTACAGGCACCTGCCACCATGCCCAGCTAATTTTTGTATTTTTAGTATAGTCGGAGTTTCACCACATTGGACAGGCTGGTCTCGAACTCCTGACCTCAGGTGATCCGCCTGCCTCGGCCTTCTAAAGTGCTGGGATTACTTCTAAAGTGGTGGCTGTGAGCCACCATGCCTGGCCCGGTTCTCACTTTTCATGGTGCCTTTCAGTGCCACTAGAGGAGAGGTTCCTGTTACCTCCACGGACCCTGTGTGGTGAGCAGTCCTTTCCCTGAGTAGCTGGGGAATGGCCAAGGCCTCTCTGAGCTTCTTCACCACCACCATCCCCCCTTGGGCCTCCCCAATCCTCATGACCCAGCTTTTCCTTCTCTGGACACCTGGGCCCTCCCCACTAGCCCACCTGGGCCACCTCACCTGAGACAAACACCCTGGGTAAGCAGTGCGTCTCCTGCTGAAGGCCTCCATGAACGGGGGGGAAAATGTTCCGTGGGCAGCTCCTCCAGGGTAGAGATGGTCAAGGCCTCCTCCCTCAGCAGGCTCCGCCCTGCCAGCTCCAGTAGTCTGGGTGGAGTCCATATGCTCATCTTCATGAATCTGCAAGGAAAATTTCCAGGGGACAAATCCAGAGAAAAGGCATCACTCTCAGGCCAAGCCCATGCAATCTCATGTTCTCCCAGGGCCAAAGTCACTGCTCTGGCAACGGTGAAAGAGCCCTCGGTTTACTCCAATTCTGCTCTGTACTCAGTGGCCACAAAGCCAGGCTTCTGCCTCTGCTGCATCAGCATAAGGATCTACCAAGCAGTGAGAAGGCAGGACCACCACTAGCCCTTCCTTTCTATCCAGTGCTCCATCCAGTGAATAGTGAATATGGAGGAACCTGAAAGCTAATCCCTCCCACCGTTGGGGAAAATATCTAATTCTAAAACAACGGGAATGGGAGCGTCACAAGCCTACATGCCTACATTCTCAGTTCCTACAAATAAGCTGGTTGGGAACATTCACGGGGCATCTCTAGAACGGGTTCTATTTGTTTTCTTTTTATTATTTAAGCTTTCTTTCTCTTTCTCTCTCTTTCTTCTTTCCTTCTTTCCCTCTCTCCCTGTTTTCTCTTTCTTTCTTTCTTTCTTTCTTTCTTTTCTTTCTTTCTTTCTGTCTGTCTGTCTTTCTTTCTTTCTTTCCTTCCTTCCTTCCCTCTTTTTCTTTCTCTTTCTTTCTTTCTTTCTTTCCTTCCTTCCCTCTTTTTCTTTCTTTCTTTCTTTCTTTTTCTCTCCTTCTTTCTTTCTTTCTTTCTTTCTTTCTTTCTTTCTTTCTTTCTTTCTTTCTTTCTTTCTTTCTTTCTTTTCTTTCCTTCCTTCCTTCCTTCTTTCCTTCCTTCCTTCCTTCCTTCCCTCTCTCCCCCTTCTTTCTATCTTTCCTTCTCTCCCTCCCTTCTTTCTCTCTCTCTCTCTCTGTCTCTTCCTCTCCCTCTCTCTCTTTCTGACAGAGTCTTGCTCTGTCACCCAGCCTGGAGTGCAGTGGTGGGATCTCGGCTCAGTGCAACCTTGTCCTCCCAGGCTCAAAGGAGTCTTCCACCTCAGCCTCCCAAGTAGCTGGGACCACAAGCCAGCTAATCTTTTATTTTTTGACTTTTTGTAATGACCGTGGGTTTCACTATGTTTTCCAGGCTGGTCTTGAACTCCTAGACTCAAGCAATCCACCCACCTTGGCCTCCCAAAGTGCTGGGATTACAGGCTTGAGCCTCCGCCCTGGCCTCATTATTGAAAATTTCAGTGAGAAGCTTTGAAACTATGTGACAGTGTTATGCATCATTCGCAAGACACAGATGTTTCCAATACATGCCTCTTACACATATTCAAAATGAACCACTTTGACTGGACATGGTGACTCACACCTGTAATCCCAGCACTTTGGGAGGTGGAGGAAGGTGAATTATCTGAGGTCAGGGGTTCAAGACCAGCCTGGCCAACATGGTGAAACACTACCTCTGCTAAAATTACAATAATAAGCCCAGCGCAGTGGTCTCCGCCTGTAGTCCAAGCTACTAGGGAGGCTGAGAAAGGAGGATCCCTTGAACCCAGGAGGCAGAAGTTGCACTGAGCTGACATTATACCACTGCACTCCAGCCTGGGAAATAGGCTAGATTCAAAAGAAAGAGAGGGAGAGAGAGAGAGAGAAAGAAAGAGAAAGAGAGAGAGAGAGAACTACATTGGATTAGACTTAAGCTCCACCAAGTTAATCCTGATTGGATTTTTGGCTTTTTTCCAGATTAACTGATCAAATTAGATATTCATCCATCAAAGTGAAAGATTTAGGGGTAGGGTGAAAGTCCAGACTCATTCACTGATTCACTCCACAAACATGGAGTTTTACTAATATGTGTCCTTTATAGTCCTGAGTGTGAGATAGGGAAGGGTTGAATCTCTTGTTGACATTAGACAGAAAGAAAAAACTTGAAAGTATGTTTGTTGAGGGATCCTTGGCCACATCTAATTTATCAAAATATTTCAGAGTTAAAACAGTTTCACAAGGACAGACATAACAGTCCCTAAGAAAACACAGTAGAAATCTTCATCTATCCAATGATCAGCTGGGTGTTATAATTCAATTTTTTTTGGTGTTGGGGGAGCTGAGTCTCATTTCGTCGCCCAGGCTGGAGTGCAATGGTGCCATCTTGGCTCCCTGTAACCTCTGCCTCCCAGGTTCAAGTGATTCTCATGCTTCAGCCTTCCACGTAGCTGGGATTACAAGCATGCACCCCTACACCCATGTCTCCATTCAGGTGGAAGAGTTACAGTGAGGAGGTGATTGGTTTAAAATTAAGGTCAAATATCTTCTTTGGTTAAGATTTTTTTTTTTTTTAACAGGGTCTCACTCTGTTGCCCAGGCTGGAGTACAGCAGTGGTGTGAGCATGGCTCACTGCAGCCTCAATCTTCTGGGCTCAAGTGATTCTCCCACCTCAGCCACCCAAATAACTGGGAATACAGATGCATGTCACCATGCCTGGCTAATTAAAAGAAAAAAGTTTGTAGAGGCTGACCACCATTGGCTCATGGCTATAATTCCAGCACCTTGGGAGACCGTGGATCACTTGATGTCAGGAGTTTGAGACCAATCTGGCCAGCATGGTGAAACCCCACCTCTACTAAAAATACAAAAATTGGCCAGGCATGGTGGCAGACGGATGTAATACCAGCTACTTAGGAAGCTGAGGCATGAGAATTGCTTGAGCCTGGGAGGTGGAGTTTGCAGTGAGTCGAGATCATGCCACTGCACTCCAGCCTTGGCAATAGAGCAAGACACCATCCCACCCTCAAGAAAATATTTTGTAGAGATGCGTTTTTGCCATGTTGCCCAGGTTGGTCTCAAACACCTGGGCTCAAGTGATCCCCCCACCTTGGCTCACCAAAGTGTTGGGGTTATAGGCATAAGTCACTGCTCCCATCAAGAATTATGAAATGACATAAAAGCAAAGCACAATCCAATTTTTTGAAATTAAGACAAAACTGATTTAGAGGAAAAAATTCAAAGCTTCAAACTGTTCATATGAGAAAACAAAACAAAACAGGATATAACTCTGTGCCATCTTAGTCTGCACTGTCACCATCACAGACTAGCTGACTGTAGGTCAGTTGGGAGTGTCCTTCCAGAAATTAGGGACTTACCAGGTCTGGACTCAGTTTGTAGGGTGCTCAGACTTCAGGAAGAACCAAGCAGGAATTCCAGGCTTGAAGACTTTGGGTCTCTCCTGTGGGTCTTCAGAAATTTTATTGACTTTTCTAATCACAACTCCCACCCACGCCTGTCCATGTATCCACTGCTAGCTTCCAATCAAAAAGTGATATCTGGTTGCATTTCTGAAGCACACCCAGTTAATCCTGATTGGGTTTTTGGCTCTCCACGGATTAATGGATGGAATTAGATATCCATTTATATCAGATATCCACACAAAATTCATGAATCAAAAAATTGACACTTTTAGGGATAGGGTGGAAGTCAAGAATTCATTCATTCAAAGCTGGGTGAGGCAGCTCTTGCCTGTAATCCCAGGACTTTGGGAGGCCAAGGCGGGTAGATCACCTGAGGTCAGGAGTTAAAGACCAGCCAGGCCAACAAGGTGAAACCTCATCTTTACAAAAAATACAAAAATTAGCTGGGCTTGATGGCGGGTGCCTATAAATCAGCTACTCGGGAGGCTGAGGCAGAAGAATAGCTTGAACCCAGGAGGTAATGGTTGCTGTGAGCCAAAATTGCACCATTGCACTCCACTCTGGGTGACAGAGGGAGACTCTGTCAAAAAAAAAAAAAAAAGAATTCATTCATTCATGAACTCCACAAACACTGATGGAATTTTACTAATATGTGACCTTCATAGTCCTGAGTGTCAGGCATGGAAGGGTTTGATCTGTAATGGATATTAGACAGAAAATTAAAATTTGAAAGTAG
Organism: Pongo pygmaeus; assembly: GCF_028885625.2. Classification (NCBI taxonomy): domain Eukaryota; kingdom Metazoa; phylum Chordata; class Mammalia; order Primates; family Hominidae; genus Pongo; species Pongo pygmaeus. The sequence goes on along the minus strand of NC_072373.2, from coordinate 218,388,911 downwards.
TGTTGTTGGGAGATCTTTGGCCACATCAACATTATAAAAATGCACCCTCTCCCTCTCCCTCTCCCTCTCCGTCTCCCTCTCCGTCTCCCTTCTTTCTTCAGTCTCCCTCTCCTTCTTTCTTCGGTCTCCCTCTGTTGCCGAGGCTGGACTGTACTGCCGTGGTCTCGGCTCACTGCAACCTCCCTGCCTCGGGCTCCTGTGATTCTCCTGCCTCAGCCTGCCGAGTGCCTGGGATTGCGGACAAGCAGCACCACGCCTGACTGGTTTTTGTATTTTTGGTGGAGACGGGGTTTCGCCGTGTTGACCGGGCTGGTCTCCAGCTCCTGGCCCCGAGTGATCTGCCTGCCTTGGCATCCTGAGGTGCTGGGATTGCAGATGGAGTCTTGCTCACTCAATGCTCAATGTCGCCCAGGCTGGAGTGCAGCAGCGTGATCTCGGCTGGCTACAACCTCCACCTCCCAGCCACCTGCCTTGGCCTCCCAAAGTGCTAAGATTACAGCCTCTGCCCGGCCGCCACCCCGTCTAGGAAGTGAGGAGTGTCTCTGCCCGGCCGCCCCGTCTGGGAGGTGAGGAGCGCCTCTGCCCGGCCGCCAACCCGTCTGGGAGGAAGTGAGGAGCGCCTCTGCCCAGCCACCCCGTCTGGGAATTGAGGAGCGCCTCTGCCCGGCCGCCTCATCTGGGAGATGACGAGCGCCTCTGCCTGGCCGCCACCCCGTCTGGGAGGAAGTGAGGAGCGCCTCTGCCCGGCCGCCCCCTCTGGGATGTGAGGAGTGCCTCTGCCTGGTGCCACCCCGTCTGGGAGGAAGTGAGGAGCGCCTCTGCCCGGCCGCCCCCTCTGGGAGGTGAGGAGCGCCTCTGCCCGGCTGCCCAACGTCTGGGAAGTGAGGAGTGCCTCTGCCCGGCTGCCCTATCTGGGAGGTGAGGAGGGACTCTGCCCGGCCGCCCATGGTCTGGGAGGTGAGGAGTGCCTCTGCCCGGCCGCCCCGTCTAGGAGGTGAGGAGCACCTCTGCCGGGCCGCCCCTTCTGGGAGGTGAGGAGTGCCTCTGCCCGGCCGCCCATCGTCTGGGATGTGAGGAGAGCCTCTGCCTGGCCACCCCATCTGGGATGTGAGGAGCGCCTCTGCCCGGCTGCCCCGTCTGGGAAGTGAGGAGAGCCTCTGCCCGGCCGCCCCATCTGGGAGGTGTACCCAACAGCTCCGAAGAGACAGCGACCATCGAGAATGGGCCATGATGACGATGGTGGTTTTGTTGAAAAGAAGAGGGGGAAGTGTGGGGAAAAGAAACAGAGATCAGATTGTTACTGTGTCTGTGTAGAAAGAAGTAGGCATAGGAGACTCCATTTTGTTTTGTACTAGGAGAAATTCTTCTTCATTGGGATGCTGTTGATCTATGGCCTTTCCCCCAGCCCCCTGCTCTCTGAAACATGTGCTGTGTCAACTCAGGGTTAAATGGATTAAGGGCAGTGCAAGATGTGCTTTGTTAAACAGATGCTTGAAGGCAGCATGCTCTTTAAGAGTCATCACCACTCCCTAATCTCAAGTACCCAGGGACATAAACACTGAGGAAGGCCGCAGGGACCTCTGCCTAGGAAAACCAGAGACCTTTGTTCATGTGTTTATCTGCTGACCTTCATAGGGATATTATCCTATGACCCTGCCATATCCCCCTCTCTGAGAAACACCCAAGAATGATCAATAAATACTTAATAAAAAAAATTATAAAAATGCTTTATAGTTTAAAAAAGCTTTATAAAAACAGAGGTGTCATCCCTACAAAATCAGAATAAAATCTTCATGTGTCAAATGGTCTATCTAGGTTTTATATCACCTAAGGTAGTAGATTATATGCTTGTGCTTGTGGAAGAAAGGTGCTACTCAGGGCATGAATGGTCTCAGGGCTTAGGTTAAGGGTTCTCTGGAGGAAATTGAAACCATACCTATAAACTTTATAAATTTAATCAGTGAAGAAGGGAGGGGGAGAAACCAAAATAAAACAAGCTTGCAGTGCATTCAGCATTCATCAGGAGGTCAGCTTCCTCTCTGACCTGCTTCCTCATGGTTGCTGGCAGCCTACTGTCCCAAAATCATGTAGACCTTAGATTACAGTTCTCTTTAACTGCCCTGCAGACAACAATTTAAGCCTTGTGAAATATTAACTTTTTTCATTTGACATATTCTTTCAGGTTAAGAGATTAGAGTAAAAACAGGCATAGGAAATTACAAGGGTATTGATTGGGGAAGTGATAAATGTCCATGAAATCTTCACAATTTATGTTCAGAGATTGCAGTAAAGATAAGCATAAGAAATTATAAAAGTATTAATTTGGAGAAGTAATAAATGTCCATGAAATCTTCACAATTTATGTTCTTCTGCCATGGCTTCAGCCAGTCCCTCCCTTCAGGGTCCCTGACTTCCTGCAACACCACACAAGATGAGTAACCTGGTTTTATGGTGAGAAAGGGTCAAAAGGATCCCATTTCTCAACAGCTGAGGGTGATATGAAGGTCATGGTTATTCTTTGACGTATCTGCACCTGCATATTGACAGTAAAAACCTGCAGGTCACATTGGACAGACTTCCAAATTAACCACCTGTGGAAGGTCTTATGATTGGGTTACATCCTATCTCTGAGTAATGAATCTGATCATAAGTTCATGAGGGCTTGAGACTCTTCAAGTACTGATGAAGCCTTCACCCACTGACAGTGAGAAGGACACTGATTTGATTCTGATCATGAAGTTTTGCTGGTTGTCTTGCAAGTAAAATGTTTTAGCCTGTTATGTTGTCATCTAAAGTCAATGATTGTAACCTCTGTATTGTACCTTCCATTGGAAAAAACAAAAACAAAAAAATTGAACTCTATTTGAGCCTTGCCAGGTCAATAAAACAAAGAAAGTTAAAAAAAAACTGATAGGAGGAGTCCCATTCCCTTCTTTTAACGTTTCTTATAAAAGCATTCCAACTTGTAACAGACTTTGGAACACACCCATTTTGTCAGTGTGTGTCTTCCAGGTCCATCCTCACATTCAGCTTCCAATGAAGCTTTACTTTATTATTTCTGCCTCAACAGCCTTAACTTCTATTGACACTAGGTTGCATGGTAATCGTTTGAATTGGGGAGGGAAGAAAAACTTTTTCTATGAGTTTTATAAAGTAATCCCTGCTTGCCATCTCCATTGAAGAATGAATAGGTTCCTCTCCAAATATGTCCTGAGTATTGATGCATTCAATAAATGAAACTATTATTTATTTCATATAGTAGAGCTGTAGACACATTCTATTTGCCTCTAGAGTTTCCAATGAGCCAATGTCTAGTTTCAGTAAGTTTCTCTGATTATATGGCAGAGGGTAAAATGGTCATGTTCTGATTCTATTTGTAGGTCAATACCTATAGTATTCCAGTCTTCATAATGCATGTCAAACCAAAGAGTTTAATTCTAGGGGGAGTCTAGGACACTACCTAGATTAGAGCCAGTTCCACTAATGTTTTCTTTTTTTTTTTCCTGATTTGCAAATTTTTTTATTATACTTTAAGTTTTAGGGTACATGTGCACAACATGCAGGTTAGTTATATATGTATACATGTGCCATGTTGGTGTGCTGCACCCAGTAACTCATCATTTAACATTAAGTATATCTCCAAATGCTACCCCTCCCCCCTCCCCCCACCCCACAACAGGCCCCAGTGTGTGATGTTCCCCTTCCTGTGTCCATGTGTTCTCATTGCTCAATTCCCACCTATGAGTGAGAACACGCAGTGTTTGGTTTTTTGTCCTTGTGATAGTTTGCTGAGAATGATGGTTTCCAGCTTCATCCATGTCCCTACAAAGGACATGAACTCATCATTTTTTATGGCTGCATAGTATTCCATGGTGTATATGTGCCACATTTTCTTAATCCAGTCTATCATTGTTGGACATTTGGCTTGGTTCCAAGTTTTTGCTATTGTGAATAGTGTCACAATAAACATACGTGTACATGTGTCTTTATAGCAGCATGATTTATAATCCTTTGGGTATATACCCAGTAATGGGATGGCTGGGTCAAATGGTATTTCTAGTTCTAGATCCCTGGGGAATTGCCGCACTGACTTTCACAATGGTTGAACTAGTTTACAGTCCCAGCAACAGTGTGAAAATGTTCCTATTTCTCCACATCATCTCCAGCACCTGTTGTTTCCTGACTTTTTAATGATCACCATTCTAACTGCTGTGAGATGGTATTTCATTGTGGTTTTGATTTGCATTTCTCTGATGGCCAGTGATGATGAACATTTTTTCATGTGTCTTTTGGCTGCATAAATGTGTTCTTTTGAGAAGTGTCTGTTCATATCCTTCACCCACTTTTTGATGGGGTTGTTTGTTTTTTTCTTGTAAATTTGTTTGAGTTCATTGTAGATTCTGGATATTAGCCCTTTGTCAGATGAGTAGATTGCAAAAATTTTCTGTCATCCTGTAGGTTGCCTGTTTACTCTGATGGTAGTTTCTTTTGCTGTGCAGAAGCTCTTTAGTTTAATTAGATCCCACTTTGTCAATTTTGGCTTTTCTTGCCATTGCTTTTGGTGTTTTAGACATGAAGTCCTTGCCCATGCCTATGTCCTGAATGGTATTGCCTAGGTTTTCTTCTAGGGTTTTTATGGTTTTAGGTCTAACATTTAAGTCTTTAATCCATCTTGAATTAATTTTTCTATAAGGTGTAAGGAAGGGATCCAGTTTCAGCTTTCTACATATGGCTAGCCAGTTTTCCCAGCACCATTTATTAAATAGGGAATCCTTTCCCCATTTCTTGCTTTTATCAGATTTGTCAAAGGTCAGACAGTTGTAGATATGTGGCATTATTTCTGAGGGCTCTGTTCTGTTCCATTGGTCTATATCTCTGTTTTGGTACCAGTACCATGCTGTTTTGGTTACTGTAGCCTTGTAGTATAGTTTGAAGTCAGGTAGTGTGATGCCTCCAGCTTTGTTCTTTTGGCTTAGGATTGACTTGGTGATGCGGGCTCTTTTTTGGTTCCATATGAACTTTAAAGTAGTTTTTTCCAATTCTGTGAAGAAAGTCATTGGTAGCTTGATGGGGATGGCATTGAATCTATAGATTACCTTGGGCAGTATGGCCATTTTCATGATATTGATTCTTCCTACCCATGAGCATGGAATGTTCTTCCATTTGTTTGTATCCTCTTTTATTTCCTTGAGCAGTGGTTTGTAGTTCTTCTTGAAGAGGTCCCTCACGTCCCTTTAAGTTGGATTCCTAGGTATTTTATTGTCTTTGAAGCAATTGTGGATGGGAGTTCACTCATGATTTGGCTCTCTGTTTGTCTGTTATTGGTGTATAAGAATGCCTGTGATTTTTGCACACTGATTTTGTATCTTGAGACGTTGCTGAAGTTGCTTATCAGCTTAAGGAGATTTTGGGCTGAGACAATGGGGTTTTCTAGATATACAATCATGTCATCTGCAAACAGGGACAATTTGACTTCCTCTTTTCCTAATTGAATACCCTTTATTTCCTTCTCCTGCCTGATTGCCCTAGCCAGAACTTCCAACACTATGTTAAATAGGAGTGGTGAGAGAGGGCACTCCTGTCTTGTGCCAGTTTTTAAAGAGAATGTTTCCAGTTTTTGTCTATTCAGTATGATATTGGCTGTGGGTTTGTCATAGATAGCTCTTATTACTTTGAGATACGTCCCATCAATACCTAATTTATTGAGAGTTTTTAGCATGAAGGTTGTTGAATTTTGTCAAAGGCCTTTTCTGCATCTATTGAGATAATCATATGGTTTTGGTCATTGGTTCTGTTTATATGCTGGATTATGTTTATTGATTGGCATATGTTGAACCAGCCTTGTATCTCAGGGATGAAGCCCACTTGATAATGGTGGATAAGCTTTTTGATGTGTCACTGGATTCGGTTTGCCACTATTTTATTGGGGATTTTTGCATCGATGTTAATCAGGGATATTGGTCTAAAATTCTCTTTTTTTGTTTTGTCTCTGCCAGGCTTTGTTATCAGGATGATGCTGGCCTCATAAAATGAGTTAGGGAGGATTCCCTCTTTTTCTATTGATTGGAATAGTTTCAGAAGGAATGGTACCAACTCCTCCTTGTACCTCTGGTAGAATTCGGCTGTGAATCCATCTGGTCCTGGACTTTTTTTGGTGGGTAGGCTATTAATGATTGCTTCAATTTCAGAGCCTGTTATTGGTCTATTCAGAGATTCAACTTCTTCCTGGTTTAGTCTTGGGAGGGTGTATGTGTTGAGGAATTCATCCATTTCTTCTAGATTTTGTAGTTTATTTGTGTAGATGTGTTTATTGTATTATCTGATGGTAGTTTGTATTTCTGTGGGATTGGTGGTGATATACCCTTTTTCATTTTTATTGTGTTTATTTGATTCTTCTCTCTTTTCTTCTTTATTAGTCTTGCTAGCGGTCTACCAAAACTGCTCCACTACATGGAAACTGAACAACCTGCTCCTGAATGACTACTGGGTATGTAATGAAATGACAGAAATAAAGATGTTCCTTGAAACCAATGAGAACAAAGACACAACATACCAGAATCTCTGGAACACACTCCAAGCAGTGTGTAGAGGGAAATTTATAGCACTAAGTGCCCACAAGAGAAAGCAGGAAAGATCTAAAATTGACACCATAACATCACAATTAAAAGAACTATAGAAGCAAGAGCAAACACATTCAAAAGCTGGCAGAAGACAAGAAATAACTAAGATCAGAGCAGAATTGAAGGAAATAGAGACACAAAAAACCCTTAAAAAAATCAATGAATCCAGGAGCTGGTTTTTTAAAAAGAGTTCCACTAATGTTTTCTATGCATAGAGATAAATTACCAGTAATGAAATCAATAATAGTCATAGGCCACCCATGTGCACCTATAGCTTCTTCTCAGTGCCAAGTCACTTAATTATAAATATTAACCAACCTACCAAAGGAAGGATAACAAACCTTATCATGAAGTTAGCATCCTCAATTGCTACTCAACTGTGTATGAGAGCAGGGTCTACTACTACTTGTGATCCTTCCCATTCATCTAAATGACTCCATAGCCAGCAATTGCTTTGGTTAATGAGAGTGGCTACATTTTGAACAGGAGACCTTAGAAAGTGTTTGTTTTGGGTGGTGAAACTACCTAATAAAATAAAATAGAGGTTTGAGAATTTTGTGTTAATACAAAACAAAACCAAGTCTCAGTCAATGGAAGAAGATCAAATGGAATCTTGCTCCATTGTCTTGGAAAAGCTGTCTACCATGTGGTGACATCTGCCTCTAGGGAAGGCTTTCCTTGGATATCCTTAATTTTAAGTCACCTGGTACAGTCCCATCTAATGCTGCTCAGGGGCAGATTTCCCTTGGTGTCATTTCTAAAGGATGCATTCTCCAAATGCTACGGCATGAAGGTCTAAGCATCACTGAAAGCCTCCTTCACCTACTGGAAATAGTCTTTGAAATACTGCATCAAGTTCTTGCTGTATTGAGTCATATTGTTACTGAACGATGGGCTCACTCTTCTAAGTGCATAGAACACAATACTATGACACCATCTTTTGAGAAAAGAAAAAAAAATTAGGCTGGGCGTGGTGGCTCACACCTGTAATCCCAGCACTTTAGGAGGCTGAGGGGGGCAGATCACGAGGTCAAGGGTTCAAGACCAACCTGGCCAACATGGTGAAATCCCATTTCTGCTAAAAATACAAAAATTAGCTGGGTGTGGTGGCATGTGCCTGTAATCCCAGGTATTCAGGAGGCTGAGGCAGGAGAATTGCTTGAACCTGGGAGATGGATGTTGCTGTGAGCTGAGATAGCACCACTGATCTCCAGCCTGAGCAACAGAGACTCTGTCTGAAAAAAAATTAATAATAATAATCGAGTTTTCTTTGTTAGTTTAGCTAATTTTAGTTTCAAGATACCATTTGTTCACTCAAGCTTTGTAGAATACCAAGGATAATGACGTTAATGGTAGTGCCATTGAATCTGTAAAATTTTACCTGTGTGATCACTTGCCTAGTAAATTGAGTTCTCCTACCATGGGAGATTTCTCCAGAGATGCCCCAGAAAGGAAACACTTGTTATAATCATTTATTTGCTATGACTGTGGCATCAGCCTTTCTAAAAGGGTAAGCTACAATGCATCCTGAAAACGGACACACAGTCACAAGAATTGTAGACTTTTTACATGGCTCACTGTCACCACTGGTCCATGACATTCCCCTTACAGCTAGATGTGTGTATGTCTATTTATTTGTATCTATATCTATTTCCTTTTATTACCATGATTCACTTCCACTCGCTTTTCCATAAACAGCCTCTACTCCATAACATTCCATCAACAATCTACTCTTTGACCTAGCCTTGAATTTGCATGTGACCTTATAGAATATAAATATATGGAAAGTATGTAGAATATATGCTTGCATTTTGATTGTGTATTTATTTTAGTCCACATATATGCTATATTGTATGGTGCTACAGAAGAGGGCCTCACAATTAATTGTCCAGTCCTGGACACTTTGGAGAGTGAATGGACATGCTGTTATAATTAATTAATTAATTTTTTTTTTTTGGGGGGATGGAGTCTTGCTCTGTCACCAGGCTGGAGTGCAATGACGTGATCTTGATTCACTGTAACCTCCACCTCCTGGGTTCGAGTGATTCTCTTGCCTCAGCCTCCCGAGTACCTGGGATTACAGGTGCCTGCCACCATGCCTTCCTATTTTTTGTATTTTTAGTAGAGATGGGGTTTTGCCATATTGGCCAGGCTGGTCTTGAACTCCTGACCTCAGGTGATCCACCCGCCTCGGCCTCCCAAAGTGCTGGTATTATGGGCATGAGTCACCTTGCCCGGCCTATATATTACTTTCTAATGCACTGTTGCATTTAGTTAGCTGATATTTTATTAAGAACTTTTGCTGTCTTGCTCCAGATCTCAGAGAAAAGGCTTTCAGTTTTTCCCCATTCAGTATGATGTTGGCTGTGGGTGTGTCAAAAATATCCGTTAATATTTTGAAGCGTGTTTCTCTATATGCAGTTTGTGGTGAGTTTTATCATAAAGAGATGTTGGCCGGGCGTGGTGGCTCACCAGTGAAACGGTGAAATGCTGTCTCTTCTAAAAATACAAAAAAATTAGCTGGGCGTGGTGGTGTGTGCCTGTAACCCCAGCTACTCGGAAGGCTGAGTCAGGAGAATCGCTTGAACCTGGGAGGTGGAGATTGCAGTGAGCTGAGATCGCACCAATGCACTCCAGCCTCCAGCCTAGGTGACAGAGCAAGGCTCCGTCCCCCCCCCCCAAAAAAAACAACAAACAAAAAACCTTTGAGGACAAAACCTTGTTCACTTGTGGTCTATATTTAATGTGCTTCCACTAGAAGTGAGAAATTCTCATAGTTTACATAACATTTTAAAATTATTGGCCAGGCATGGTGGCTCATGCCTGCAATCCCAGCACTTTGGGAGGTGGAGGCGGGCGGATCACGAGGTCAGAAGATTGAGACCATCCTGGCTAACATGGTGCAACTCCATCTCTACTAAAAATACAAAAAATTAGCCAGGCGGTGGTGGGTGCCTGCAGTCCCAGCTACTCAGGAGGCTGAGGCAGGAGAATGGCGTGAACCCTGGAGGCGAAGGTTTCAGTGAGCCGAGACTGCACCACTGCACTCCACCCTGAGACAGAACGAGACTCCGTCTCAAAAATAAATAAATAAATAGAATAAAATAAAATAAATCAAACACTGCATATTCTCACTCATAGGTGGGAATTGAACAATGAGAACACATGGACACAGGAAGGGGAACATCACACTTCGGGGACTGTTGTGGGGTGGGGGGAGGGGGGAGGGATAGCATTGGGAGATATACCTAATGCTAGATGACGAGTTGGTGGGTGCTGCGCACCAGCATGGCACATGTATACATATGTAACTTACCTGCACGTTGCGCACATGTACCATAGAGCCTAAAGTATAATAATAATAATAATAATAATAATAATAATAATAATGATAAATAAATAAATCAAAAAAAAAATAAATCACTCCAAAGGCTTATCTACTATTTGTAAAAGTATTAACTACTTTGTCTTTGACTATATGACAAGCTCTAGTAGGGGTGTATATTACTGTAAATTGTTCTGATATAAACCCTAAAATAAACACAAAAGAATTAACCAACTTTTAAAACAGGAAAAATAGGCTGGGTGCGGTGGCTCACGCCGGTAACCCAGCACTCTGGGATGCCAAGGCGGGCAGATCACGAGGTCAGAAGATGGAGACCATCTTGGCCAACATGGTGAAACCCCAACTTTACTAAAAATACAAAAATTAGCCAGGCATGGTGGCACAGGCCTGTAATCCCAGCTACTCAGGAGGCTGAGACAGGAGAATCACTTGAACTAGGGAGTCGGAGGTTGCAGGGAGCTGCGATCTCTCCACTGCACTCCAGCCGGGGCAACAAAGTGAGACTCCATCTCAAAAAAAAAAAAAGGCCGGGTGTGGTGGTGGCTAATGCCTGTAATCCCAGCACTTTAGGAGGCTGAGGCAGGCAGATCACGAGGTCAAAAGACTGAGACAATCCTAGTCAATATGGTGAAACCCTGTCTCTACTAAAAGCACAAAAATTAGCTGGGCATGGTGGCACCTGCCCATAGTCCTAGCTACTCCAGAGGCTGAGGCTGGAGAACGCTTGAACCTGGGAGGAGGATGTTGCAGTGAGCCAAGATCATGCCACTGCACTCCAACCTCATGACAGAGCGAGACTCTGTCTCAAAATCAACCAACCAACCAACCAACAAACAAAAAGCTGGAAAGATAAATTCTGAAAGAAATTCCATCTCTATGAGTTTATCTTCAGAAGAGATAGCATTTCCTGCTTGGCATTTTTCTTCTACATTTTTGGCATAAGATCTATCAACAAAAAGTATGATCCAGGTTTGTGTAATGGAATGTCTTAAACATCAGTAGGAGGAGTCAGTAGTTCTGATGCCACATGCAAACACATATGGTCTTCTCCATCATCAGAAAACAGCAACAAAGTGGTAGAGTTATGCAGAGTTTAGCATTTGAGATGGAGATTTGAAGGTGACAAGAAAAGGATTTTGTAAGACATTAGTCTCCAAGCTGAAAAATGTTGGTTCACATCACAACATTTTAATCAATTAATTTATTTATTTTGAGATGGAGTCTTACTCTGTTACCAGACTGGAGTGCAGTGGCATGATCTCGGCTCACTGCAACCTCTGCCTCCCCAGTTCAAGAGATTCTCCTGCCTCAGCCTCCTTAGTAGCTGGCATTACAGGTGCATGCCACTATGCCCAGCTAATTTTTTGTATTTTTAGTAGAGACGGAGTTTCACTGTGTTAGCTAAGATGGTCTCGGTCTCCTGACCTAGTGATCTGCCCACCTCGGCCTCCCAAAGTTCTGGGATTACAGGCATGAGCCACCATGCCTGGCCAGTCCACATCAAAATTTAACAGGTATTCAATTGCATATGAAACTTGTAGGTAAAGTTTATTTCTTTTTCCTTTAAAGCATTTATTTATTTATAATGTATTTATTAATTAATTTTTTTTTGGATGGAGTTTCATTCTTGTTTTCCAGGCTGGAGTGCAATGGTGCAATCTTGGCTCACTGCAACCTCTGCCTCCCAGTTCAAGTGATTCTCCTGCCTCAACCTGCCAGTTAGCTGGAATTACAGGTGAAAGCCACCATGCACAGCTAATTTTTGTATTTTTAGTAGAGAGAGAGTTTCACCATGTCGGCCAGGCTGGTCTGGAACTCCTGACATCAGGCGATCCTCCCACCTCAGCCTCCAAAAGTGCTGGGATTTCGGGCATGAACCTCCATGCCCGGCCTAAACTCATCACTTTTAATACCTCTATATCACATGAGGAAGAAGAGCAGAAACACTTGCTTGCTTCACGAAGGTCAAGGTTGGTATAAGTTTGGGTTCCAATATGATCAATTTCTGCTTCTAGGGAAACAAGCAGTTCAGGTTAAGGAAGGTCAGGAAGCTCTAGGGTTTTCTCTCCTCCAAAGAAAGCTTTATGCATCACCTTAACTTAGAAAGCAAATCTCAACCCTGTGTTGTCACTTAGTAAAAAGGCATACTTTTCTAAAAATGGTCCAAATGTCATTTGGACTGCTTCAAACACAGGAATTTTCTGAACTTCATGTGAAACCCCTCCTCAGAAATATTTTCCTTACTCCAAGGGATTTGTGGATATATTGGGTTGGGGTGTAAACTGGATATGGCAGCTCTGGTATCCACCAACTCTGTACCTAAGTTTGCATTGATCTGGATCTCAGCTTCTCCATTTTTATTTAAGGGTATTATAAAAAACAATTTACCAGAGAGTTATTTGAAGTTCCATCAATATGGAGACATCAGAAATGTCCTCTAGCCAGGTGCAGTGGCTCGCGCCTGTAATCCCAGCACTTTGGGAGGCCGAGGCAGGGGGATAACCTGAGGTTGGGGTTTGAGACCAGACTGACCAGCATAGAGAAACCCTGTCTCTACTAAAAATACAAAATTAGCTGGCTGTGGTGGTGCATGACTGTAATCCCAGCAACTTGGGAGGCTGAGGCAGGAGAATCCCTTGAACCAGGGAGGTGGAGGTTGCAGTGGGCCGAGACCATGCCATTGCACTCCAGCCTGGACAATAAGAGCAAAACTCCATCTCAAAAAAAAAAAAGAAAGAAAAAAAAAGAAAAAGAAAGAAAAGAAAAAGAAAAAAGAAAGAAAGAAATGTCCTCTAATGCAAACAATGTCTGGGACAAAATGGTTCGGTCCAATTGAGACCTGGTGCAAAGGTGGACAATTTTCATTCCAATGGCCTGACTGTTTCAAAGGTGACAGGCAACTGGAGCAGGGTTTCCCTGTTTACAATGAACTGAATTTGAGTTTCAATAGTAAGGGGAGCTCCCCTTACTCTTGTCCCTTCAGCTGTTTTAGGTGCAAACACTTTATGATCCTTTGCATTCTTTTCTTTCAACATTGGATACTTTTATGTTCTAGAACTCTCTTAAAATGTTCACCTATAGTGACCAATTCAGCCATATCATAGTAACTCTGCTTTTTTTTTTCGAGATGGAGTCTCCCTCTGTCACCCAGGCTGGAGTGCAGTAGCATGATTTTGGCTCACTGCAACCTCTGCCTCCCGAGTTCAAGTGATTCTCCTTCCTCAGCCTCCCAAGTAGCTGGAACTACAGGTGTGTGCCACCACGCCTGGCAAATTTTTGTATTTTTAGTAGAGATGGAGTTTCACTATGTTGACCAGGCTGCTCTCAAACTCCTGACCTCATGATCTGCCTACCTTGGCCTCCCAAAGTGCTGGGATTACAGGCGTGAGCCACGGTGCCTGGCCTTTTGTATTTTTAGTAGAGATGGGATTTCACCATGTTAGTCAGGCTGGTCTCAAACTCCTGACCTCAAAAGAGCCACCCACGTCGGCCCACCAAAGTGCTGGGACTACAGGTGTGAGCCACTGCGCCTGGCCTGGTAACTTCTTACTTTATGTTTTTCAATCAGGTCACCAAGCTGTGGTCGAAGTCCATTAACGAGTAAAGTTGTCCAAGCCCTTCAAGTTCTAGCAGGAAATACTTCCTAGCTATTATTATAGGACCAGAATGTTTTACAAAGGAAATTACCATTCTAGACTTGGAATCAAAAACTGATACACCTGTCTTCTGTTCACACGATTCAATAATAAACCAGTTGGCTGAGCATGGTGACTGAAGACTAATCCCAGCATTTTTGGAGGCCGAGGCAGGAGGATCACTTGAGCCAGGAGTTAGAGACCAGCCTAGCCAACAGAGTGAGGCCCCATCTCTATAAAAATACAAAAAGTTAGCCAGCTATGGTAGTGTGCATTTGTGGTCTGAGCTGCTCAGGAGGGTGAGTTGGGAAGATTGCTTGAGCCCAGGAGGTTGAGGCTGCAGTGAGCTATGATCACACCACTGTACTCCATAACAATGGACCAGTCAATCTTTGGTGGGAAGGCAGTGGGGATTACTGCATCTTTTGGGTCATCCCTGGAAGTAGCTTTTGAGGAGATGATAATGCTTTCCTCAGGCTTTTTCCACCCTGCTGTACTCATTCATTTTTAGGCTCCCAGGTCCTAATACATGTGTGTCAACTGATACAAACCAGGAAACCCAGAGTCACAGCCTCCTGTGAGGATTCTAATTTACTCAGTAGATCTGGTGCACTGACTCACACCTGTAATCCCAGCACTTTGAGAAGCTGAGGTGGGAGGATCACTTGAGGCCTGAAGTTCAAAACGAACCTGGGCAACATTGCAAAACTCTGTCTCTGAACAAACAAAAATAAAAAACTGACAGAAAACAATGGATGCTAGGGAGGATACGGAGAAAGGAGAACCCTGGTACAACATTGGTAGTTATATAAATTAGTACAGCTACTATGAAAAACAGTATGGAGTTTCCTCCAAAAAATAAGAATGGGATTATCACATGAACCATAAATCCCACTGCTGGACATATATCCAAAAAATAAAAAAAAAAAAAACTACCTTGTTGGTCAGGCTGGTCTCGAACTCCTGACCTCAAGTAATCCACCTGCCTCAGCCTCCCAAAATTCTGGGATTACAGGTGTGCACCACTGCACCCGGCCTGCACTCCCCTATTTATTGCAGCACTATCCACAATAGCCAAAATATGGAATCAACCAGTGTGTCCATCAACAGATGAATGGATCAAAAAAATGTGGCAAATATACTCAATAGAATATCATTCAGCCAGAAACATGAATGAAATCCTGTCATCTGCAACAACATGGATGGAACTGGAGGGCGTTATGTTAAGTGAAGTAAGCCAGATACAGAAAGACAAACATGGCATGTTCTCACTCATATTTGGTAATTAAAAACACGAAACTTAAAAATAGTAAAATGACTGTTATCAGAAGCTAGGAAGGGTACTGGGAAATGGATAATAAGAAGGGGATGGTTAATGGGAATAAAAACAGATAGGAATAAGTTCCAGGGTTCAGTAGCACAATAGGGCAAATCATGTTGACAATAGTTCATAATAAATTTCTACATAATTAAAACAATGGAATTGGAATGTTGCTAACACAAAGAAATGATAAATTTTTGAGATGGTGGCTATCCCTGTTACCGTGATTTGAACATTACACATTTTATGCTTATATCAGAATATCAGGCCAGGTGCAGTGGCTCATGTCTACAATCTGAGCACTTTGGGAGGCTGAGGCGAGTAGTTTGCCTGACGTCAGGAGTTCGAGACCCACCTGGTCAACATGGTGAAACCCTCCTTTCTACAAAAAATACAAAAATTAGCCAGGCATGGTGGCGGGTCCCTGTAGTCCCAGCTACTCAGGAGGCAGAGGCAGGAAAATTGCTTGAACCCAGGAGGCAGATTTCTAGAAACTTCTGATGTATAAATGTCTAAAACAGGTTGATCAATCATGGAAAACACCAGAAAGTTTCCATTCAGGTTCCATTTATTTTTGACATTTTTAAATAACCATCCTTGCGGGGGTAACTCCTGCATCACTCTAGAACTTCAGGTTCTATTTCTGAATCTAGGACACAGGTCCCTGAAGGCCTCATCGATGCCAAGTCAGCATTTTTACCCAGTCCTGCCCCTGGCTGAGTCACCTTTGTTTTTCCACTCACAGTGAGCACGAGCCTCAAATACGCGGCTGTGTGCTTCCTTTAAGAAGCGGCTGACCGGGCCCTGCTGCTCACACCTGTAAACCCAGCGCTGTAGAAGGCCAAGGTGGTCAGATTACTTGAGGTCAGGAGTTTGAGGTCAGCCTCCGCCAACATCGTAAAGTCCTGTCTCTACTAAAACTACAAAAATTAGCCGGGGGTGGGGCATACACCCGTAACACCAGCTACTGGGGAGGCTGAGGCAGGAGAATCACTTGAACCCAGGAGGTGGTGCTTGCAGTGAGCTGAGATTGTGCCTCTGCACTTCATCCTGAGGGACAGAGTGAGACTCTGTCTCAAAAAAAATAAAATAAAATAAAAAAAAATATATAATAAAATTAAATTAAAAAAAATGCACCCATGTACAATATTTTAGTTCCCAAGTGTGTGGAAGAAAGCTTATCCATCCCACTAACCAGGTCTTCCCTAAGAGCAAAGATGGAAGTCCACATTCTCAGATGGCCATGAGCCACAGGTAGGGCAAGGGGCAGGACCAAAGAAGATCCTCTTGGGCTGCCTGACTTCCCTGAGTGTACACATCAGCTCAGCCCGAACTGGGGCAAAGATCTCCCAATTGACATGACCCCTGTTGTCAAGACTCTCCAGAGGGGCAGGATACAACTCCAGGCCTAACTTGCTCAGCCTGCCTGTGTGACGCAGCAGGTCTTTTAGAGCATTTGTGGAGGTCTCATTCCCACGAAAGTAGAAGGTGGTGAGCTGGGAACAGTGGCTCAGGGCAGGCAGGAGGACCCTGAGTTGGGGGTCCTGGATCCGACAGTCCTCTAAGATGAGGATCTTGAGAGTAGCAGCAACTTTCTCCAGCAGAACTCCAAGGGGCTCAAGATTGGTGGTCCACATTAGGATATGAGTCAGACGCAGCTCCTTTAGCTGACTGAGGCTTGGGTACTGAGACAGACACTCCATGTCCTGATCAGTTAGGTAAGCATCACAGAATGTAAAGACCACCAAGGGGTTCTTGAGGTACCTGGGGAGAGCAAGAAGTTAGTTATGGGCAATGGTGCCAGTTAGAGGAGGGGGGTGGGAAATAATCTCAATGGTAAACTTGAAGTGGGCATTGAGTAATTCTGCACCTTACTACAACACACGTGTTATAGTAACCTGCAATGGGGAAGCCTGTTTCACCCAAACACAAGTTTGTTCCCATCATCAGATGATGGTCTGCATGCAAGGTGCTGCCTGATGAAGACTCAGATCATTCAGGGGCAGTTCCATCTTAGGCTCAGTCCTTCCACCCTTGCCTGTGTGATTGGTACTACTCTCACAGCTACTCCCTCACCCTCCATCCCAGAAGCATGCACTTCTCATATCAATTACCTTTCCTGGAGTTCAAAATGTTTTACAGACAGGGAATTAGAGACAGGATCATTGGTGTTTACTAAGCTGCTGAAGACAGAGCTGCTGCTGTGAAATGCACAGATTTGATGCACTTTCTCTTCTTTTTTTTTTTTTTTTGAGACAGTCTCACATTGTAACCTAGGCTGGAGTGTAGTGGCACAAACTCAGCTCACTGCAACCTCCACTTCCCTTGCCTCAGCCTCCCAAGCAGCTGGGATTACAGGTGCCTGTCACCATGACTGGTGACTTTTTTTTGTATTTTTAGTAGAGACCGGGATTCACTGTGTTGGCCAGGCTGGTCTCGAACTGCTGACCTCGTGATCTGCCTGCCTTGGCCTCCCAAAGTGCTGGGATTACAGGCATGAGACACCGCACCTGGCCACATTTTCCCTTCTTTCATACCGTCCTCTGTATGAAGAATATGTTTTCATCATATTAACTTTATACACTCTTTCTCACAAGGAGTTCACAAATGCACCCTCACTAGATCTGAACCCCCAACTAACTGGCTCTCTACACATCTCTCTCTGTAGCATCTACCCTAGGCCATCCCTCTGCCTTTCTTTGAGTGGTCTTGTGATACCCACTTCAGGATATAGAGCACTGAACAGCATAATGAGTTGACATTCTAGCATCCCATTCCCTGTGACATCACCAGTGGCTGGCACACAGTAGATGCCCACTAACGTTTACTGTGAAAAAGAACAAAAGTCTATGGTATGGTCTGCAGAGAAAGCTCACCATCATTTCTTACCTGAGCAGGTGCTCCAGGTGCTCTTTGATGTTACTGATCTTTCTTATATAAAGCATCTGGGGGTAGGACAGGCAGAGGAATGGAGAGTCCAAGTCAGGAGTGAACTGCCATTGGCCGCTCATGTATAACTCACGGTCATAACCGAAGGCTAAAAAGAGTTTGCAAAGATTGCTCATCTGGCTCAGGTAAGGGGCAAACTTTCCTGTTTTATTCAGAGAGGACTTTTGCCAGACTTCCAACTCCTGGATACTCTCTGGGTATATCCTTTCTAATAAATTTGTGAAACTTGAAGTGGGCATTGAGTAATTCTCCACCTTGCTACAACACAGGTGCACTAGATCTCTTCTGTAGTGGATCCACCCACAAAGGTAGCTCAGGCATTCATCCAGTGTACTTTTCTTTAGACAGAGGTCTATGAACACCTTCAAGGGCTGGTGCTCTCCCATCGTTGGACAGTCCTCCACTGTCTGCCTTTTACTCATGCCCTCTGGGGAGCAGGAGAGGACCTTGGCTCCAGTCCATATGGTCCAAAAACTCTCATCAACATCCCGCAAATCCAGCACTTGAAGTTTCCACCTCCTGTGAGTAACATAGGGGAAAAGCTCAGAATGTAGGCAAGGACCCACCCCTGACCTGAACTTTCACTCCACATCCAGGACATCAGTCAGCTGCTCCTGTCCTCAGTGCTCCTCCTTCTGTCTCTTCTCCATCCCGTTCCCCCTTGGATTCTGCCTGGTACCCACTTCTAGTACCTTTACCTTCCACTGGGAGGAAGCAGGTTCCTGTTTCCTCAGTGGACCCTGTATGGTGGGCAGTCCTTTCCCAGAAGAGCTGGGCAATGCCCAGGGCCTCTCATGGGCACCATCAGAAGCCTCTGAGCCACCCTAGCTCCCCAACCCCACCACTCCTCCTGAGCCAGCTGTCCCTTCCCTGGATGCCTGGACCCTTCCCCCCAAGCCACCTGAGTCACCTCACCTGGGGCGAACCTTCTGGGCCACCAGTATATCAAGTCCCCTCAGGACAGCTTGCAAGGTCTCCAGATGAGGTGTCTTCATCAGGGATCCCAGAGGGAGGCGGAGGAAGGGCCAGGACTGCACCATCAGCTTCAGGGCCTCAAGACGTCTCATGCTGAAGGCCTCCATGAACATCAGAGGGAAGACCTCCCTGGGCAGCTTGTCCAGGGTGAAGATGGTCAAGAACTGCTTCCTCAGCAGGCTCTGCCCTGCCAGCTCCAGGAGTCTGGATGGGGACTGGAGGCTCATTCTGACAAATCTGCAAGGAAAAACTCTAGAGGACAATCCAGTGAAAAGGCAAGTTTCTCAGGCCCATCCCCTGCAATCCCCTCTTCTCCTAGGGCCAAAGTCATTTCTCTAGCTTGTGTGAAAGAGCCCTCAGTTTACTCCAATTCCATCTGCAATAAGTGGCCACAGAGACATAGTTCTACCCTTCTGGTACCAAGAAGAGTGTGTCCCAACCTCTAAAGAGCAGGCAAGATCACTCCTAGTCCGTGAATTATTAGCCACTGCTGCAATAAACTCATAGCACTGGGAAATGTTACCGAGGATCTCTGAAGCTCGGATCTCATGCCCAGCTAATCTTTTATTTTTTGACTTTTTGTAAAGACAGTGGGTTTCACTATGTTGTCCAGGCTGGTCTTGAACTCCTAGACTCAAACATTCCACCCGCCTTGGCCTTCCAAAGTGCTGGGATTACAGGCATAATCCTCTTCCCCGCCTCATTATTGAAAATTTCAGCGAGAAGCTTTGAAAGCTATGTCACAGTGTTATGCATCATTCACAAGACAGATGTTTCCAATACACACCTCTCATACATATTCAAAATGAACCACTTTGGCTGTGCACAGTGACTCACACCTGTAATCCCAGCACTTTGGGAGGCAGAGGCATTGGATCTTCTGAGTTCAAGAGTTCAAGACAATCCTGGCCAACATGTTGAAACACTATCTCTACTAAAATTACAAAAATTAGCCAGGTGCAGTGAGTGGTCTGCTCCTATAGTCCAAGCTACTAGGGGGGCTGAGGCAGGAGGATCACTTGAACCCAAGGAGGCACAGGTTGCAGTTAGCTGAGATTATACCACTACAATCCAGCCTGGGAAATCGGCTAGATTCAAAAAAGAGAGAGAGAGAGAGAGAATTACATTGGATTAGAATTCTTATGCTCCACCCAGTTACTCATGATTGGATTTTTGTCTTTCTTGCAGATTAACTATCAAATTAGGTATTCATCCATGAAAGTGAAATATTTAGGGATAGGGTGAAAGTCTAGGACTCATTCACTGATTTACTCCACGAACATGGAATTTTACTACTATGTGTCCTTCATAGTCCTGAGTGTGAGATAGGGAAGGGTTGAATCTCTTCCTGACATTAGACAGAAAGAAAAAAACTTGAAAGTATCTTTGTTGAGAGATCCTTGGCCACATCTAATTTATCAAAATATTTCAGAGTTAAAACAGTTTCACAAGGACAGACATGACAGTCCCTAATAAAACACAGTAGAAATCTTCATGTATCCAATGATCACCTGGGTGGTATAATTTAATTTTTTTTCATGTGGGGGGAACTGAGTCTCACTTCATCACCCAGGCTGGAGTGCAGTGGTGCCATCTCGGCTCACTGTAACCTCTGCCTCCCAGGTTCAAGTGATTCTTATGCTTCAGCCTTCCATATAGCTGGGATTACAGGCATGCACCTCCACACCCATGTCTCCATTTGGGTGGAAGAGTTACAATGAGGATGTGATTGGTTTAAAATTAAGGTCAAAGATCCTCTTTGGTTAAGATTTTTTTTCTTTAATAGGATCTCACAAGGTTGCCCAGGCTGGAATACAGCAGTGGTGTGAGCATGGCTCACTGCAGCCTCAATCTTCTGGGCTCAATTGTTTCTCCCACATCAGCAACCCATACAGCTGGGAAGACAGATGCATGCTACCATGACCGGCTAATTAAAAAATATGTATATTTTGTAGAGGCCGAGCACCAGTGGCTCATGGCTGTAATCCCAGAACTTTGGGAGGCCAAGGCAGGTGGATCACTTGAGGTCAGGAGTTTGAGACCAACCTGGCCAGCATGGTGAAGCCCCACCTCTACTGAAAATACAAAAATTAGCCAGGCAAGGTGGCAGATGGATGTAATACCAGATACTCAGGAGGCTGAGGCATGAGAAGTGCTTGAGCCTGGGAGGCAGAGGTTGCAGTGATTTGAGATCGTGCCACTGCTCTCTAGTCTTGGCAACAGAGTGAGGCTCCATTCCCCCTTCAATAAAGAATATTTTATAGAGA
This sequence comes from Pongo pygmaeus, assembly GCF_028885625.2. Classification (NCBI taxonomy): domain Eukaryota; kingdom Metazoa; phylum Chordata; class Mammalia; order Primates; family Hominidae; genus Pongo; species Pongo pygmaeus. The sequence continues at coordinate 218,367,798 of NC_072373.2, read as the reverse complement.
TAGGTTCTTGCCATGTTGTCCAGGTTGGTCTCAAATCCCTGGGCTGAAATGATCCTCCTGCCTTGGTCTCCCAAAGCATTGGAGTTAAAGGCATGAGTCACTGCTCCCTTCAAGAATTTTGAAATGACATCACCCAAAGCACAATCCAATTTTTTGAAATAAAGACAAAACTGCATTTAGAGGAAAAAATTCAAAGCTTCAAATTGTTCATATGAGAAAAAAAACAAAACAAAACAGGATATAACTCTATGCCATCTTAGGCTGCACTGTCACCATCACAGACCAGCTGACTGTAGGTCAGAAGGGAGTGTCCTTACAGAGATTAGTGACTTACCAGATCTGGACTCAGTTTGCAGGGTGGTCAGACCTCAGGAAGAACCAAGCAGGAACTTCAGGCTTGAAGACTTTGGGTCTCTTCTGTGGGTCTTTAGAAGCCTTTATTGACCTTTCTAATCACAAGTCCCACCTACACCCCTCCACGTGTCCACTGCTAGCTTCCAATCAAAAAGTGATATCTGATTGCATTTCTGAAGCTCCACCCAGTTAATCCTGATTGGATTTTTGGCTCTCCACAGACTAACGGATTGAATCAGATATCCATTCATATCAGATATCCATATTAAGTTCATGAATCAAGAAATTGACAGTGTTAGGGATAGGGTGGAAATCAAGAATTCATTCATTCAAGGCCAGGCGAGGTGGCTCACTCCTGTAATCCCAGCAGTTTGCGAGGACAAGTTGGGTGGATCACCTGAGTTCAGGCTTTCAGCACAAGCCAGGCCAACAAGGTGAAACCCCATCTCTACAAAAATACAAAAATTAGCCAGGGATGATGGCACATGCCTGTAATCCAGCTACTCAGGAGGCTGAGGTGGGAGAATCACTTGAACCCAAGAGGCAATGGTTTCAGTGAGCCAAGACTGCACCATTGCACTCCTGTCTGGGTGACAGAGGGAGACTTTGTTGAAAAAAAAAATCCATTCATTCATGAACTTCACAAACACTGATGGAATTTTACTAATATGTGACCGGCATAGTCCTGAGTTTGAGGCAGGGAAGGGTCTAATCTTTCCTGGATATTAGACAGAAAAATAAAATCTGACAGTAGTATTGTTGGGAGATCTTTGGCCACATCAAAATTACAAAAATGCTTTCTAGTTAAAATAGCTTTATAAAAACAAAGGAGTAGTCCCTACAAAATCAGAATAAAAATCTCCATGTATGTAATGGTCTTGTGGGTTTTATATCACCTAAGGTAGCAGTTTTTTCCCTCCTGCTGATGGAAGAGAGGTGCCACTGAGGGCTTGAGTGGTCTCAGGGCTTAGGTTAAGGCTACTCTGGAAGAAATTGCAACCATACATATAAACTTTATAAATTTAATCAGTGAAGAAGGGAGGGGGAGAAACAAAAATAAACCAAGCTTGCAGCACATTCAGCATTCATCATGAGGTCAGCTTCCTCTGTGACCTGCTTCCTCATGGTTGCTGGCAGCCTACTGTCCCAAAATCATGTAGACCTTAGATTACAGTTCCCCTTAACTGCCCTGCAGACAGCAGTTTAAGCCTTGTAAAACATTAACTTTTTCATTTGACATATTCTTTCAGGTTCTGCATGTCAGTGAAACTACTGATGCCAGCTGATCTGAAGGGCCCTGCAAGGCACCAACTCACCAAGGAATGCAGTTTTAACATCCTGATGACTTCATACCTCTTACTGCCACCAAACTGCACCAACTTTCCAGCCCCTTGCTGTCCATGATCCTCTGAAAACTCTCAGTACTTCTTGGGGAGATGAATTTGAGGGTCTCCTCCCAGCTTTTCATTTTGCCACCCTGTGATCATTAAACTCTCTGCTGCAAACCCTGCTGTCTCAGAATATTGGTATGCTACTGTGCTGCAGACATAGGAACCTGATGGTCCTGTAAAAAAGTCATGTCAAAATTACAAAGGGAAGTGAAGGTGGAGGCTGATCAGGGTTGAGCTGTGTGTTTTAATGGGATCCTGGGAGTGAATCAAGACTTGGTAAACACGTTGGGGGTTATTGAGGGCATGGAGGAGGAATCTTTCCAACATTGCACTGAGGCCCCCTTGGTTTTGACACTTGTGACCAAGAATGAGTCTTCCAAAACAATGTATGTAATTCTCCTGATTTTTCCTTTCAACACCTTTGTCTTCCTTTACCTCCCTGAATAATCTCACATCTATTCCCATTGCTTTGCTCATTTCATAATAAAAATCCTTTTTTTTAAAGAATCTCTTTCTCTGTGAAGTAGACCATGTATTTTATTGCCACACAAGATGAGTAGCCTGGTATTATGGAGAGAAAGGGTCAAAAGGATCCCATTCTGCACCAGCTGGGGGTGATATGAAGGTCATGGTTATTCTTTGTCATATGTGCACCTGCATATTGCCAGTGAAAACTTACAGGTCACATTTTTCAGGCGTCCAAATTAACCACCTGTGGAAGGTCTTATGATTGGCTTACATTCTGTCCCTGAGTAAAGAATCTGATCTTGAGTTCATGAGTGCCTCAAACTCTACAAGTATTGCTGAAGACTTCACCCACTGACAGTGAGAAGGACACTGATTTGATTCTGATCATGAAGTTTCACTGGTTGTCTTGCAAGGAAAATGTTTTAGCTTGTTATGTTGTCATCTAACGTCAACGATTATAACCTCTGTATTGTACCTTCCAATGGAAAAAACAAAAAACAAAAAAAACAAAAACTCAACCCTATTTGAGCCTTGCCAGGTAAGTAAAACAAAACAAAACAAAACAAAACAAAAAAAACTGATAGGAGGAGTCTCATTCCCTTCTTTTAACTTTTCTCACAAAAGCATTCCATCTCCCTCTCCCTCTCCCTCTCCGTCTCCCTTCTTTCTTCGGTCTCCCTCTCCGTCTTTCTTCAGTCTCCCTCTCCTTTCTTCGCTCTCCCTCTGTTGCCAAATCTGGACTGTACTGCCCTGGTCTCGGCTCACTGCAACCTCCCTGCCTCGGGCTCCTGTGATTCTCCTGCCTCAGCCTGCCCAGTGCCTGGGATTGCAGGCATGCGCCGCCATGCCTGACTGGTTTTTGTATTTTTGGTGGAGACGGGGTTTCACCCTGTTGACCAGGCTGGTCTCCAGCTCCTGGCCTCGAGTGATCTGCCGGCCTCGAGTGATCTGCCCGTCTCAGCCTCCCAAGGTGCTGGGATTGCAGACGGAGTCTCGCTCACTCAATGCTCAATGTTGCCCAGGCTGGAGTGCAGTGGCGTGATCTCGGCTCGCTACAACCTCCACCTCCCAGCTGCCTGCCTTGGCCTCCCAAAGTGCTAAGATTACAGCCTCTGCCCGGCCGCCACCCCGTCTAGGAAGTGAGGAGCGTCTCTGCCCGTCCGCCCATCATCTGGGATGAGAGGAGCGCCTCTGCCCGGCCGCCCCGTCTGGGAAGTGAGGAGCACCTCTGCCTGGCCATCCAGTCTGGGAGGTGAGGAGTGCCTCTGCCTGGCCGCCACCCCGTCTGGGAGGAAGTGAGGAGCGCCTCTGCCCGGCCGCCCCATCTGGGAAGTGAGGAGTGCCTCTACCTGGCCGCCCCGTCTGGGAAGTGACGACCGCCTCTGCCTGGCTGCCCCGTCTGGGAAGTGAGGGACGCCTCTGCCTGGCCGCCCCATCTGGGAGGTGAGGAGCGCCTCTGCCCGGCTGCCCAACATCTGGGAAGTGAGGAGCGCCTCCGCCCGGTCACTCCGTCTGGGATGTGAGGAGTGCCTCTGCCCGGCCACCCTGTCTGGGAGGTGAGGAGCGTCTCTGCCCAGCCGCCACCGTGTCTAGGAGGAAGTGAGGAGCGCCTCTGCCTGGCTGCCCTGTCTGGGAGGTGAGGAGCACCTCTGCCCGGCTGCCCCATCTGGGAGGCGAGGAGCACCTCTGCCTGGCCGCCACCCCATCTGGGAGGAAGTGAGGAGGGCCTCTGCCCGGCCACCCCATCTGGGAACTGAGGAGCGCCTCTACCTGGCCACCCTGTCTGGGAAGTGAGGAGCACCTCTGCCCGGCTGCCCCATCTGGGAAGTGAGGAGCACCTCTGCCCGGCCGTCCCATCTGGGATGTGAGGAGTGCCTCTGCCCGGCCGCCCTGTCTGGGAGGTGTACCCAACAGCTTCGAAGAGACAGCGACCATCGAGAATGGGCCATGATGATGATGGTGGTTTTGTTGAAAAGAAAAGGGGGAAATGTGGGGAAAAGAAAGAGAGATCAGATTGTTACTGTGTCTGTGTAGAAAGAAGTAGGCATAGGAGACTCCATTTTGTTCTGTACTAGGGGAAATTCTTCTGCCTTGGGATGCTGTTGATCTATGGCCTTGCCCCCAGCCCCTTGCTCTCTGAAACATGTGCTATGTCAACTCAGGGTTAAATGGATTAAGGGTGGTGCAAAATGTGTTTTGTTAAACAGATGCTTGAAGGCAGCATGCTCTTTAAGAGTCATCACCACTCCCTAATCTCAAGTACCCAGGGACACAAATACTGTGGAAGGCCGCAAGGACCTCTGCCTAGGAAAACCAGAGACCTTTGTTCATGTGTTTATCTGCTGACCTTCTCTCCACTATTATCCTATGACCCTGCCATATCCCCCTCTCTGAGAAACACCCAAGAATGATCAATAAATACTTAATAAAAAAAAATTTTTAAAAAAGGGGGAAAAAAAAAGCATTCCAACTTGTAACAGACTTTGGAACACACCCACTTTGTTGCTGTGTGTCTTCCACATTGAGCCTCACTTTTAGCTTCCAATGAAGATTTATTTAATTATTTCTGCCTCAAGAGCCTTACCTTCCACTGACACCAGGTTGCATAGTGACAGTTTGAACTGGGGTGGGATGAAAAAATATTTTTATGAATTTTATTATATAATCCTTGCACACCATCTCCATTGAAGAATGAATAGGGTCTTCTCCAAATATGTCCTGAGTATTGATGCATCCAATAAATGAAACTATTATTTATTTCATATAGTAGAGCTATATACACATTCTACTTGCCTTGAGTTTCCAATGAACAAATATCTAGTTTCAGTAAGTTCTCCGATTATATGGCAGAGGGTAACATGGTCATGTTCTGATTCTATGTCTATGTTGATACCTATAGCATTCCAGTCTTCATAATGTGTGTCAAATGAAAGAGTTTGATTCTAGGGGGAATCTGGGACACTACCTAGATTAGACCCAGTTACACTAATGTTTCCTATGCATAGAGATAAGTTACAAGTAATGAAATCAACAGTAGTCATGGGCCACTCATTTGTATCTATAGCTTCTTCTCAGTGCCAAGTCATTTAATTAGAAATATTAACCAACCACGTGTGAGAGCAGGTTCTACTATTAGTTGTGATCCTTCCTATTCATTTAAGTGACTCCATAGCCAGTAATTGCTTTGGTTAGTGAGAGTGGCTAAATTTTGAATAGAACTTAGAAAGTGTTTGCTTTGGGTGGTGAAAGTACCTAACAAAATAAAATGTAGGCTTGATCATTTTGTGTTAATACAAAACAAAACCAAGTCTCAGTCAATGGAAGGAGATCATATGGAGTTTTGTCCCATTTTCTTAAAAAAGCTGTCTACCATGTGATGATGTCTGCTTCTAAGAAAGGCTTTTTTCCTTGGTTATCCTTAATTTTAAATCACCTGGTATGGTCCCATCCAATGCTGCTCGTGGGCAGATTTCCCTTGGTGTCATTTTAAAAGATGCAATCTCCAAATGGTAGGGCATGAAGGTCCAATCATCATTGAAACCCTCCTTCACCAACTGGAAATAGGCTTTGAAAGGTCTTGCAGTACTGAGTCATATTGTTACTGAACGATGGGCTCACTCTCCTAAGTGCATAGAAAAGCAAAAAAGTCTGGGCATGGTGGCTGACACCTATATTTGCAGCACTTTAGGAGGCCAAGGCAGGCAGATCACAAGGTCAGGGGTTCGAGACAAGCCTGGCCAATATGGCAAAACCCTGTCTCTATGAAAAATACACAAATTAGCTGGGTGTGATGACCCATGCCTGTAATCCCAGCTACTTAGGAGGCTGAGGCAGAAGAATTGCTTGATCCTGTGAGGCAGAGGTTGCAGTGAGCTGAGATTGCACCTCTGCACTCCAGCCTGGGTGACAGAGCAAGACTCCATTTTAGGAAAAAAATTTATTAAGAGTTAACTGGGCTGGGCACAGTGGCTTATGCCTGTAATCCCAGCACTTTAGGAGGCCGAGGTGGGCAGATCACAAGTTCAGGAGTTCCAGATCAGCCTGACCAATATGGTGAAACTCCCTCTCTATTAAAAATACAAAAATTAGCTGGGCATGGTGGTGCACGCCTGTAATCCCAGCTACTGGGGAGGCTGAGGCAGGAGAATCACTTAAACCCAGAAGGCCAATGTTGCAGTGAGCTGAGATCATGCCACTGCACTCCAGCCTGGGCAACAAAGCGAGACTCTGTCTCAAAGAAAAAAATAAAAATAAAAATAAAAAAGAGTTAACTGACAAGCAGGTAGGAGACAAGTTCCAAACCTGTCTCCCCAATCTGGGGATGGTGAAGCAAGCTCGCATCATCTTTCCAACTGGTTTCAGATGATGCCAGTTCAAACAGTCTGCCTGGCTGTGTTAATAGTTAAGAGGTTAAAACTTTTTCCCATCAGACATGCCTGAGCAATTTGTGCTTTGCATCATCACCTGTAACAACTTAAGCAATGATTAATCTGTTGGAGTTGATCCTCTGGTTACACGATCAGAGCTAAAAATGCAGGGAATACATGAGGCTCTATTATGAAAGGCATAGGTTCTCCAGTAAATACTATATGATCAGTGCTTCTGATTGCAGTTGGTGAAAAAAAATACCTTATGGGGGATCTGGCTGTGTTTTCCCATAGGGGGTGGTAAAAATTTCATTAAAGTAATCTAGTCTTGCTGGGCATGGCGGCTCACATCTGTAATCTCAGCACTTTAGGAGGCCGAGGCTGGCGGATTACTTGAGGCCAGGAGTTGAGCAGCCTGGGAAACATGGTGAAACCCCCTTATCTACTAAAAATACAAAAATTAGCTGGGTGTGGTGGCATGCCTGTAATCCCAACTACTTGGGAGGCTTAGGCATGAGAATCACTTGAACCCAGGAGGCAGAGGTTGCAGTGAGCTGAGATAGCACCACTGTACTCCAGCCTGAAACAGAGACTCTGTCTGAAAAAAAAAAAAAGTTAACTGGGGTTAACTTTGTTAATTTAGCTAATTTTAGTTTCAAGATACCATTTGTTCACTCGATCTTTGTAGAATACCAAGGATAATGAAGTTAATGGTAGTGCCATTAGATCTGAAAAATCTTATCTGTGTGATCACCTGCCCAGTAAACTCAGTTCTCCTACCATTGGAGATTTCTCCAGAGATGCCCCAGAAAGGAAACACATTTTATAATCATTTATTCACTATGGCTGTGGCATCAGCCTTTCTAAAAAGATAAGCTACAACCCATCCTGAAAACGGACACACAATCACAAGAATTGTAGCCTTTTTACATGGCTCACTGTCATCATTGGTCCATGACATTCCCCCTTCTTGCAGCTATATGTGTGTATGTCTATCTATTCCTATCTATATCTATACTTAATTTTTATTACCATGATTCACTTCCACTCCCCTTTCCATAGATAGCCACTCTACTCTTTGACCTAGCCTTGAATTTGCATGTGACCTCTTAGAATATAAGCATATAGGAAGTATAGAGAATATATATTTAAGATGGCCAAATAGGAACAGCCCCAGTCTACAGCTCCCAGCATGAGCGATGCAGAAGACGGGTGATTTCTACATTTCCAACTGAGGTACGGGGTTCATCTCACTGGGGAGTGCTGGACAGTGGGTGCAGGACAGTGGCTGCAGTGCACCATGCATGAGCTGAAGCAGGGTGAGGCATCACCTCACCTGGGAAGCACAAGGGGTCAGGGAATTCCCTTTCCTAGTCAAAGAAAGGGGTGACAGACGGCACCTGGAAAATTGGGTCACTCTCACCCTAATACTGCGCTTTTCCAATGGGCATAATAAACGGCACACCAGGAGATTATATCCCATACCTGCCTTGGAGGGTCCTACACCCACAGAGCCTTGCTCATTGCTAGCACAGCAGTCTGAGATCAAACTGCAAGGCGGCAGTAAGGCTGGGGGAGGGGCCCCTGCCATAGCTGAGGCTTGGGTAGGTAAACAAAGTGGCCAGGAAGCTCAAACAGGGTGGAGCCCACCACAGCTCAAGGAGGCCTGCCTGCCTGCCTCTGTAAGCTCCAACTATGGGGGCAGGGCACAGACAAACAAAAGAAAGCAATAACCTCTGCAGACTTAAATGTCCCTGTCTGACAGCTTTGAAGAGAGTAGTGATTCTCCCAGCACGCAGCTTGAGATCTGAGAATGGGCAGACTGCCTCCTCAAGTGGGTCCTTGACCCCCAAGTAGCCTAACTGGGAGGCACCCCCCAGTAGGGGTGGACTGAGACATCACACAGCTGGGTACTCCTCTGAGACAAAAGTTCCAGAGGAATGATCAGACAGCAGCATTTGTGGTTCACCAATATCCGCTGTTCTGCAGCCACTGCTGCTGATACCCAGGCAAACAGGGTCTGGAGTGGACCTCCAGCAAATCCCAACAGACCTGCAGCTGAGAGTCCTGGCTGTTAGAAGGAAAACTAACAAACAGAAAGGACATCCACACCAAAAACCCATCTATACATCACTATCATCAAAGACCAAAGGTAGATAAAACCACAAAGATGGGGAAAAAAACAAAGCAGAAAAACAGGAAACTCTAAAAATCAGAGCGCCTCTCCTCCTCCAAAGGAACGCAGCTCCTCACCAGCAATGGAACAAAGCTGGATGGAGAATGACTTTGACAAATTGAGAGAAGTAGGCTTCAGAAGATCAAACTACTCCAAGCTAAAGGAGGAAGTTTGAACCAAAGGCAAAGAAGTTAAAAACTTTGGAAAAAAATTAGATGAATGGATAACTAGAATAACCAATGCAGAGAAGTCCTTAAAGGACCTGATGGAGCTGAAAACCATGGCATGAGAACTATGTGACGAATGCACAAGCCTCAGTAACCTATGTGATCAACTGGAAGAAAGGGTATCAGCGATGGAAGATGAAATGAATGAAATGAAGTGTGAAGAGAAGTTTAGAGAAAAAAGAATAAAAAGAAACGAACAAAGCCTCCAAGAAATATGGGACTATGTGAAAAGACCAAATCTACATCTGATTGGTGTACCAGAAAGTGACAGGGAGACTGGAACCAAGTTGGAAAACACTCTGCAGGATATTATCCAGGAGAACTTCCCCAATCTAGCAAGGCAGGCCAACATTCAAATTCAGGAAATACAGAGAACGCCACAAAGATACTCCTCGAGAAGAGCAACTCCATGACACATAATTGTCAGATTCACCAAAGTTGAAATGAAGGAAAAAATGTTAAGGGCAGCCAGAGAGAAAGGTCGGATTACCCACAAAGGGAAGCCCATCAGACTAACAGCTGATCTCTCAGCAGAAACTCTACAAGCCAGAAGAGAGTGGGGGCCAATATTCAACATTCTTAAAGAAAAGAATTTTCAACCTAGAATTTCATATCCAGCCGAACTTCATAAGTGAAGCTTCATAAGTGAAGCTTCATAAGTGAAGGAGAAATAAAATACTTTACAGACAAGCAAATGCTGAGAGATTTTGTCACCACCAGGCCTGCCCTACAAGAGCTACTGAAGGAAGCACTAAACATGGAAAGGAACAACCGGTACCAGCCACTGCAAAAACATGCCAAATTGTAAAGACCATCAATGCTAGGAAGAAACTGCATCAACTAACGAGCAAAATAACCAGCTAACATCATAATGACAGGATCAAATTCACACATAACAATACTAACCTTAAATGTAAATGGGCTAAGTGCTCCAATTAAAAGGCACAGACTGGCAAATTGGATAAAGACTCAAGACCCATCAGTGTGCTGTATTCAGGAAACCCATCTCATGTGCAGAGACACACATAGGCTCAAAATAAAGGGATGGAGGAAGATCTACCAAGCAAATGGAAAACAAAAAAAGGCAGGGGTTGCAATCCTAGTCTCGGATAAAACAGACTTTAAACCAACAAAGATCAAAAGAGACAAGGCCATTACATAATGATAAAGGGATCAATTCAACAAGAAGAGCTAACTATCCTAAATATATATGCACCCAATACAGGAGCACCCAGACTCATAAAGCAAGTCCTGAGTGACCTACAAAGAGACTTAGACTTCCACACAATAATAATGGGAGACTTTAACACCCCACTGTCAACATTAGACAGATCAATGAGACAGAAAGTTAAAAAGGATATCCAGGAATTGAACTCAGCTCTGCACCAAGCGGACCTAATAGACATCTACAGAACTCTCCACCCCAAATCAACAGAATATACATTCTTTTCAGCACCACACCACACCTATTCCAAAATTGACCACATAGTTGGAAGTAAAGCACTCCTCAGCAAATGTAAAAGAACAGACATTATAACAAACTGTCTCTCAGACCACAGTGCAATAAAACTAGAACTCAGGATTAAGAAACTCACTCAAAACCACTCAACTACATGGAAACTGAACAACCTGCTCCTGAGTGACTACTGGGTACATAATGAAATGAAGGCAGAAATAAAGATGTTCTTTGAAACCAATGATAACAAAGACACAACATACCAGAATCTCGGGGACACATTCAAAGCAGTGTGTAGGGGGAATTTATAGCACTAAATGCCCACAAGAGAAAGCAGGAAAGATCTAAAATTGACACCCTAACATCACAATTAAAAGAACTAGAGAAGCAAGAGCAAACACATTCAAAAGCTAGGTTTTTTGAAAAGATCAACAAAATTGATAGACCGCTAGCAAGACTAATAAAGAAGAAAAGAGAGAAGAATCAAATAGTTGCAATAAAAAATGACAAAGGGGATATCATGACCGATCCCACAGAAATACAAACTACCATCAGAGAATACTATAAACACCTCTACACAAATAAACTACAAAATCTAGAAGAAATGGATAAATTCCTCAACACATACACCCTCCCAAGACTAAACCAGGAAGAAGTTGAATCTCTGAATAGACCAATAACAGGCTCTGAAATTGAGGCAATAATTAATAGCTTACCAACCAAAAAAAGTCCAGGACCAGATGGATTCACAGCCAAATTCTACCAGAGGTACAAGGAGGAGCTGGTACCATTCCTTCTGAAACTATTCCAATCAATAGAAAAAGAGGGAATCCTCCCTAACTCATTTTATGAGACCAGCATCATCCTGATACCAAAGCCTGGCAGAGACAGAACAAAAAAAGAGAATTTTAGACCAATATCCTTGATGAACATTGATGCAAAAATCCTCAATAAAATACTGGCAAACCGAATCCAGTGACACATCCAAAAGCTTATCCACCATGATCAAGTGGGCTTCATCGCTGGGATACAAGGCTGGTTCAACATACAAAAATCAACAAATGTAATCCAGCATATAAACAGAACCAAAGACAAAAACCACATGATTATCTCAATAGATGCAGAAAAGGCCTTTGACAAAATTCAAGAACCCTTCATGCTAAAAACTCTTAATCAATTAAGTATTGATGGGACATATCTCAAAATCATAAGAGCTATCTATGACAAACCCACAGCTAATATCATACTGAATGGACAAAAACTGGAAGCATTCCCTTTAAAAACTGGCACAAGACAGGGATGCCCTCTCTCACCACTCCTATTTAACATAGTGTTGGAAGTTCTGGCTAGGGCAATCAGGCAGGAGAAGGAAATAAAGGGTATTCAATTAGGAAAAGAGGAAGTCAAATTGTCCCTGTTTGCAGATGACATGATCGTATATCTAGAAAACCCCATTGTCTCAGCCCAAAATCTCCTTAAGCTGATAAGCAACTTCAGCAACGTCTCAGGATACAAAATCAATGTGCAAAAATCACAAGCATTCTTACACACCAATAACAGACAAACAGAGAGCCAAATTATGAGTGAACTCCCATTCACAATTGCTTCAAAGAGAATAAAATACCTAGGAATCCAACTTACAAGGGATGTGAAGGACCTCTTCAAGGAGAACTACAAACCACTGCTCAATGAAATAAAAGAGGATACAAACAAATGGAAGAATATTCCATGCTCATGGATAGGAAGAATCAATATCGTGAAAATGGCCATATTGCCCAAGGTAATTTAAAGATTCAATGCCATCCCCATCAAGCTACCAATGACTTTCTTCACAGAATTGGAAAAAACTACTTTAAAGTTCATATGGAACCAAAAAAGAGCTCATATAGCCAAGTCAATCCTAAGCCAAAATAACAAAGCTGGAGGCATCAAGCTACCTGACTTCAAACTATACTGCAAGGCTACAGTAACCAAAACAGCATGGTACTGGTACCAAAACAGAGATATAGACCAATGGAACAGAGCAGAGCCCTCAGAAATAATGCCACATATCTACAACTATCTGATCTTTGACAAACCTGAGAAAAACAAGAAATGGGGAAAGATTCCCTATTTAATAATTGATGCTGGGAAAATTGGCTAGCCATATGTAGAAAGCTGAAACTGGATCCCTTCCTTACATGTTATAGAAAAATTAATTCAAGATGGATTAAAGACTTACATGTTAGACCTAAAACCATAAAAACCCTAGAAGAAAACCTAGGCAATACCATTCAGGACATAGGCATGGACAAGGACTTCATGTCTAAAACACCAAAAGCCATGGCAACAAAAGCCAAAATTGACAAATGGGATCTAATTAAACTAAAGAGCTTCTGCACAGCAAAAGAAACTACCATCAGAGTAAACAGGCAACCTACAGAATGGGAGAAAACTTTTGCAACCTACTCATCTGACAAAGGGCTAATATCCAGAATCTACAATGAACTCAAACAAATTTACAAGAAAAAAACAAACAACCCGTCAAAAGTGGGTGAAGGATATGAACAGACACTTCTCAAAAGAAGACATTTATGCAGCCAAAAGACACATGAAAAAATGCTCATCACCCCTGGCCATCAGAGAAATGCAAACCAAAACCACAATGAGATACCATCTCACACCAGTTAGAATGGCAATCATTAAAAAGTCAGGAAACAACAGGTGCTGGAGAGGATGTGGAGAAATAGCAACACTTTTACACTGTTGGTGGGAGTGTAAACTAGTTCAACTATTGTGGAAGCTGGTGTGGCGATTCCTCAGGGATCTAGAGCTAGAAATACCATTTGACCTAGCCATCCCATTACTGGGTATATACCCAAAGGATTATAAGTCGTGCTGCTATAAAGACAGATGCACACGTATGTTTATTGCAGCACTATTCACAATAGCAGCAACTTGGAACCAACCTAAATGTCCAACAATGATAGACTGGATTAAGAAAATGTGGCACATATACATTATGGAATACTATGCAGCCATAAAAAATGATAAGTTCATGTCCTTTGTAGGGACATGGATGAAGCTGGAAACCATCATCTCAGCAAACTACCGCAAGGACAAAAAACCAAACACCGCATGTTCTCACCCATAGGTGGGAATTGAACAATAAAAAGACATGGACACAGGAAGGGGAACATCACACACCGGGTACTGTTTGGGATGGGGGGAGGGGGGAAGGATAGCAATAGGAGATATATCTAATGCTAAATGACGAGTTAATGGGTGCAGCACTCCAACATGGCACATGTATACACATATAACAAACATGCACGTTGTGCACATGTACCCTAAAACTTAAAGTATACTACTAATAAAAAAAGAATATATACTTGCATTTTGTATGTGTATTTATTTTAATCCATGTATATGCTATAGTGTATGGTGCTACAGAAGAGGGCCTGAGAATTAATTGTCTAGTCCCGGACACTTTGGAGAGTGAATGGACATGTTGTTATAGTTAATTATTTTTTTTGGAGACGGAGTCTCGCTCTGTTGCCAGGCTGGAGAGCAATGGTTCGATCCAAACCGTATCACAGGGTAATGCTGGCAGACAATGTATTTCTATTTCACTAGTAAAATTTCTTTGGAATAACAGATTTGGCAGTAAATATAAACATGGTAAACATTAAACCTGATGCTCTGGACCCCAGCTCTTGCCCAAGCCTCTGACTGTGGAGTTTTATTTGAAAGGATGAAAATGAGCAGCACATTGCAGGGACTGGGACAGTATCATGTCACTGCCAAAGATGTTGACAAACAGACATTCCGTCATTCCAGTCCCACCACTTACAGGCTGTGTGGCCTTGAAAAATTCTCCCTCTCTCTTTGAATCTGTGTCTCTCTCCATCAAATGTGTAGAAGGATAATCTCAATCTTCAGGTAAAAATGCTGAGCCCAAAGCAAGGGGCCTAATAAACCCTCCATAAATGTTGCCTACTTTTGTTGACATTCAAAGACAACAGGCATAATCAGGAAAACAGTTGAGGACACAGGGGATAACTCAGCCCTAAGGCAGAGTCCTCTCCTGTGCCACCACTCCCTCTGCCAGGACACAAGCTTCACATCCACCACAGGAAGAAGTAAGAGCAAGTCTTGCTGACTCTGCCTCTAGGATGTCCCCATGCTGTCCATGGCCACTCAAGTGGACACCAGGACCTCCTGTCTGGACAGTGCAAGAATCTTCTGATGCGTGTCCCTGCCCTCTGGTTACCTCCCCCAGGGAACACAGTCCTCTCAGCCACCATGGGGATGTGGAAAATAGGCTTCAAGTGGCCTCACAACCCTAATCCCAAACTGCCAATGACCCCTGAGCCACGCTTGCCCCTGGCTGCTCCTCTCCAGTCTAATCTCCCTGAGCCAATTCACAACCTGCCACTTCAGACACTGGTCTTCTCATTCTCTCTGTGTTTCCTCTAAGGCACATGATCTAGTCATTTTGTCCTTCTTGCTGGGGTCTGAGTCACTGGCCAGTCAAGGCCAAATGCTGGATCAATGAGACAGGAGGAGGCCAATGACTCCAGGCCCCAGGTGAGTGGAAGGGAGGCTTTTATGAACTGGGTGCTATGGGAGAAACGCAGGCCCAGTGGGCATCCCTACAATGACCTCATGGTGTTTACATGTTTATGTGTGTGTGGTCAGCTAGGAAGTCACAGCTCTCCAGCATGGCTCCATTGCAGAGAAAAGTAAAATATCCCATGTCTCTAGCAGGGCAACTTTCCCGTGAGTCCAGCAAGAAGGCATGGGATCTGTGGATACGAGGCTTCTGGGAAAAGCTCCGCCTTTGAGGATAATGTTAAAAGCTGAACTTGAGACCCTGAGAATCCTATGTCCTTCCCACTCCCTGCAGGGCTTCTCTTGAGCTGGCCCTGACTCCCAGATGCAGAAGCCCAGGGAGGAGCTGGGAGACAGGGAAACTTGCTGGGATGCTCCATGCATTTGTCTCCATGAGGGTCCCGAAACCCAGGCTCCTGCAGCATCAGGGAGGTTCAGAGTTCCTGTGTCTGCCTGAAGGAAGCCTCATTTGCATGGATCCATGTAAGTTCTGAGACTCCTTCCCACTGTGGCCACCTGCAGGTGCCCCATAAATTTATCTTCCCAAGAAGAGCCAATGGGGATGGGCGAGGACCCCAAACCTGCTCCCAACCCCACATCCACAGGACGGAGAGGGATCACCTGAAGCACAGGCCAGGGTGTGGGTCCTGACCCCACTGTCTCCTCCTAATCCCAGAGGGCAGTGGAGTGGCCACAGGCACCCCACCAACTCCTCCTGTACCCCAAGCCCAAGATGAACAAACTTCCCGACTCACTGGCCTATCCCAGCTTAAAAAAAAGCAGGACAACTTTCCCAGGTGGAGAAGACACCAGCTGCCGCTGCGGTGCTGAGCCCAAGAGGAAGATGATCACTGTTCAAACTGCCTTGGCAAGTTGTTTCAAAGAAATAAAACCCTTGGCTTCTCAGTGTTTTGAGTCACACTGCACTTAGTAAATGTTCGTTTTACTAATGTTTTTCACTTACCTGTATATTTATATTCAGCAGTGAGAGACCTCTTCGTATTCCAACAGAAAGTGATTAAAGGATTTGGGACATCTGTGATTATCCCCATGGGTTATTATGATCTCTCTGCACCGTGCAGCCTGCACAGTCATTTTTCTGACTGGGACTGCAGTGCTGAGCCTGGTGTCCTCTGCTGAGTTCATTTTCCAGCTTCCTTGCATTTTATTTGTCTTCCCTGATAGCACCCAGAATTGCAGGAAGCAATCCCAGGTGCTCAGTGAAGGTCTTTGAATGAATCAAGGGGAGAGGAGTCAGGGGGAGGCAGAGGATGTGGGAGGAGTCACATGTGCCAGAATCTTCTCTTCAGACGTGTCACAGAGAGTCCCCTCCAGGCACTCTTGTTGGGTCTCAGTGCTGGACATTGGAGGATTTTTCTGATTGAGGATCATTGTGCCCTTTCTGGATCCACTGGAAAGCTCTGGGCAGCCAGATAAGCCTTGGTTTGACTTCCATCCTCCATGATTTTCCCTTTGCTTGTCAGAGGAGGTTTGGAATAACTTGGATGTCAATGACTCTGAGCCAGACCCCATTCTCTTTCATTCCCTCCTGAAAAGCCCAGGCCTCACCATCCCATAAGGCTCTGACCAGTGAAAAGATGGAGCTGCACGATTTCCAAGGAGAATCCTTTCCTTGGCTTCAAGCCACAACTTCTTCCCTCTGACCTGCTGCTTGTCTTTTCATCCAGGATGGACACTTGCCACCTGCTCTTCCTCTCCTAGGACTCCCCACTCTCCTGACTCTGTGCCCCTGGGGCAGGATGGGGCAGCCACTAAAACCTCATGCAGACCAGGGCACATAAAGTGTCTTGGGAACTCACAGACCCAAGTCCAAGCCCCAGTGCCCCCATGGTCTCAGATACAAGTCCCTGCTTTTCAGAGACACAGCTCTATGAGAGCCAGAGCACCTGGCCTCCTGCCCTGCTGCCACCTCCCTCCTTCCCCTTTATTTCAGCCCCATCAGCTCCTCTTGTCACTCCCCTTCTTGGCCCCATTCCTACTTTCAGTCCCTCTGGCTGTGTCCAGCCTGGAGTGAGGGTGCAGAACTCCTCCCACCCCAGGCTCTGAGCACCT
This sequence comes from Pongo pygmaeus, assembly GCF_028885625.2. Lineage (NCBI taxonomy): Eukaryota > Metazoa > Chordata > Mammalia > Primates > Hominidae > Pongo > Pongo pygmaeus. The sequence continues at coordinate 218,350,693 of NC_072373.2, read as the reverse complement.
CCCTCAGCATCAAGTGTCTGCTTTCAGGGTGACCTTGTCCTCAGACTTGATTGGAGGAAGAAAGAGAGGAAGCCCCTACTTTAGCACATGATGTTCATGAATCTGACCTGGAATCAGACCCGGTTGAGGACTAGAGAAGGGCAACAGGGCCAGGACAGAGATTTTGACTCTTAGAAATGCACAGAGGGGGAACAGCTCAGGCTAAGAAGAGACCTGACTTGGACAGAAACAGACTTACTGCATTCCAGGTGCAGCCTTGTCAGCTCTAAGGCTGAGCCAGGGGAGCCTGGGAAGGGATACAGGGACCTTTCCCAGGACCCATTCTCAGCCTGGCACCCATAGGAAGACCAGAGGAGTCAGATCTCCTTCTGCATGCCAGCCAGGGTCACCCTCCAGCAGTCCCAGGGGTCTCTTTAGGGCCAGAGCAATAGCTGAGGAACTCCCTGCTTTATGGCTTCTCATGTTCACCAAAATAGCTCGATAGAATTTTGGGAGAATTCCTTAATGACTGCTCTGGGGTGAGGATCTCCCAGCATTGTGGCCATGTTCTGTTGTTCAGGAGATTTGGGCTGATGTATCCAGGATGCATAAAGAGATGCTTGCCTTGACAGCTCAGGCTGGAGGAGGCAGCCTGAAACAGAAGCTCAGAAATATTCTAGAGACCCTGAGCAAGGGCCTGGGGGAGCTTTGGTATTCTGTTGGTGATTCTGTGAGTGGAGAAGGGGTCAGGTCATCTTCTCAGAGGGGCTCTGAAGGCTGCTCTGAGTTTGACAGCAGATGAGCACCTTGAGAAGAACAGGTGACAGGACATGGTAGAAATGCCCCCAAGTGCGGGATTCTCACGGGGGTCCTGGGGGTGGTGCTGGACCTTCTGAATTGTGCAGGAAGGGAAAGTCTGTCAATCAGTTCTTTTCAACATTTAGATTATTGAACTCCTTAGGGGATCCTCTGAGTCTCTCACCTGAGGGCTCTGCCAATCATTTGCTGCCTGAACACAGACAGGTTCCTCTCCCTAGCCAAGTCTCAAGGTCACCACTTTAAAAATGGGGAATATAGCATCATGCCTTAGATTCCTCGTGAGGGAGAGCTGAGATCTTGGATGAATGGTATGAGTCCCTGCTGTGCCTTGTGGATGCTCAATCAACAGATGCACTCACGATCACCTTTGGTGCTGAGCTCACCCTCAGCCTCAGGCTCACAAAGTGAGGGCAGGTGAAGTAGAAGCTGCACTGAGCACGTTTCAGTTTAACTCGATTGCACACATAGCAGGGCATTGATAGTGAGGTCAGAAGTGTGGAGAAAGAACATTTACAGAAATATTCCATGATAGAGAACATCCTTCAAAGTACTCCAGTTTTGGAAGTCAGTGGCATCTCCGAGCTGTTTGGGTTTCATATGGAATGGGAGAGAAAGGCCTGGAGGACTTTCTGGAGGTGGGGGGATGTTCCTGCTACTTTGTACCCTAAAATATCAGAAGAATGACTGCGTGATCCTTCTTAGGATGGGAGCCATCCCTGAACTTAGCAGATCTTTTAACATGAAATAGAGCTTCCAGGTTTTGTGGGGGAAATGTATTGTACATTTGCACACAATACAACCATATGTGTGCACTGTTCTTAAAGACAGGGAGGCTGAGTTTCTCTCCCTTCCCTTCCCTTCCCTTCCCTTCCCTCCTTCCCTTCTTTCTTTCTCTTTCTTTCTTTCTTTCTTTTCTTTCTTTCTTTCTTTCTTTCTTTCTTTCTTTCTTTCTTTCTTTCTTTCTTTCTTTCTTTCTTTCTTTCTTTCTTTCTCCTTTCTTTCTTTCTTCTTTCTTTCTTTCTTTCTTTCTTTCTTTCTTTCTTTCTTTCTTTCTTTCTTTCTTTCTTTCTTTTTCCTTCTGTCTCTTCCTTCCTTCCTTCCTTCTTTCCTCTGGCATCTGCTCCAGCTCACATTCTCAGATTCCATCTTCCCAGGCTGATTTTCTGAGGTGAACCCATCATTTTTGGGAGTAAACACACTTTCCCTTGTAGTAGAGGCCAAGACTGTATCTGCCTCCTCTGCCCTCAAAGACAATGTTGTGTTTGAAGAGTCTGCACTGTCTCTTCTGTAATTATTCCCTTTTTAATTTTTAAACTCAATCTAGACAGAATCTTTCAATCCTTCTGTGGAGATGCCCACAAAATAACCACCATGTTTTATGTTGTCTTGGTTCCTTCCCAGGGTTCTATTAGAACACCCAGTCACATCCTGCCCAGCCCCCACCTCACTTTGTCACTCTGTCCTGATTTCCTTCAGCGAAGCCTCGACCTTAGTCTTGTGATCAATAACACCCTCAGTGGTTGCCCTCTTCAACCTGAACCCACATATGACCTGCCCTGTTATAAAACATAAAACCCGGGTGACCATTGGATAAAGGAGCTTTTTAATCCGTTTTCTTAGGGTTGACATCACTGTCTTTTTAAGGCTGTTTTAACTGTCTTAATGAAACATTTTGATAATTTTGATGTGGCCATAGATTTTCCCATAAAGATATCATTAGGTTTTCTTTTTTCTTTCTAATGTCAGGAACAGATTAAACCTTCCATGTCACTATGAAGGTCACATATTAGTCAAACTTCATCAGTGTTTGGGGAATAAATGAATTAATGAGTTTTGGACTTTCACCCTATTATTTATTCTTTCATTTTCATAAATGCACATCTAATGTAATCAATGAATCAGAAGAAAGTGTGAAACTCAATCAGGATTAACTAGGTGGAACTTCAGGATCTAATCAGGTATCACTTTCTGATTGGAAGCTGGTGACTGAGAAGGGGAGGCTGTGGTTAGAAACATCAATAAAAACTCCTGAGTTTGCAAAGGAGAGACCCAAAGCCCTGGTGCCTGGAGCTACTGCTTGGTTCTCTGAGAGATCCCAGCACCCTGCAAACTGAGTCCAGATCTGGTAAGTCACCACCTTCTTAGGAACATGCCCATCTGATCTGCAGCTAGCCAGTCAGGGATGGTGACACGCAGTCCAAAGTGGCACAGAGAATTTCCTGTCTGTTTTTTCAATTAAACAGATGTAGGTTTTGATTTTTCCTCTAAATATAGTTTTGACTTCATCCCTCAAATTTTGATTTGTGCTTCATTTTTCTCATTTCAAAATTCTTATTGAAGCAGTTTTTTAAAAAAGATATTAAAAATTTACAGTTGGATGAATTTTTGTGTCTTGACATGTGAAGTTATTGGTTTCTGTGCCCTTCAGCTATAGTTCACACACTTGATGATATTGTGATTTTCTCAAGAGTCTTGTTCTGAACATGGGATTTATCTCTTCCCTTAGACTCTGTCCCTAAGTGGGTGATTGTGAGTATGTGGAAGGGATGTGTATTGGATCCTTCATCTGAGACTTAGTGTTTCCATCCCTACCTTCCAAATGCTCTAGAATACTGCCACACTGCTTTTATAGTTTCTCTTATAATTTTTCAAAATAAAAACAAGTGGCATTGATTTTAGGGAGTCACTTTAGTCTTCCCCAAGCATGCTAATTGTGTAAACTGAGAATGCAGGCTGTGTGGGGCCACAGGACAGTCATTCTCATTGTTTTTGGGTAGTAAGTAACAAAAAAATTTCCCTCCATAAGGTGGAACTTAGCTTTCAGGATCCTGAGTGACAGATCTCAGTAATCCTGAGTTTCAGTGGAGCAATGCATAGAAATTAATGGGCCACTGGCTACCTTGTCCCCTCCTTCGTGTTTGGAAGACATTCTTTGTGGTAGTCGCAGGGGCACAAATACAGATTTGTGGCCACCAAGTGCAGAATGGAATTGGGGGAATGGAGGGCTTTTCCACCTCCACCAGAGCAATGAGATTAGCAATAGGAGAAGATGAGGTGATCGTATTTGACCTGAGAGTGATGCCTTTTCTCTGGATTTGTCCTCTAGAGTTTTCCCTTGCAGATTCATCAAGATGAGCATCAGGGCCCCACCCAGACTCCTGGAGCTGGCAAGGCAGAGGCTGCTGAGGGACTAGGCCTTGGCCACCTCCGCCATGGAGGAGCTGCCCAGGGAGCTCTTCCCCACACTGTTCATGGAGGCCTTCAGCAGGAGACGCTGTGAAACCCTGAAAACGATGGTGCAGGCCTGGCCTTTCACCTGCCTCCCTCTAGGGTCCCTGATGAAGTCACCTCATCTGGAGTCGTTAAAATCTGTGCTGGAGGGGGTTGATGTGCTGCTGACCCAGGAGGTTCACCCCAGGTGAGGTGACCCAGGTGTCCAGGTGGGGAGGGCCCTTTTGTCCAGGGTAGGGACAGCTGTTTCAGGAGGAGGAGGGGCAAAATGGAGGCCCAGAGGCTTCTGATGGTGCCAGTGAGGAAGCTCAGGAAGGCCTTGGCCATTGCCCAGCTCCTCTGGGAAAGGACTGCTCACCATGCAGGGTCCACTGAGGCAATAGGAACTTCTCCTCTAGTAGCTCTGAAAGCTACAGGCAATGGGGATGAGGAAAAATCCAGAGGGAAAAGGGGTTGGACAAAATCAGAGAGGGAAAAGTGGCAGGGAGGAGAACAGGTGATGTCTGGGATGTAAATAAAAGCTCAGGTCCTTGCCTTAATTTGAAGCCTTTCTTCTCCTTTACCCACAGGCAGTCAAAACTTCAAGTGCTGGACTTGAGGAATGTGGATGAGAACTTCTGCGACATATTGTCTGGAACTGCTGCATCCTTCCTGGAGGCTCCGAGTCAGAAGCAAACAGCAGATAACTGTCCAGGGACAGGCGGGCAGCAGCCATTGATGGTGTTCGTAGACCTTTGCCTCAAGAACAAGACGCTGGATGAATGCCTCATCGACCTCTTAGAGTGGGGCAAGCAGAGAAAAGGCTTACTGCACGTGTGTTGCAAGGAGCTGCAGGTTTTTGGAATGCCCATCCACAGTATCATAGAAGTCCTGAACATGGTGGAGCTAGACTGTATCCAGGAAGTGGAAGTGTGCTGCCCCTGGGAGCTGTCCATTCTTGTGAAGTTTGCCCCTTACCTGGGCCAGATGAGGAATCTCCACAAACTTGTTCTCTTCAACATCAGTGCATCTGCCTGCGTTCCCCCAGACAACAAGGGGCAGTTCATTGCCCGATTCACCTCTCAGTTCCTCAAGCTGGACTATTTCCAGAATCTGTCTGTGCACTCTGTCTCTTTCCTCGAAGGCCACCTGGACCATCTGCTCAGGTGAGGAAGGATGGTGAGCTTTCCCTTCAGACCACAGCAGAGCCTTTCTTTGTTACAGTAAACACCAGTGGGTATGCACTGTGAGCCTGTGAGGAAGTAACAGTGAGGGGACAATAGAATATCCATGCATTGTCCTGTTGGTGGCTCTGTCCTGATGTGGGTATCACACAACCATCCCAATAAAATCAGAGGGATCTCCTGGGCTAGATGCTATAGAGAAGGTGCCAAGCTAGGAAGCTAGCTACTGCAGGGTTTAGATCTGGTGAGAGTGCATTTGTGAATTCCTCCCAAGGATGTGTGTCTAAGTTAAGATGATGGGAAATAGGGAGGTGAAGAGGGCACTAAGGAAGGGAATGCCCATCACACTCCTATATTTTAAAATATGAGGTCTATCCTCACCTGCCTAGTGAACAGGCAGAATCCTGTGTCTCCCTGTCAGCACCCTGTTTTGAGCTCCAGGTCAGGTAATTAATGTATGGGAAATACATGATGATAGAATATAGGGTGAGGGAGCAGGAGTGAAGAATGGTAAATGTGATAGATGGTTCGCTGATGGTACAGGTGTGTCAGGGCCCCCTGCAACCTGGCCACCCCAGCTGATGTTGCAAGATCCTGCCTGGGTTTGTCATTTATGCCTGTGTCTCCATTAGGCTTCTGTGGCCCAGAGATGTGGTTTTCTACCTGACAGATGAGGAAAGGGAGACTTAGAGTTCATGGACTTGATCCAGTCACCTCGGTGATGGTGAAGGACTGAACCTTGATTGGGACTGTACTGAAGGAGAAGAGTCTCCATTCCCACACCCCAGGTGTTGACTATCCTCAGATGAGCAGAGCAGCCTTGGGTTATGGAGAGCATCATCTCTCGCCCTGAAGTCATCCGCACTACTCTCCTGTAACTCCTTCTTGTTCTCTCCCAGGTGTCTCCAGGCCCCCTTGGAGATGGTCGTTATGACCGACTGCCTGCTGTCAGAGTTGGACTTGAAGCATCTCTCTTGGTGCCCGAACATCTGTCAGTTAAAGGAGCTGGACCTGAGGGGCATCACACTGACCCATTTCAGCCCCTCGCCCCTCGCAGGTCTGCTGCAGCAAGTTGTGGCCACCCTGCAGACCCTGGACTTAGAGGACTGTGGGATCGTGGATTCCCAACTCAGCGCCATCCTGCCTGCCCTGAGCCACTGCTGCCAGCTCAGCACCTTCAGCTTCTGTGGGAACCTCATCTCCATGGCCGCCCTGGAGAACCTGCTGCGCCACACCGTCTGGCTGAGCAAGCTAAGCCTGGAGCTGTATCCTGCCCCTCTGGAGAGTTATGACACCCACGGTGCTCTCTGCTGGGGGAGATTTTCTCAACTTGGGGATGAGCTGATGAAGACACTGAGGGACTTAAGGCAGCCCAAGATCATTGTGTTCAGCACCGTCCCCTGCCCTCGCTGTGGCATCAGGGCCTCCTATGACTTGGAGCCCAGTCACTGCCTCTGTTGAATGCCTGCTGTCAGGGTGGATATATTTAAGGCTTTCTTCTGGTCATTTGGGAGCTGAAATCTAGGCCATGAGTGTATGTTAAAGGGAGCACAGACCCATCATTTCAGATGCCTCCTCAGTGTGAATGGGAAAGGAACGAGGATGCAGGAGGGGCAGGACTGGGGGAAAAGTTGACTTTGAGTGGATGGGCTCTTTAGAGACGTTTGTCCCAGAGAATCGGAAATGGGAATCTGAATTGCTAGAGTGAGAATCAGGTAGGAGAGACACATGAGAGGGTTACCCCTGCACAGATGGTTGTAAAGTAACGGTCATAAATAAAGGGAAACTGAGTGGAAACTATCTGGTGTCCTCCATAATTGCTTAACATGGCTTAACAATTAAACAATTTAAACCTAGAAAAGTCCAGTTACTGATCGAGGTAATAAGGCACTGATTTGTCTGTGACTGATGAGGTTCAGCTCCTGGAAATCAAGCCATCAAAATGGAATTTGATCATTTGGATCAATTCCCCCCTCTTTTCTTCTCTCTGGGCATCTGTTACCTTCTTGCTATTCTCTGTGCCTATTTAGTGGGTTAATACACATGAGAGATGCACACAGGGCCTGAAGCATTCTAAGTGGAAAGTGAGTGTCAGCCACTGAAGTTAAGCCCCTTCAGGTGCCTTCATTCTGTCCTGATGCCGAGACCCTGTTCACTCTCAATGGGTGGATTCAGATCTGTCAGTTCCTGACCGTTACATGTGCTGAGAAAGGAGTTCACTGCCCAAGGCATGGCCCCTGCCCTGGAAGGGGAGCTCCACACTGTATGAGCAGGAGCCTCAGGGCATCACCAACCCATGCCTGTCATGGTGGGTAGCAGCCCTTGCTGAATTAAAGTAGTTTTGGCCAATAAAGACATCCAAATTCCCTTTTAGCAAAATGCTTACATTATGTAGGCATATAATACCTATAACATCAATGAAAGACCTTTTCTTAACTCCTCCTTTTTCTCCCTGTGAAGGAAGTCTAGTGCATCATAGTAGGAATCACACATCCTCAGAGGGTGGATAATGATCAAGTGCTTGTGGGTAATTAATGACCACACCTGTGCTGAAGGACCCTACACAAAGGGCACCTAAGTGTAGAACCCTGCTGAGGACTCAGGGGCTGGTGGTGTTGGGCACAAAACAGCCAAGAGGTTCAGTTTCCCTGTAAAATGAAGATGATGATGCCACCACCCTATGAGACTCTTGTAGGAACCAATGAGTTCGTGCATGGTCAGGACTTGAAATGGGGCCTGGCATACAGTAAGAGCTCAATACATGCATCTTGTTATTTTTTTCTCCTCCTAATAGAAGTCCCAGCATTCTTCACCCTTCAATCTCACCTTCTATTCCTGATAACGGGGAGGCAGCAGAAACCCAGGGCAGGCAATGGGACTCAACTTCTACATGCCACCACCACTTAATCATGATGCCCCCAAACAGCAGAGCCTCAGCAGCCAGCAGAGGGTGCAATGGGTGGGGCAGGACTGAGTTCATCTCTAGTGATCATGAGATAAAAATTTCCAACCCATGAGACTCATGTGCCATCTGCTGGTTGGTCAGACCATCTGGTGTAATTTATTGATGCAAACAGGATGATATTGAGTGGTATCTCCAAAAATCTGCTGTTATGTAAATATTTATAGAGAATAAATATTGTGATTTATATACAATACATTTATACATATTGAATATATATATATATTGAAATTTTAACTTATAATGGGAATTTGGTATTTTAAAGTATGTAGTGCAATATTTTAAAAATGTTTGTGGGCCGGGCGCAGTGGCTCACACCTGCAATCCCAGCACTTTGGGAGGCCAAAATGGATGGATCACGAGGTCAGGAGATTGAGACCATCATGGCTAACGCAATAAAACCCCGTCTCTACTAAAAATATAATAAATTAGCCGGGCATGGTGGCGGGCACCTGTAGTCCCAGCTACTCAGGAGGATGAGGTAGGAGAATGGCGTGAACCCAGGAGGCAGAGTTTGTAATGAGCCAAGAGCGTGCCACTGCACCCCAGCCTGGGGCACAGAGTGAGACTCCATCTCAAAAAAAAAAAGAAAGAAAAAAAAATGTTTGTGTTGGTCTGGGCAGCACATATACTAAAATTGGAATGATACAGAGAAGATTAGCATGGCCCCTGTGCAAGGATGACATGCAAATTCTTGACACATTCCATATTTTTCAGGAAACAACAGATGCTGGAGAGAATGTTCAGGAATTAGGCACGCTTTGACACTGTTGGTGGGAATGTAAATTAGTTCAAGCATTGTGGAAGACAGTGAGGCGATTCCTCAAGGATCTAGAACTAGAAATATCATTTGACCCAGCAATCCCATTACAGGGTATATACCAAAAGATTATAAATCATTCTACTATAAAGACACTGGCACACATATGTTTACTGTGGCACTGTTCATAATAGCAAAGACTTGGAACCAAACCAAAAGCTTTTCAGTGATAGACTAGATAAAGAAAATATGGCACATATTCATCATTCAATACTATGCAGCCATAAAAAACGATGAGTTCAGGTCCTTTTCAGGGACATGGATGAAGCTGGAAATAATCATTCTCAGCAAACTAACACAGGAACAGAAAACCAAATATCACATGTTTTCAGTCATAAGTGGGAGTTGAACAATGAGAACACATGGACACAGGGAGGGGAACATCATACACCGGGGCCTGTTGGGGGGTGGGGATGGTTGGGGAGGGATAGCATTAGGATAAATACCTAGTGTAGATGACGGCTTGATAGGTGCAGCAATCCACCATGGCACATGTATCCCTATGTAACAAACCTGCACGTTCTGTACATGTGTCCCAGAACTTAAAGTATATTTAAAAAATGCTTCATGTGGTTTTGAGTCTCAAATAAAATGACACCTTCAAAACTGATTTTGAAGATCAATGAATAAGAAATGCTCTTATTTAAAAATATTTAAATTTATACAATTTTGGAGCTGGAAGGAAGTGCAATATTTTTAGGGAAATATGATTTATTTTCTTAGAGCAGTTATAAGGTTGCAGTGAAGTTGAACAGAAAGTAGACCATTCCCACATACTCCATGACCCCACACTAGCGCGGACTCCTGAAGGATCAACATCTTGCCCCAGCGTGGTCCATTTGTTCCAATGCATGAACCGCATGAACCACATGAACCATCCTTATCACCCAAAGTTCATAATTAACATTAAGGGTTCACAGTTGGTGCTGTATATTCTATGAGCTCTGATGAATTGATGATGACATGTATTCACCCTTATAGCATCACACAGAGTAGCTTCAGTGCCCTGAAAAATCATCTGTTCTCTTTCTATCCATCCCACTCTACCCTGACTCCTGGCAACCCCTGGGCTTTCTACTGTGTCCATAGATTTGCCTTTTCCAGAATGTCATGTGGCCTTTTCATGTTGGCTTCTTTCACTTGGTTATGTGCATTTAAGTTTTTTTTAATGTCTTTTAGGACATAATAATCTACATTGTCAGGATGTGCTACAGTATATACATCCATTTATCTGCTGAAGAACATGTTGGTCCCTATTAAGTTTTGTCTATTATGAATGTAGTGGTTAAAAACATCCAGGTTTTAGGTTTTCTCATTTGAGTAAATGCCAAGGAGCGTGGCTGCTGGACCATGTGCCTAGGTTGTGTTTGATAATGATTTTTTTCCTTGACAATCTCATGTGGTAGACAGAGATTGCTTCTTCAAGGGGAGGGACTGTGTCTCTCTCACCCTGTGGTCCCACAGCAGAGCATGGAGCCTGGCAGGTGGCTGTAAATGCTTATTGATCACATAGTGCTTAGGAATCAGTTTATAGCCACTACAATGCAAATGTCGGGCAGTCAACATGAGCTGCCACCAATAATATAAACATGTTGAATATGGATGAAGTCACCCTCCTGATGCCGTGGTCACTACCTGTGTGTCACGGCAGTGCCGTCATCACATGGATGAACTTCATCTGTTTTTTACAGATTTCCCCCCACATAATACAAGACACAGTCTTTAAACAAAGAGTCACCAGGGTTCCTGATGGCCACTGGCCGGAGTCTGTCCCCTTGGAGCTAAGGTCCCTCATAACTGCACTTACCTACCACAGGAGTCCCTGTAAGCGCCACTAGAGGGCGAGCATCTTCACCAAACCTGATGGACCCATGGAGACTGATCTGAATGTCTCCCTGCTAGGCAGGGGTCCTCAGAGGAATCTTCTATCGAGTCCAGATGGAGGGAACTGGAAGAGTCTCCTCAAACCCAGGACCAACAAAGAGATTCCCTCCAAGATCCCAAATAGGGAGCCAGGACAGGGACTGAGAGGGAACTGGGAAGGGAAGGCACCGTAGGTCCCAAAACCTGGAACTGATGGAGAAGGTCCCCTCCAGAAACTGTTCGGAGAGAACCAGCTGGGAAGAATTAAAGTCTCTGAGATTTTCCACCTAAGAGCTGGACATCTGAATTCAGGAAGACTTACCCGAGGCCTTCCCATGGCTCAATCGAGAAGAGCTCTCGGGGCTCTTGCCAGTGCAGGATTCGTTGGTTCCAGAGGCATCAGGAAGAGATCGGAGGTCCCCTTTGAATCCCACTTGTAACATCAATGAGGTCCACTAAAAATCGTGGGGTCTACAGATTTAGAAAAAGGGAGCGTAATTTCTTCTAAAAGTTTACAACCTGCTCGCTGGGAAATGGGCCTCCAGGCAGGACCTGAGGCAAGCGCTTGAGGGAGGGAAGGTGACCCAGGAATCTATGCTGAACCTGTTGGCTGCCAAGTGTGCATATTCAGTAGGTTATTGGAGCAGCTATGAAAATTCACAGGGTGGGGGATGCATTCATATATGGTAAGCAAATATACATGTCACATACGTCCCAGGTTCACCTTGTGGTTGAGGCTTTACATTTAAATGCATTATAGTTAGGTTCTCTACATCCAAAGGTGAAGTTGGGACATGAAGGTCCTCAATTCCTATCTAAAGGGCGTGGGGAGTCACCTCCTACAAACCACAAATTCCCCTCAAAGGTGGTTTATTTAACCCTATATAAAGTGGCTTGAGGCCGAGTGCAGTGGTTCACGCCTGTAATACGAGCACTTTGGGAGGCCGAGGCGGGCAGATCACTTGAGGTCGGGAGTTGGAGACCAGCCTGACCAACATGGAGAAACACCATCTCTACTAAAAATATAAAATTACCTGGGCATGGCGGTGCATGTCTGTAATCCCAGCTACTCAGGAGGCTGAAGCAGGGGAATCGCTTGAACGCAGGAGATGGGGGTTGTGGTGAGCTGAGATCACACCATTGCACTGCAACCGAGGTAACAAGAGCAAAACTCTGTCTCAAAATACATAAATAAATAAATAAATAAATAGATAAATAAACCTGCTTGTTTTCCAGCCTGATTCTGGCATAGCATCACATGACAGATAAGAAAGGAAATAAAAAGATTTTTACCCCAAATATGTTTCTTGGCCATATCTTGAATTAGAACTGCGCAGTTCTAATTCTATACAGGAGTCAAAGTATAGAGAAAGAACGGTGGGCCCAGGGGACAGGCGCTCAGCATACGGAGTACCTGCACCGGCACCGGTCTCTGAGTTCCCTCAGTATTTATTGATTACTATTTTCACTATCTCGGCAAGGGGAATGCGGCAGGAGAACAGGGTGATAGTGGGGAGAAGGTCAGCAGGAAAACATGTGAGCAAAGGAATCTGTGTCACAAATAAGTTCAAGGGAAGGTACTGTGCCCGGATGTTCACATAGGCCAGATTTATGCTTCTCTCCACCCAAACATCTCAGTGCAGCAAAGAGTAACAGAGCAGCATTGCTGCCAGCATATCTCGCCTCCAGCCACAGGGTGGTTTTCTCCTATCTCAGAACAGAACAAATGTATGATCGCGTTTTGTACCCAGACATTCCGTTTCCAGGGTCATGCAGGAGAGGGAGGCCTTCCTCTTATCTCAATCGCAAGAGGCCTTCCTCCTTATGGGTGTTGGGCTTGGGGACGCTCAGGCCTTTCCCTTCCCATGAAGCCATATCTCAGGCTGTTTCAGTGGGGGGAAACCTTGGACAATACCCAGGCTTTCTTGGGCAGAGGTCCCTGCGGCTTTCCACAGGGCACTGTGCCCCTGGTTAATCAAGAATGGAGAATGGCAATGACTTTTACCCAGCATACTGCCTGTAAACATATTGCCAACAAGGCACATCCTGCACAGCCCCAGATTCCTTCAACCTTGATTCCCTACAACACATGTTTCTGTGAGCACAGTGTTGGGGCTAAAGTTACAGATTAACAGCGTCTCAAGGCAAAACAATTGTTCAGGATACAGATCAAAATGGAGTTTCTTATGTCTTCCTTTTCTACATAGATGCAGTAACAGTCGCATCTCTCTTTCTTTTCCCTTCAGAGGAAACATGAATTATCAAATTAGAGTAGGAAGGGAGTGGGTGAGATTAAGATTTGGATGAAGGGTCCTGGAAAATGACAGGGGCTGATGATTGCTGGGAAATGTTCCACTGTGGGAAGATCCCTGAGTGTAAAGGAAAGGTTTCCAGTTGATAGAACCATGACAGGGACATATGGACCCTCGTTCATTTCTCTCTCACATCCTGTAGAGCCCACAGTTTCTACCTCCATGTCTTCCAGCTTAGGAAAGTCTCCCTTCCCAGGTCTGGCCACACTGCTTCTCTCTGGCCTCTGCCCTAGCTTACATTCTCAGATTCTGTCTTCCCAATCTGGTTTTCTGAGAGGAGCCCATCATTTTTGTGAGTAAACACACTTTACCTTCTAGTAGGGCCAAGACTACACCTGCCCCTGTGTTTTCAAAAGCAATGTTATGGTTTAAGAGTCTGCACTCTCTCTTTGGTTGATTCCCCTTTTTTTTTTTTCTTTTTTTTTTTTTTTTTTTTTTTTAATTTCTGAAGTATTTATTGATCATTCTTGGGTGTTTCTCGGAGAGGGGGATATGGCAGGGTCATAGGATAATAGTGGAGAGAAGGTCAGGAGATAAACACATGAACAAAGGTCTCTGGTTTTCCTAGGCAGAGGACCCAGCGGCCTTCTGCAGTGTTTGTGCCCCTGAGTACTTGAGATTAGGGAGTGGTGATGACTCTTAAAGAGCATGCTGCCTTCAAGCATCTGTTTAACAAAGCACATCTTACACCGCCCTTAATCCATTTAACCCTGAGTTGACACAGCACATGTTTCAGAGAGCAGGGGGCTGGGGAAAAGGCCATAGATCAACAGCATCCCAAGGCAGAAGAATTTCTCCTAGTCAGAACAAAATGGAGTCTCCTATGCCCACCCCTTTCTACACAGACACAGCAACAGTCTGATCTCTCCTTCCTTTCCCCATACTTCCTCCCCTTCTCTTCAACAAAACCGCCATCGTCCTCATGGCCCGCTCCCGATGGTCGCTGTCTCTTCGGAGCTGTTGGGTACACCTCCCAGACAGGGCAGCCGGGCAGAGGCGCTCCTCACCTCCCAGACAGGGCGGCTGGGCAGAGGCGCCCCTCGCTTCCCAGACGGGGCCGCCCGGGCAGAGGCGCTCCTCTCCTCCCAGACGGGGCGGCCGGGCAGAGGCGCTCCTCACTTCCCCGACGGGGCCGCCCGGGCAGAGGCGCTCCTCGCTTCCCAGAGGGGGCCGCCCGGGCAGAGGCGCTCCTCAGTTCCTCCCAGACCAGGTGGCAGCCGGGCAGAGGCGCTCCTCACCTCCCAGACGGGGCGGCCGGGCAGAGGCGCTCCTCACTTCCCCGACGGGGCGGCCGAGCAGAGGCGCTCCTCACTTCCCAGAGGGGGCGGCCGGGCAGAGGCACTCCTCACTTCCCAGACGGGGCGGCCGGGCAGAGACGCTCCTCACTTCCTCCCAGATGGGGTGGCGGCCAGGCAGAGGCGCTCCTCACCTCCCAGACAGGGCGGCCGGGCAGAGGCGCTCCTCACTTCCCAGACTGGGCGGCCGGGCAGAGGCGCTCCTCACCTCCTAGACGGGGCGACCAGGCAGAGGCGCTCCTCACTTCCCAGACGGTGTGGCGGCTGGGCAGAGGTGCTCCTCCCTTCCCAGATGGGGCAGCCAGGCAGAGGCGCTCCTCACTTCCCAGACGGTGTGGCGGCCGGGCAGAGGTGCTCCTCCCTTCCCAGATGGGGCAGCCAGGCAGAGGCGCTCCTCACTTCCTCCCAGACGGGGTGGCGGCCAGGCAGAGGCGCTCCTCACTTCCCAGAGGGGGCGGCCGGGCAGAGGTGCTCCTCACTTCCTCCCAGACGGGGTGGCAGCCGGGCAGAGGCACTCCTCACCTCCCAGACGGGGCGGCCGGGCAGAGGTGCTCCTCATCTCCCAGACGGGGCGGCCGGGCAGAGGTGCTCCTCATCTCCCAGACGGGGCAGCCGGGCAGAGGTGCTCCTCACTTCTTCCCAGACGGGGTGACGGCCGGGCAGAGGCACTCCTCACCTCCCAGACGGGGCGGCCGGGCAGAGGCGCTCCTCACCTCCCAGACGGAGTGGTCAGGCAGAGGCGCTCCTCACTTCCCATATGGGGTGGCGGCCGGGCAGAGGCGCTCCTCACTTCCCAGATGTGGCAGCCGGGCAGAGGTGCTCCTCACTTCCTCCCAGACGGGGTGGCAGCCGGGCAGAGGCGCTCCTCACCTCCCAGACGGGGTGGCCGGGCAGAGGCGCTCCTCCCTTCCCAGACGGAGTGGCCAGGCAGAGGCGCTCCTCACCTCCCAGAGTGGGCGGCCGGGCAGAGGTGCTCCTCACTTCCTCCCAGACGGGGTGGCGGCCAGGCAGAGGCGCTCCTCACTTCCTCCCAGACGGGGTGGCGGCCAGGCAGAGGCGCTCCTCACCTCCCAGACGGGGCGGCCGGGCAGAGGCACTCCTCACCTCCCAGAGTGGGCGGCCGGGCAGAGGCGCTCCTCACTTCCCAGAGTGGGCGGCCGGGCAGAGGCGCTCCTCACTTCCCAGAGTGGGCGGCCGGGCAGAGGCGCTCCTCACTTCCCATAGGGGGTGGCAGCCGGGCAGAGGCGCTCCTCACTTCCCAGATGGGGCAGCTGGGCAGAGGTGCTCCTCACTTCCTCCCAGACGGGGTGGCGGCCAGGCAGAGGCGCTCCTCACCTCCCAGACGGGGCGGCCGGGCAGAGGCACTCCTCACCTCCCAGACGGGGCGGCTGGGCAGAGGCGCTCCTCACCTCCCAGAAGGGGCGGCTGGGCAGAGGCGCTCCTCACTTCCCATATGGGGTGGCAGCCGGGCAGAGGCGCTCCTCACTTCCCAGACGGGGTGGCGGCCAGGCAGAGGCGCTCCTCACTTCCCAGATAGGGCAACAGGGCAGAGGCGTTCCTCACTTCCTCCCATACGGGGCGGCCGGGCAGAGGTGCTCCTCATCTCCCAGACGGGGCAGCCGGGCAGAGGCGCTCCTCACTTCCTCCCAGACGGGGTGGCAGCCGGGCAGAGGCGCTCCTCACATCCCAGATGATGGGCGGCCGGGCAGAGGCGCTCCTCACTTCCCAGATAGGGCGGCCGGGCAGAGGGGCTCCTCACATCCCAGACGATGGGCGGCCAGGCAGAGACGCTCCTCACTTCCTAGACGGGGTGGCGGTGGGGCAGAGGCTGTAATCCTAGCACTTTAAGAGGCCAAGGCAGGAGGCTGGTAGGTGGAGGTTGCAGAGAGCCGAGATCACACCACTGCACTCCAGCCTGAGCACCATTGAGCATTGAGTTAGCGAGACTCCGTCTGCAGTCCCAGCACCTCGGGAGGCCGCGGCAGGCAGATCACTCGAGGCCAGGAGCTGGAGACCAGCCCGGTCAACACGGCGAAACCCCGTCTCCACCAAAAATACAAAAACCATTCAGGCGTGGCGGCGCGCGCCTGCAATCCCAGGCACTCGGCAGGCCAAGGCAGGAGAGTCACAGGAGCCCGAGGCAGGGAGGTTGCAGCAAGCCGAGATCCCGGCAGTACAGTCCAGCTTCGGCAACAGAGGGAGACCGAAAAAAGAAGGAGAGGGAGACCGAAAAAAAGAGGGGAGAGGGAGAGGGAGAGGGAGAGGGAGAGGGAGAGGGAGAGGGAGAGGGAGAGGGAGAGGGAGAGGGAGAGGGAGAGGGAGAGGGAGAGGGAGAGGGAGAGGGAGAGGGAGAGCTGATTCCCCTTTTAATTTCTGAAGTCAATCTAGGCTGGGTGAAGTGGCTCACACCTGTAATCCCAGCACTTTGGGAGTCCAAGGTGGGCGGATCACTTGAGGTCAAGAGTTCAAAGTCTTTGCTATTGTGAATAGTGCCACAATAAACGTACATGTGCATGTGTCTTTATAGCAGCATGATTTGTAATCCTTTGGGTATATACCCAGTAATGGGATCACTGGGTCAAATGGTATTTCTAGTTCTAGATCCTTGAGGAATCACCACACTGTCTTCCACAATGGTTGAACTAGTTTACAGTCCAACCCAAATGCCCATCAATGATAGACTGGATTAAGAAAATGTGGCACATATACACCATGGAATACTATGCAGCCATAAAAAAGGATGAGTTCATGACCTTTGTAGGGACATGGATGAAGCTGGAAACCATCATTCTGAGCAAACCATTGCAAGGACAGAAAACCAAACACTGCATGTTCTCACTCATAGGTGGGAATTGAACAATGAAAACACCTGGACACAGGGTGGGGAACATCACACACTGGGGCCTGTTGTGGGGTGAGTTGGGGGAGGGATAACATTAGGAGAAATACCTAATGTAAATGAGGAGTTAATGGGTGCAGCACACCAACATGGCACATGTATACATATGTAACAAACCTGCATATTGTGCACATGTACCCTAGAACTTAAAGTATAATAATAATAAAAAAAAGAGTTTGAGACCAGCTGGGCCAACATGATGAAGCCCCATCTCGACTAAAAATACAAAAATTAGTGGGGCATGGTGGAGTGCACCTCTAATTCCAGGCACTTGGGAGGAAGAGTTGGGAGAATCGCTTGAACCCGGAAGGTTAAGGCTGCAGTGAGCCGAAATAGTGCCACTGCACTCCAGCCTGGGTGACATATCGAGGCCCTGTCTCAAAATCAATCAATCAATCAATAAACTCAATCTAGACAAAAGACTTTCACTCCTGACATCTAGATGCCCAGAAGATAACCGCCATGTTTTATATTGTCTTGGTTCCTTTCCAGGGTCCCATTAGAACAGCTAGTCCTATTCTTCTCAGGCCCCACCTCACTTGGTCACTTTGTCCTGATTTCCTTCAGTGAAGCCATGACTTAGTCTTGAGATCCATCACACCCTCAGTGGTTCCTTTCTTCTACATGAATATGCATATGATCTGCTATGTCAGATAGCATAAAACCCAGGCGACCATTCAATATGCACAGCTTTTTATTCTGTTTTCTTAGGAATAACATCAAGATCTTCTTCAAGCTGTTTTAACTCTGAAATGTTCTGATAATTTTGATGTGGCCAAACCTCCTGCAATAAGGACACCTTCAGGTTTTGTGTTTTTTTGTCTCATATCAGGAACAGATTAATCCCTTCCCTGTATCATTATGAAAGTGATCTATTAGCCAAACTTCATCAGTGTTTGGGAAATAAATGAATGAATGAGTTTTGGACTTTTACTCTCTTCTTGATTCTTTCACATTCATAAATGTGTATCCAATTCAATCAATTAGAAGAAAGATGAAAACTCAATCAGAATTAACTGGGTGGAACTTCAGGATCCCATCAGGTGTCACTTTCTGATTGGAAGCTGGTGATTGAGAATGGAAGGGTGGGGTTAGAAAGGTCCGTAAAATCTCCTGAGGGTACACAGAAGAGACACACAGCCCGGGTGCCTGGAGCTACTGCTTGGTTCTCTGAGACGTCCCAGCACCCTTCAAACTCAGTCCAGATCTGGTAAGGCACCACCTTCTTAGGCTCATGCCCATCTGATCTGCAGCCAGCCAGTCAGGGATGGCGACATGCATCCCAAGGTGGCACAGAATATTTTCCTGTTTGTTTCATCAGATGAACAGATTTGGGTTTTCATTTTTCCTCTAAATGTAGTTTTGTCTCCATCCATCGAATTGTGATTTGTGCTTGGTTTTCGTCCTTTTAAAATTCTTATCGAAGCAGTTTTCAAAAAAATATTAAAAATTTACAGTTGGATGAATTTTATTTCTTGACACTTGAAGTTATTTGTTTTTGTGCCCTTCAATTACAGTTCATAGACTTGGTGTTATTGTGATTCTCCAAGTGTGCTTTCATTTCCATAAAATACTTAAAGGTATCCCACACACCAATCTCAAGAGTGCAGTTTTGCTCAGATCATGGGATTTATCTTTGCCCCTAGAATCCGCCCAAAAGTGGGTAATTGTGAATATCTTGAAGTGATGTGTATTGGAACTTTCATCTTAGAGGTAGAATGCTCTAGAATAGCATCATATCACTTTTACAGTTTCTGGTAAATTTTTTTTTTTTTTTTTTGAGATGGAGTTTCCCTCTTGTTGCCCAGGGTGGAGTGCCATGGCACGATCTCAGCTCACTGCAACCTCTGCCTCCGGGTTCATGCGATTCTCCTGCCTCAGCCTCTAGAGTAGCTTGGGTTACATGCACTCGCCACCATGCCCAGCTAATTTTTGTATTTTTAGTAGACACAGGGTTTCGCCATGTTGGCCATGCTGATCTCAAACTCCTGACCTCAGGTGATCTGGGGTTCAAGTGATTCTCCTTCCTCTGTCTCCAGAGTAGCTAGGATTACAGTCATGCACCACCACATCTGGCTAATACTTAAATTAATTAGTTAATTTATTAATTTGTTTATTTTTGAGTCAGAGTCTAACTCTGTCACCCAGGCTGGAGTGCAGTAGTGTGATCTCAGCTCACTGCAACCTCTGCCTTCTGGAGTCAAATGATTCTGAATTGTCTTATATTTAATAGAGACAGGGTTTCATTATGTAAGCCAGGCTGTTCTCAAACTCCTGACCTTAAGTGATCTGCCTACCTTGCCCTCCAACAGTGTTGAGATTACAGACATGAGTCACAACACCTGGTCCATTTCTGGTTGAAATTCTTCAAAATTAAAAATAATGGCATCGATTTTAGTGAGTCCCTTTGGTGTTCCCCCAGTATGTTCATGGTGTGAACAGAGAATGTAGGCTGTGTGGGACCACAGGACACTCTCATTCTCATTGCTTCAGGGTGGTAAGTGACAAGGAATTTTTCCTCAAAGAGGTAGCATTAGCTTTCAGGATTTTCAGTGACAGTTTCTGGTGGTTCTGGGATTCAGTGGAGCAATGGATGAAAATTAATGGGCCAGTGGTCTCCTTGACCCCTCCCTCCTTGGTGTTTGGAAGACATTCTTCCTGGTACCAGTAGCAGCAGAAGTATAGGTCTGTGGCCACCAAGTGCAGAGTGGAATTGGGGTAAACTGGTAATTTTTCTACCTCTACCAGAGCAATGATATTGGTCCTAGGAGAAGATGAGGTGATTGTATTTGCCCTGAGAGTGATATGTTTTCCCTGGATTTGTCTTCTAGAGTTTTTTCCTTGCAGATCCATTAGGATGAGCATCCAGGCTCCACCGAGACTCCTGGAGCTGGCGGGGCAGAGCCTGCTGAGAAACCAGGCCTTGGCCATCTCTGCCATGGAGGAGCTGCCCAGGGTGCTCTATCACCCACTCTTCCTGGGGGCCTTCAGCAGGAGACATTTCCAGACTCTGATGGTGATGGTGCAGGCCTGGCCCTTCACCCGCCTCCCTCTGGGATTGCTGATGAAGACGCTTCATCTGGAGACCTTAAAAGCATTGCTGGAAGGGCTTCATCTGCTGCTTACACAGAAGGTTCCCCTCAGGTGTGGTGACCCAGGAGGGCTGGTAGATAGAGCTCAGGTGTCCAGGGAAAGAACAGCAGGGTCAGGTAGAGAAGTAGCCCAAGGGTGGCCCAGAGTCTTCCGATGGTGTTGGCAAGGAAGCTCAGGGAGGCTTTGGCCATTGTCCAGATTCTCAGAGAAAGGACTGCTCACCGTACAGGGTCCACCGTGGGAACAGAAACCTGCTTTTTCCCAGTGGACAGTAAAGGGACTAGAAGTGGGGAGCAGTCTGAATCAAAAGAGAAAAGGGACCAAGAAAAGTCATAAAGAGAACAGGGAGCAATGAGAATGAAAGCAAAGGTCAGGGATGGGTCCTTCTAAATTCTGAGCCTCTCCCTTACTTTACCTACAGGAGGTGGAAACTTCAAGTGCTGGACTTACTGGATGTTGATGAGAATTTCTGGGCTGGATGGCCTGGAGCCTGGGCCCTGTCCTGCTCCCCAGAGACCATGAGTAAGAGGCAGACCCAGAGGACTGTCCAAGGACAGGAGAGCACCAGCCCTTAAAGGTGTTCATAGACGTCTGCCTCAAGGGAATACCCCAAGATGAATGCCTGAGATACCTCTTTCAGTGGGTTTACCAAAGGAGGGGTTTAGTACACCTGTGCTGTAGTAAGTTGGTGAATTATCTAACACTCATTAAATATCTCAGAAGATCATTGAAAATAATCCACCTGAATGGTATTCAGGAGCTGGAAATTCACAACATGTCCTGGCTACGTCTGTTAAGAAAGCTTCATTGTTACCTGAAGGAGATGAAGAATCTTTGCAAACTCGTTTTCTCCAGATGCCATCATTACACGTCGGACAATGACCTCGAGGAATGGTTAGTCACCAAATTCAGCTCTGTGTTCCTCAGGCTGGAACACCTCCGGTTGCTTAAAGTAAAATTGATCACCTTCTTCAGTGGGCACCTGTAACAGCGGATCAGGTGAGAAAGGATCGTACACTTTCTCTGTAGACCACAGCACAGCCTTGTTTTGTTACAGCAAACACTACAAGGCGTGTACTGTGTGCCAGCCAGTGGCAATGTCACAGTGAAGGGGACACCAGAATGTCAACACATTGTCCCATTCAGTGCTCCATGTTCTGGAGTGGCTATCACGGGATCTCTGCAATGAGGGCAGTGGGGTCACCTGGGGTAGAGGCTAGAGAGCCACAACAAGTACAAGCTAGTTAGTGGGGGTTTCAGCTCTACTGGGGGTGCACGTGTGAATTTCTTGTTACAAAGTGTGTTTCAAGTTGATATGATATAAAAGAGGTAATAGAGGAGGGTATGAAAGGAGGGAAAGTGTATCAAAACTGTGCATTTCACAGTAGAAACTCTGTCCTCACCAGCTTAGTGATCAAGAATGATCCTGTCTCTAATTCCCTGTCTGTAAAAGGTTGTTTTGAACCCCAGGAAAGGTAATTGACATGGGAAACATGTGCTTCTTGAATGGAGGGTGAGGGAGTAGGCGTGAGAGTGGAAAAAATGATAGGTGGTTTGCAGATGCAGGCATGTCAGGGAGCCCCTGCCAGCAGGTAGCCCTAGCTGATGACCCTAGACCTTGCTGAGTTGAGTTCTTTGTGCACATCTCCCACTAGGTACCTGTGGCCCAGAGATGAACTTTTCTGCTAAAAGATGAAGAAAAGAGGCTTTAGTGATGTGATTTTGTGGCCTTGAACCAATCACACAAGCAACGGTGAAAGGGCTGAGGCTAAACTGGGACTGCCCCTGAATGATCAGGGTCCTCATCACACAGCAACTTGCATGCCGACCATCATCAGATGATGGGAATAAACTGGTGTTTGGGTGAAGCAGACATTTCCCTTTAAGTCATTCCCCACCACCTTCATCTAACTGGTACCATTGCACAGAACCAACTTCTTGATCTCCACAGGTGCCTCCAGATGCCCTTGGAGAACTTGGAATTAACTTGTGGCTACTATTGGAAGAGGACGTGAAGTGTCTCTCCCAGTACCCAAGCCTCGGCTACCTAAATCATCTGAATCTCAGCTATGTGCTGCTGTTCCGCATCAGTCTTGAACTCCTCAGAGCTCTGCTAGAGAAAGTTGCTGTCACTCTTAAGACCCTCATGTTGGAGGGCTGTCAGATCCACTACTCCCAACTCAGTGCCATCTGAGTCACTGCTCCCAGCTCACCACCTTCTACTTTGGCAGAAATTGCATGTCTATGGACGCCCTGAAGGACCTGCTGTGCCACACCAGTGGGCTGAGCAAGTTAAGCCTGGAGATGGATCCTGCCCCTGAGGAGAGTTTGAATTCCTTGGTTCGTGTCAATTGGGAGATCTTCACCCCACTTCGGGCTGAGCTGATGTGCACACTGAGGGAAGTCAGGCAGCCCAAGAGGATCTTCATTTGTCCCACCCCCTGCCCTTCCTGTGGCTCATCACCATCTGAGGAACTGGAGCTCCATCTTTGCTGCTAGGGAAGGCGTGTCCAGCGGGGTAGATACATCGAAAGTTCTCTTCCAGGCACTTGGACACTAAAATCTAGTATGTAGGTGCAAGTTATTTTTGTTTTTTCTTATTTCCTTTTTAAATAATTCTAAAATTTTATTAAAGAACATTTGAGACAGGGTTTCGCTGTGTTGCCCCAGCTGGTCTCAAACTGCTGGACACATGGGTTTCTCCTGCCCTGGCCTCCTAAAGTTCTAGGATTACTTGCATGAGTGATTGTGACCAGGCCACATGCAACTTAAAGGAAGCACAGAACTCTTTGCTTCAGGCAGGTGTTCAGTACGACGGAAAAAAACATAACAGCAGAGGGCAAGGCTGGAGGAAAATGTTGAGGTGGAGTCAATGAGAGCTTACAGGACCCATGTCCTACAGAGTCAGAAGAGAAGCTAAAGTTCTACAGTGATGAGAATGTTATCCCTGAAGGGATGGTTACCAAGGAATATCAGAAATAAAGAACCTCAATGAAAACTTTCTGGTGTCCTCTGTATTTGATTGACTTGTTTTTGCAATTTATACATCAGAAATCTCTAGTTACTGAGTTACTGATGGAAAAATATCGAAGTACTCTGTTGTCTGTGATTGAGGTTCAGCTGCAAAACATCTAATTCCCACCCATTCTTGTTCTTTGTTTTTTTAAAAAATATATATATATTGCTTTGTCACCCAGGCTGCAGTGCAGTGGTCCCATCTGGGCTCACTGCAATCCTGTCCTTCAGGGCTCAAGTGATTCTCATGCCTCAGCCACTCTAGTAGCTGGAATTGCATGCAAGTGCCACCAAGCCTGCTACTTTTTGTATTTTTAGTAGAGATGGGGTTTTTCCATGTTGAACAGGCTGGTCTTGAGCTCCTGGCTTCCAGTGATCTGCTGACCTTGGCCTCCCAATGTGCTGGGATTATGGGTGTGCCAATGATCTCCACCCATTCTTTACTTCTCTTCAGTCATCTGTTTTTTCCTTACATTTTCGCCTGCAAGGAGCAGCTCATTCGGGCACAAAGGGACGGGCAGAGAGGGGCCCTGAGGAGAAGACGGGCTTGAGGTGGTAGGCGGAGCAGGAGTCAAGCTACAGGGGCCTTTATTGGGAAGCAGAAATGGCACCTAGTTCAATGACCTGGCCAGCTATGGGGCCACTGTGCCCACCCTAACAGTGCCAAGTTCCTGGGTGTCGAAGGGAGGTTCTGTGCTAATCCTCCTGAGGCTGCATTTCCAAGATCTGCTCCCCACAGGGGTGACCACAGAGCCTGACATTCTTCATTGCTGGGTCTGGGGACCATGGTCCACTCCTGGAGGCACCCCACCTTGGCAGAGTTGTGAGCCAGGCCTGTGCCCCATGTTGCTGAGGCAGCCAGTTGTGCCACCCACACCCTCTCATGGCTAAATGGGACCCGCTCCCAGGTCTGGAGCCTCTACAAAGCCTCATCCTCACTCCTCACTGCCTGCTGTTAGCCTGCAATATTCTTAACTAGAGTGCAGTTGGGGCTCAGTAAACCAGACCCAGAAGCATTGGGTTTGTTTTTGCAGGGTTGGCCAGAGCTGCTGTGAACTTGCATCTCACCTGTCACCTCTGTGGGGAAACACAGAGAGAGGGCATAGCTGAGGCTATGTACACTTTGGAGCTGATGGGAGCCTGGGACAAGAGGGAGTCCTGGCCTCCCGAGTTGGCAGGACAGTAGCTCCTGCACTGTGCTCCAAAGGCACAAATGAAGCTGCTTATGTCGCAGTTCCAACTAAGGTCCCCCAGTGCTCTCAAGGGCCCAGGAGGTCTCCCCTTCCCCTGCAGCATGGGGGTGTCTGCTCCCACTGTGTGGTCCCCCCTGGCATGTGCTCTAATTTTGCAGCAGGGTTGGGGTCATTCCTGTATGCCATCACAACCCAGGTGACTGTGTGCTTGCTAGGGTTAGTGCTGATGCACCGTCCCCCTGCTGTCTTGAACACTCTGGGCTTTGGGCCCTGATGAGCATGGGAGGGAGGCTGAGAGGGGCCTGAGGACAGATCAGTGCTGGCCTTTGGATGCTCCTTGGTGCAAGTGACCTTGGCGCCATGGGTGGTGGTGGAAGGCAGACAGACTTCTGGATGGGAAGACGAGGGTACCTGGTGAGGCTCTACCTTGTGATCAAGGAGGGCTGAAGCCTGTGGGCTGGGCCACCAGTGCTATGGACCACAGTGTGAACATGTGGTGCCTTTTCTGTGCTTGCCAATGGCTATCTATGACCCAAGCAGCACATACTTCCTTCCCCATGATGCCCTAAAAGCCCCAGACTCAGGGAGATCATCAGGATGAGAAGTGGCAGAGAGAAACTACCCACTATTGGGATGATTTTCCTGCAGAGACAAGCAATCCACTCTGGGGCCTTTTCTCTACTGAGAGCTGTGGAGATGATGAGATAACTTAACTGGAGAGAGCAGCAGCCACTTCAGGGCCTCCTCCCTACTGAGAACTGTGGTGATGATGGAACAACCTGCCAGGACAGAGGGGCCACCACCACAGGACCTCCTCTCTGCTCAGGGCTGAACACTCATCAGGACACCCTGGCTGCAGAAAGAAGCTACTCACTGTGGGTCTCTGAGTTGTTCTATTGCTCAGTAAGTCTCCTCTTTATCTTGCTCACCCTCCACTTGTCTGCATATTTCATTCTTCCTGGTCACAGGACAAGAACTTGGGACCCACCTAATGGTAGGGCTAAAAGAGCAGTAACACAAACAAAGCTGAACCATGCCCCTTGCTCACCAAGTTGTAGGTGAAGAGAAAAAGAGAAGAGCTACTACTGGAGCTCTTCCAGGAGCCCAGTTGTGGGAGCTTCCTGAGCCAGGTCTGTGACTCCCTTTTCGGGGTCCTGTAGTTCCTGGCATTTCCAAGCTTTCAGACACCATTGTGTACTCCAGGCACAAACATGGAAGCTGCTTGTGCTGTGTCTGGTTCATTTGCAGCCTTGCAAAAATCTGGCACCTGTGCTGGCACCTGGAGCTGCCTGCCCCACTGCTGCAGGAGCCAGTGACTGTCCAAAGTGGCCAGACCCCCTGCTCACTCACATACCCCTCACTGCTCCAAACCTGACCTGCCCTTAATAGGCATGTGATCCAGGCCAGAAGCATGAGCCAAGCATAGTCTACCAGGCTGAGTGGGTAGAACAATCCCAGTGAACCCCATCAAAACTCCAGCAAAGTTGCCCCCAGCCATAGAGGTTTCTAGCCAGAAAAGTCACATCCCAAGTATTTCATAAGAGAAAATTACTTAAACACAAAGAAAGAAAATAAGAAAAGAAGGATGGAAGAGAGAAATCTCTAACCAACCAGAAAACATGGAATGAAATGGGAGTACTAAGCCTTTATCAATAATAACAATGAATACAATTTATCTCAGTTCTGCAAGTGAAAGGCTGAGTCATTGAATGAGTCAAAGAACAAGACCCTACTATATGCTGTTTTCCAGAAACTCACTTCACCTCTAAGGATACATGTAGTCTGAAAGTGAAGGGGTAGAAAAAGATATTCCATGTAACACACCTGTATTTCCAGCTAAGTGGAAGGCTGAAATGGGAGGATCGCTTCAGCCTGAGAGGTCAAGGCTGCACTGAGCTGAGATTGCACCACTGAACACCATCCTTAGAAACAGAGCGAGGCTCTGTCTTTCAAAAGAAGAAGAAAGAAAAGAAAAGCAAAAAAGATGGCTCTTCACGTTTTATGCTGCACAGTCATTTTTTTCTGATCTGCAGTGCAGTGCCAAGCCAGGTGTATTCTGTGGAGCTCACTTCACAGCTGTCTTGCTTCTTGTTTATCCTCAGTAGCATCCAGAATAGTAGCTGGCACATTGCAGGCACTCAGTCGAAGGTTTTTTGTCTGTTTGTTTCATGTTTTTTGGTCTTTTTTTTTTTGTTTTTTTTTTTTTGAGACAGAGTTTCGCTCTTGTTGCCTACCCAGGCTGGAGTGTGATGGCACTAGCTCATCTCACTGCAACCTCCACCTCCCCAGTTCAAGTGATTCTCCTGCCACCACGCCCAACTAATAGGAAGGGGAGGCACTGGACGTTAAGAGTGTCAAATGTGCCAAAATCTTCTCTGTGGTTTTTCCCGAGTCTCCCCCTCCAGGATTTTTAGGGACACCTAAAAATCCTCAGCCCTGGACAATGCAAGATTTTTTTGACTGAGGACCACTGTGCTCCTTCCAGATCCACAGGAAAGTGCCAGGCAGCCCGATAGGCCCTGGTTTGACCTTCACCTGGTTGGCAGGAGTAGATATGCGGTCACTTGGATGACAGGGACTCCAGTCTAGATCCCATTCTACCTCATTCCCTCCTGCAAATTTCAATCCTCACGGTCCTATGAGGCTGTGGCAAGTGCAGAGACAGAACTGCACCATATCCAACGTGGCTCTCTTCCTCTGACCTCACGCCAAGGCTCCCTCCCTGACATGTCCTTTGTCTTTGCATCCAGGGTGGATGTTTGCCACTGACTCTCTGTCCCCATGTCTCCCTGCTAGAATGACTCTCTGCCCCTGGAGTGAGATGGGGCAGCCACTGGAACCTCATGTGGACCAGGGCAAAATCAAAGGGCCTTGGAAACTCACAGCCGCACATCAAGACACAGGTCCTTTGAGGATCTCAGACACAAGTCCATAGCTTATCAGTGATGTGGCTCTGTGAAAGCCAGATAAGCAGGCCCCCTACTCTGCTGCCATCTCTCTCCTCTGCACTTACTCTGGCCCCTATCAGCTGTTCTGAACCATTCCCTTTCTGGACCCTGTTCTTTTCCTTAGTCCCCCTGGCTCCACCCAGCCTGCAGTGAGTTCCCAGACCTCCCCCACCCCAGGCTGCTATAAGCACCTTCCTAGGCATCTACTCTCTGCTCTCAGAGTGAGCTTCTCCTCAGATCTTTATTGGAGAAAAAAAGAGAGGCAGCCCCTGGTCTTGGAAAAGACGCTCACAAATGCAACCTGGAATGAGACCCTGTTGAGGACCGGAGGAGTCCAGCAAGGCTTGAACAGTGATTTCTTCTGTTAGAAACATGGAGAGGGCAAACCCCACAGGCAAAGAAAGCCCTGACTTGGAAACAGATTTACTGCATTCCAGGTGCAGCCTCATCAGCTCTAAGGCTTGGCAAGGGGATCCTGGAAGGGATGGCACCTGTACCGGGACCTGTCCCAAGCTCTGCCAACAGCCTGGCACTTCTAGGAAAACCAGAGGAGTCAGCTCTTCCTGTGCAAGGCAGACAAAGTTCCCCTCCATTGGTCCTGGGTGCCTCTTTAGGTCCAGAATAGCAGCTGAGGAGCTCCCTGCTTTGTACCTTGCTGAGTGCACCCAAATAGCTCAGTAGAATTTGGGGAGAATGTATGAGTCACTGCTGATTCCAGGGAGAGTGTCTCTTAGCATTGTTTGTGGCCATACTCCTGGGTTCAGGAGAGATCGGCTGACATTTCCAGGAAGCAGAGGACTCACCTTCTCCAACAGCTCAGGTTGGGGGAGGAAAATGGAAGTTCAGAAATATTTTAGAGACCCGAATGAAAAGCCTGGAGAAGCTTTGGAATCCCAGTAGAAATTCTGTGAGTGGAATTGAGGTCAGGCCATCCCTTCAGATGGGATCCAAAGGCTGCTCTGACCTGGACAGCAGAAGAGCACCTTCAAAGCACAGGCAACCAGAACATGGTAGAAAGACCCCCCAGAGTGCAGGATTGTTGCTGGTGTCCTGGGGATGGTGCAGGATTCCCCCAAGGGGTTCGTTTCTCTCCCAAATTCTGCAGATACAGAGCTTCCACCATCCATGCTTCCAGATTGAAAAGTCTCCCTCCTTATGTCTGACCACACTGCTCCTCTCTGGGCTCTGCCCCAGCTCACACACTCAGATTCAATCTTCCCAAGCTGGTATTCTGAGGGAAGCCCAACATGTTTGTGAGTAATGATGCTTCACCTTCGAGTAGGAGCCAAGACTGTATCTGCCCTCTCTGCCCTCAAAGACACTGTGATGCTTTATGAGTCTGCATTATCTCTTTTGTAGTTACATTGTTTTTAATTTTTAAACTCAATCTAGAAGGAAGTCTTTCAATCCTTTTGTCTAGATGCCCTCAAAATACCTGCCATGTTTTATATTGTCTTGGTTCCCTCCCAGGGTCCCATTAGAACACTGAGTCCCGTCCAGCCCAGCCCCCACCTCACTTTGTAATGTAGGCCTGATTTCTTTCAATGATGCGTTGACCTTAACCTTGAGATAAATTACACCCTCAGGAGTTCCTGTCTTCCACCTGAATGGGCATATGATCTACCATATTAGGTGGCATAAAACCCATGTGACCAGTGGATACACTGAGATTTTTATTGTGTTTTTTAGGGATGACATCACTGTCTTCTTAAAGCTATTTTGACTCTGAAAAGTTTTGATACTTTTGATGTAGTCAAAGGTTCTCCAATAAAGATGCCATATTATATATATATATATATTTTTTTTCTAATGTCTGAAACAGATTTAATCCTTCCCTGTATCACTATGAAGGTCACATATTAGTCAAACTTTACCAGTGTTTATGGAATAAGTGAATAAATGAGTTTTAGCCCATCACCCTATTATTAATTCTTTCACTTTCATAAATCCATATCTAGTTTAATCACTTAATAAGAAGAAAGTTGAGAACTCAATCAGGGTTAACAGGGTGGAAGTTCAGGATCTAGTCGGATGTCATTTTTAGATTGGAAGTTGGTAATCGAGAAGGGGGGTTGTGGTCAGAAAGGTCAATAAAACTCCTGAAGATGCACAGAAGAGACCCAAAGCCCTGGCTCCTGGAGCTACTGCTTGATTCTGGCAGAGGCCCCAGCACCCTGCAAAGTGAGTCCAGATCTGCCAAGTCACCGCTTATTAGGGATGTGCCCATTTGATCTGATGTTCTGTATAGCTCGTCATACAAAAGTCTGGAAGACACTAGCACATACACTGTGAAGAGAAGTCACAGATAAGGGGAAGATTATAGAAAACCTTTGCTCTGTGTTTTTGGAATCTTTTGCATTGAGAGTTCTGTCCAGAGAAGGGAAAAAGGAGGAAAAACAAAAGAAGTTCGCCCACATGTACCTCTATGTACCTCTTACCATGCTGGACTTTCTTTAGTTTTCTTTTCTTTTCTTTTCTTATTTTTTGATATGGTGTCTCGCTCTGCCATCCAGGCGGGAGTGCAGTGGCATGATCTTTGATCACTGCAACCTCCACCTCCTGGGTTCAAGCAATTCTCCTCCCTCAGCCTCCCCAGTAGTTAGGACTATAGGTACGTGCCACCATGCCCAGTTAATTTTTGTATTTTTAATAGAGACAAGGTTTCACCA
Organism: Pongo pygmaeus; assembly: GCF_028885625.2. NCBI lineage: Eukaryota > Metazoa > Chordata > Mammalia > Primates > Hominidae > Pongo > Pongo pygmaeus. The sequence continues at coordinate 218,320,432 of NC_072373.2, read as the reverse complement.
TGTTGGCCAGACTGGTCTCGAACTCCTGACCTGAAGTGATCCATGATCCTCAGTCTCCCAAAGTGCTGGGGTTACAGATATAAGCCACTGTGCTGGGCCAATTGCTGGACTCTCATGACACACATGGATTAGCCACAGTATCACAAAGTCCATTTTTTTCCATAATCCAATTTATTTATATTATTGGTAGCCAGCTAATGTTGACATCTCCAAGTGAGCAATTTAGTGGCTATTCCCATGACAAACATTTCCATGCATCACATGCTCAACAGCATTTGCTCCTGGGTTCAAGAGATTCTCCTGCCTCAGCCTCCTGACTATCTGGGATTACAGGCACCCATCACCACGCCAGGCTAATTTTTGTATTTTTAGAAGAGATGGGGTTTCATCATGTTGGCCAGGCTGGTCTCGACCTCCTGACCTCATGATCTGCCTGCCTCAGCCTCCCAAAGTGTTGGGATTACAGGCATGACCCACCGTGCCTGGCCATTAACCATTCTTAAAATATCACATTGCATTATTTAAAAGTTTTATATCTTTCATATACGTAAATTACAACACAAACATTTATACTCAACTAGTATTTACATTATAGTAAATTGTCTTTTCTTGCTCTGTCACCCAGGCTGGAGTGCAGTGGCACAATCTCAGCTCACTGGAAGCTCCGCCTCCCAGGTTCAAGTGATTGTCCTGCCTCAGCCTCCTGAATACCTGGGATTATAGGCGAATGCCACCATGCCCGGCTAATTTTTTGTATTTTTAGTAGAGATGGGGTTTCACCATGTTGGCGAGGCTGGTCTCAAAATCCTGACCTGAAGTGATCTGCCCACCTCAGCCTCCCAAAGTGCTGGGATTACAGGAGTGAGACACCATGTCTGGCCATGATAATAAATTTCATTTTATTTTAATATTATTATTTTTTTGAGACAGAGTTTCACTACTGTTGCCCAGGCTGGAGTGTAACTGAACTCACCACAACTTCCACTTCCCAGGTTCAAGCGATTCTCCTGCCTCAGCCTCCCGAGTAGCTGCAATTACAGACATGTGCCACCACGCCTGCTAATTTTTTGTATTTTAAGTAGAGAAGGAGTTTCTTCATGTTGGTCAGGCTGGTCTCAAACTCCCGATCTCAGGTGATCCACCTGCCTCAGCCTCCCAAACTGCTGGGATTCCAGGCATGAGCCACCGTGCCTGGCTCATAATAGTAAATTTTTAAAAATACCATAAAATATAATCCTCACAACACTAAATTACACCACCTGGTTTGATCCAACAGCAGATGGCACCCGAGATGTATGGATTGGAAATTTTGATCTTCTTAGGAATGAATCTGGTCCTGAACTGCCCACCCTGCACCCTGCTGGCTCCTGGGGCTCTGCTCTTTGGGGGAATCATGATGAAATTGTGGCAGAGAGTAGAAGCTGAGCCCCACTGCATGCCCTGGGTTCTTGTTGCCTCCCTGTTATCAGGAATAGGAGGTGAGATTGAAAGATGAAAAATGCTGGGACTTCTGCTGAGAAGAGAAAAAAGAACAAGATGTATTGATCTTACTGTATGCCAGGCCCCATGCCAAGCCCTAAACATGAACCATCTTATTGGATCCTACCAGGGTCCTATAAGCCATTGGACATCATCATCCTTATTTTACAGGAACCTGAGGCTCTTGGCTAAGATCCCTGACAGCAACACCAGCCCCTGAGTCCTTAGCAGGATCTTTCACTTGGGTGCCCATTATGCAGGCTTCCTCAGCACAGGGAAGGTCACTCATCACCCAAAGGCACTTGATCGTTATCCACCCTTTGATGATGTGAGACTCCAGAACATGCTGCACTAGTCTCTTCCTTGATAGGGAGAGAGGGGAGGTGCTATGAGAAAATCTCTCATCCATCTGACTTAGCTCCCAAGTAAGATGTAACTTTTTAAATGTCAGATGGAAATATTTAAAAAGTGTTACATACCTGTGTAGTTTTAGTATTTTACTTAAAGGGAATGTGGCTTTCTTTACCGGCTACAACCAGTTTAATTCAAGAAGGGCTGCTAGTCATCAGGGGAATAAGCAAAGGTAGGTGCCATCCGGAAGCGCCAGCTAATACACAATATGGACATCCCCTTCCAGGGCAGTGGGAAGAGATTGGCTACTTGTGCAGCGAAGTTGACATCCACCAACTAAGACTTTTGGAACCATGTGGAGAATCACAAGGAGTGGGCAGGGTCTCAGCATCTGGCTAGCAGTGAAAGACCCTGAGAAGAAGGTGCTTTCCATGTGGATTGGCTCACTGTTCCTGCCCACTAATGTTCCAGGCCCTTGGTGTCCACGTAGTGTGTATTAACCCACTGAACAGCCACAGAAACCAGCAAAGAGGTAACAGACATCTAAAGAAGTGAAGAACTGGAGGAGGCCAAGCGTGGTGGCCCACACCTATACTCCCTGCACTTTGGGAGGCCAAGACAGGAGAATCACAAGCTCAGCAGTTACAGATCAGCCTGGGCAAGATAGCAAGACCTTGTTGCTACTAAAAAAAAAAAATCCAGGTGTGGTGGCTCACACGCCTGTAGTCCTAGCTACTCAGGAGGCTGAGGTGGGAGGATTGCTTGAACCCAGGAAATTGAGGCTGCAGTGAGCTATGATTGTGCCACTGCACTCTAGCCTGGGTGACAGAAGGAGACCTTTAAAAAACAAACCAAAAAAGAGCTGGACACAGTGGCTCACACCTGTAATCCCAGCACTTTGGTAGGCCGACTTGCATGGATCACCCGAAGTCAGGAGTTTGAGACCAGCCTGACCAACATAGTGAGGAAACCCTGTCTCTACTAAAAATACAAAAATTAGCTGGGCATGGTGGCGCATGCCTGTAATCCCAGCTACTTGGGAGGCTGAGGCAGGAGAATCATTTAAACCTGAGGTGGCAGTTGCAGTCAGCTGAGATGGCACCATTGCACTCTACACCCCAGCCTGGGCAACAAGAGTGAAACTCTGTCTCAAATAAAAGAATGGGAGGAAACTGATTAAAATAACCAAATTTCATTTAAATGCCTTGATTTTCTTGGGCTGCATCTTATTGATTGGGCAACTCAGTGCCTTTTGTTTTTTCCATCAATACCTGAAGATTCCTGAGGCTTAAGCTGGAAAACAGGTTACTTGATAATAGAGGGCACCAGACAGTTTCCACTCAGTTTCCCTTTATTTCTGATTGTTTCTTTACAACCATCCATGCAAGGGGAACTCCCTCATGTATTCTCAAGCCTGAATTCCATTCTGGACATTCAGATTCCCATTTTCAACTGTACAGGACACAGGTCCCCAAAGTCCCAATGAATCCAGGTCAACATTTCCCCTAAGTCTGGCCCCTGCTTGATCACCTTTCCTTTCCCATTTTCAGAGCCTGTGTCTGAAACGATGGGTTCTGTGCTCCCTTTAGGATGTACCTAAGACCTGGGTTTTAGTTTCCAAGTGTCCAGAAGAAAGTGCTTGACAAATCCATCCAAATAGGCAGGTATTCAACAGCAGCGATGATCTGACGACTCCAGGTCATAAAATGACCTGTTGCCGCAGTGAGGGCAGTAGTCAGTACAGAACAAGATCCTCTTAGGGTGCCTTAAGTCCCTCAGTCTCTTCATCAGCTCAGCCTTAAGTTGGGCAAATCTGCTCCAGCAGAGAGTACCATCAGCATCATAACTCTCCCGTGGGGCAGGATACAGCTGCGTGCATAAGTTGTTGAGTCTGATTGTGTGGCACAGCAGGTTCTCCAGGGTGGCCATGGAGATGGGATTTCCACAGAAGCTGAAGGCAGTGAGCTCAAAGCAGCGGCTCAGGGCAGGCAGGATGGCATTGACTTGGGAGTCTATGATGCCACAGTCATCTAAGTCCAGGTACTCAAGGGTGGCTGCAACTTTTTCTAGCAGAACTTGGAGAGGCACAAGACTGAAATTGGCCAGTCTGATGCCACTCAGGTCCAGGGTCTTTAGCTGACTGATGCTCAGGCTCTGGGACAGATGTCTCAAGTCTGATTCCAAAAGCACACAGTTAGTTATTGTGAGGATCTTTAATGAGGTCTTTAGACAGCTGGGGAGAGAGAGCAAGAAGTTAGTTCTGGGGAATCATAAGGGTGAGTGGAGGGCGGTGGCAAATGACTTCAAAGTGATGGAAGGAGACCATTTTGCCCAAGTCCAGGATCATTCTGATGGTCTGATGGTCAGCACTTCAGATTCAGCATGACGAAGAGCTTTGCCATTGAGATCAGTTCCACTTTAGGCCCCATGCGGTATCTCACTCCTGCAATCCCAGAACACTGGGAGGCTGAGACTGGTGGATTACTTGAGATCTGGAGTTTGAGACCAGCCTAGCGATCATGGCAAAACCCACCTCTACTAAATATGCAAACATTAGCCAGGTGTGGTGGTGGGTGCCTGCAACTCCAGCTACTTGGGAGGCTGAGGCAGTAGAATCACTGGAACCCAGGAGGTGCAGGTTGCAGTGAGCAGAGAACATGCCACTGCACTCCAGCCTGGGTGACAGAGGGAGATTTTGTATCAAAACAAAAAGCAAAAAAAAAAAAAAGAGAAAAATAATTCCATTTGAGGCTGAGTCTTTTCACCATCATTTACAGCAATGGATCAAGTTCACAGAATCCCTAAAGCTCCCTTTCCTCATCTGTCAGGCAGAAAACCACATCTCTGGGCCACAGGAGCCCAGTGGAGATGCAGGCATAAAGGACAAATCCAGGCAGGATCCTGCAACATCAGCTAGGGTGAGCGGGCTGCAGGCTTCCCTGACATGCTTGTATCATTGGCAAGCAATCTATCACTTTCACCATTCTTTGTGCCTACTCCTTGACCCTCTGTTTCAGAATCATGCATTTCCTAGGTAATTAATTTAGCTGGAGCTCAAAACAACCTATTAAAACAGGGAATTAGAGATGGGATCATTCATGTTCACCAAGCTGTGGGGCACAAAGCTTATATTCTGAAATGTGCAGGTTTGCTGAGCATTCCCCCCTTCAGTGCCCACTTCACTTCCCTACTTCCCATCATCTTCTTAAAAATTAGCTTTTTGGCTGGGCGCGGTGGCTCATGCCTATAATCCCAGCACTTTGGGAGGCTGAGGCGAGTGGACCACCTGAGGTCAGGAGTTGGAGAATAGCCTGGCCAACATGGTGAAACCCTGTCTTTACTTAAAATATAAAAAGTAGATAGGTGTGGTGGCTCATGCTTGTAATCCCAGGTACTCGGGAGGCTGAGGCAGGAGAATCGCTTGAACCTGGGAGGCAGAGGTTGAAGTGAGCTGAGATGGCACAACTGCACTCTAGCCTGGACAATCAAAGTGAAACTCCATCTCAAAAAAACAGTTATGTTGTTTGTTATTGTTATTATTTATTCATTTCTGACAGGGGTCTTGCTCTGTTACCCAGACTGGTCTTAAACTCCTAGGCTCAAGTTATCCTCTTGCCTCAGACTCCCAAAGTGCTAGGATTACAGGCATGAGCCACCATCCCTGGCCTAGTTTTCATCATCTTAACTTAGACACACGTCCTCAGGAAGAATTCAGAAAGGCACCCTCATTAGATCTGAACCCCCCAGTAGCTAGCTTCCTAGCATGGCAGCCTCTCTATAGCATCTCCACTAGCTGATCCCTCTGTCTCTATTGAGATGCTTGCATGATAACCATTTCAGGACAGGGCCGCCAACAGGGCAATGCATGGACATGCTAGTGTTCCCTTCACTGTTACATCCTCATAGGCTGGCTCACAGTAGATGCCCACTAGCGTTTACTGTAACATAGGCTCTGCTGTGGTCTACAGAGAAAGCTCACCACCCTCCCTCACCTGAGCAGCTGGTCCAGGTGGCCTTCGAGGAAAGAAACAGAGTTCATATAAAGCTTTTGGAGGTAGTGCAGCTTGAGGAACTGAGTTGTGAACTGGGTAACAAACTCCTTCTGTTTTGGGTAAACATAGTGAGAGACATCCATGTGGGAGAGATAAAGCTTCTGAAGATTCCTCATTTGGCCCAGGTATGGGGTAAACTGTGTCAGGATGGGCAGTATCCAATTGCAATTCACTTCCACCTCCTGGATACAGTCTAGGTTCACCATTTTCAGGATGCTTCTGATGTTGTGGAAGGGCATTCCCAAAATTTTCAGCTTCTTACAGCACAGGTGTAGTACATCTTTCCTCTGCTTGACCCACAGAAGGAGGCAGGTGAGGTATTCATCCAGAATCATGTTCTTGAGGCAAAGATCTATGAAGACAGTCAAGGGCTGCTGTTCTCTCATCCTTGGACAGTCTGGCACTGGTTTTCTGTTCCTCATGGCATTGGGGAAGCACCCATGGGCCATGGCTTCAGACCAAACCATCCAGAAGTTCTCACTGACTTCCTGTAAATCCAGCACTTGAAGTTTCCACCTCCTGTGGGAAAATAGAGGTGAGGCTGAGAATTCAAGGACTTACTTCTGAACTTAAACTCCACATCCTGGATAGCAGCTGCTCCCTTTGCTGCTGCTTCTCCCTCTCTCTGACTGTTCTGCACCCTGTTTTCCCCTTGGATCCTGCCCGGTTCCACTTTTTTATTTGAGATGAAGTTTCCCACTGTCTCCCCAGCTGGAGTGCAGTGATGTGATCTTGGCTCACTGCAACCTCCACCTCCCAGGTTCAAATGATTCTCCTGCCTCAACTTCACAAGTGTCTGGGATTACAGGAGTCCACCACCATGCCCAGCAAATTTTTGTATTTTTAGTAGAGTCGGGGTTTACCATGTTGGACAGGCTGGTCTGAAACTCTTGACCTCGGCCTCCCAAAGTGATGAGATTACACTGTGAGCCACTGTGCCCGGCCCAGTTCTCACTTTTCGTGGCGCCTTTCAGTGCCACTAGAGGGGAGGTTCCTGTTACCTCCATGGACCCTGGGTGGTGAGCAGTCCTTTCCCTGAGGAGCTGGGGAATGGCCAAGGCCTTTCTGAGCTTTCTTACCAGCGTCATCCCCTCTTGGGCCTCCCCACTTCTAATGACCCAGCTGTTCCTTCTCTGGACACCTGGGCCCTCCCCACCAGCCCACCTGGCCCACCTCACCTGATATGAACCCCATGGGTAAACAGTGCATCAAGCCCATCGAGCACAGCTTGGAAGGTCTCCAGACAAGCCATCTTTATCAGAGGCCTCAGAGGGAGGCGGCGGAAGGGCCAGGCCTGCACCATCAGCTTCAGGGCCTCACAGTGTCTCCTGTTGAAGGCCTCCATGAACAGTGGGGGGAAAAGTTCCATGGGCAGCTCCTCCAGGGTAGAGATGGTCAAGACCTGGTCCCTCAGCAGATTCTGCACTGCTAGCTCCAGAAGTCTGGGTGGAGCCCGGATGCTCATCTTCACCAATCTGCAAGGAAAAGTTCCACAGGACAAGTCCAGAGAAAAGGCATCACTCTCAGGCCAAGCCCATGCAATCTCATCTTCTCCTATGGCCAAAGTCACTGCTCTGGCAGTGGGGAAAGAGCCCTCGGTTTACTCCAATTCTACTCTGTACTCAGTGGCCACAAAGCCAGGCTTCTGCCTCTGCTGCATCAGCATAAGGATCTACCAAGCAGTGAGAAGGCAGGACCACCACTAGCCCTTCCTTTCTATCCAGTGCTCCATCCAGTGAATAGTGAATATGGAGGAACCTGAAAGCTAATCCCTCCCAACTTTGGGGAAATTTCTAATTACTCAAGGTTCTAAAACAATGGGAATGGAAGAGTCACAAGCCTACATGCCTACATTTTCTGTTCCTACAAATAAGCTGGCTGGGAACACTCATGGGGCATCCCTAGAACTGGTTCTATTTGTTTTCTTTTCATTATTTAAGCTTTCTTTCTCTTTCTCTCTTCCTTCTTTCCTTCTTTCCCTCTCTCCCTCCCTTCTTTCTTTTTTTCCCTCCCTTCTTCCTTCCTTCCTTTCTTTCTTTCTCTTTCTTTCTTTCCTTCCTTTTTTCCTTCCCTTTCTTTCTTTCTCTTTCTTTCTTTCTTTTTTCTTTCTTTCTTTCTTTTTCTTTCTTTCTTTCTTTTTCTTTCCTTCCTTCCTTCCTTCCTTCCTTCCTTTCTTCCTTCCTTCCTTCCTTCCTTTCTTCCTTCTCTCTCTCCCTCCCTCCCTTCTTTCTTTCTTTCTTCCTCTCTCTCTCTTTCTTTCTGACAGCATCTTGCTCTGTCACCCAGGCTGGAGTGCAGTGCTGTGATCTCTGCTCAGTGCAGCTTTGACCTCCCAGGCTCAAAGGATTCTTCCACCTCAGCCTCTCGAGTAGCTGGGACCATGGGCAGGCATCACCATGCCCAACTAATCTTTTATTTTTTGACTTTTTGTAAAGACAGTGGGTTTCACTATGTTGTCCAGGCTGGTCTTGAACTCCTAGACTGAAACAATCCACCCACCTTGGCCTTCCAAAGTGCTGGGATTCCAGGCATGAGCCTCCACCCCAGTCTCATTATTGAACATTTCAGTGAGAAGCTTTGAAATCTATGTGACAGTGTTATGCATTATTCACAAGACAGATGTTTCCAATACACATCTTTTACACATATTGAAAATGAACCACTTTGGCTGTGCGTGGTGACTTACACCTGTAATCCCAGCACATTGGGAAGCCAAGGAAGGTGGATCATCTGAGGTCAGGAGTTCAAGACCAGCCTGGCGAACATGGTAAAACCCTACCTCTACTAAAATTACAAAAATTAGTCTGGTGCAGTGCTGTGTGCCTGTAGTGCAAGCTACAAGGGAGGCTGAGGCAGGAGGATCACTTGAACCCAGGAGGCAGAAGTTGCAGTGAGCTGACATTATACCACTGCACTCTAGCCTGGGAAATAGGCTAGATTCAAAAAAAAAAAAAAAGAGAGAGAGAGAACTACATTTGATTAGACTTCTTAAGCCCCACCCAGTTAATCCTGAGGTTAACTGATTGAATTAGATATTCATCCATCAAAGTGAAAGATTTAGGGATAGGGTGAAAGTCCAGGACTCATTCACTGATTCACTCCACAAACATGGAGCTTTACTGATATGTGCCTTTCATAGTCCTGAGTGTGAGATAGGGAAGGGTTGAATCTCTTCCTGACATTAGACAGAAAGAAAAAACTTGAGAGTATCTTCGTTGAGGGATCCTTGGCCACATCAAATTTATCAAAATATTTCAGAGTTAAAACAGTTTTACAAAGACAGACATGACAGTCCCTAAGAAAACACAGTAGAAATCTTCATGTATCCAGTGATCACCTGGGTGGTATAATTTACTTGTTTTTGGAGTAGGGGGAGCTGATGCCCAGGCTGGAGTGCAGTGGCACCATCTGGGATCACTGTAACCTCCACTTCCCAGGTTCAAGTGATTCTCATGCTTCAGCCTTCCACGTAGCTGGGATTACAGGCATACACCCCTACACCCATGTCTCCATTCAGGTGGAAGAGTTACAGTGAGGATGTGATTCATTTAAGATTAAGGTCAAAGATCCTCTTTGGTTAAGATTTTTTTTTTCAACAGGGTTTTATTCTGTTGCCCAGGCTGGAGTACAGCAGTGGTGTGAGCATGGCTCACTGCAGCCTCAATCTTCCAGGCTCAAGTAATTCTCCCATCTCAGCCACCATGCCCGGCTAATTAAAAAAAATTTTTTTTGTAGAAGCCGACCACCATTGATTCACAGCTGTAATTCCACCACTTAGGGAGGCCAAGGCAGGTGGATCACTTGAGGTCAGAAGTTCAAGACCAAACTGGCCAGTATGGTGAAACCCCACCTCTACTAAAAATACAAAAATTAGCCAGGCATGGTGGCAGATGGATGTAATACCAGCTACTCAGGAGGCTGAAGCATGAGAATTGCTTGAGCCTGGGAGGTGGAGGTTGCAATGAGTCGAGATCATGCCACTGCACTACAGCCTTGGCAACAGATCAAGTCTCCATCCCCCTTAAAAAACAAGAATATTTGGTAGAGATGCATTTTTGCCTTGTTGCCCAGGTTGGTCTCAAACCCCTGGGCTGAAATGATCCCCCCACCTTGGCCTCCCAAGGTGTTGGGGTTATAGGCATCAGTCACTGCTCCCATCAAGAATTATGAAATAACATAAACCAAAGCACAATCCAATTTTTGAAATAAAGACAAAACTGCATTTAGAGGAAAAAATTCAAAACTTCAAATTGTTCATATGAGGAAAAAAAAACAAAAAACAGGATATAACTCTATGCCATCTTAGGTTGCACTGTCACCATCCCAGACCAGCTGACTGTATGTCACATGGGAGTGTCCTTACAGAAATTAGTGACTTACCAGATCTGGACTCAGTTTGCAGGGTGCTGAGACCACAGGAAGAACAAAGCAGGAACTCCAGGCTTGAAGACTTTGGGTCTTTTCTGTGGGTCTTTAGAAGCTTTTATTTACCTTTCTAATCACAACTCCCACCCACACCCCTCCAAGTATCCACTGCTAGCTTCCAATCAACAAGTGATATCTGATTGGATTTCTGAAGCTCCACCCAGTTAATCCCGATTGGGTTTTGGGCTATCTGCAGATGAATGGATTGTGTCAGATATCCATTCATATCAGATATCCATACTAAATTCGTGAATCATGAAATTGACAGTGTCAGGGAGAGGGTGGAAGTCAAGAATTCATTCATTCAAGGCTTGGTGAAGTAGCTCATCCCAGCAATTTGGGAGGCCAAGTTGGGTGAATCACCTGAGTTCAGGTGTTCAAGACCAGCCAGGCCAACATGGTGAAATCCCATCTCTTCAAAAATGCAAAAATTAGCTGGGGATGATGGCAGGTGCCTGTAATCCAGCTACTCAGGAGGCTGAGGTGGAAGAATTGCTTGAACCCAGGAGGCAATGGTTGCAGTGAGCCAAGATTGCACCATTGCACTCCAGTCTGGGAGACTGAGGGAGGCTCTGTGGAAAAAAAAAATTCATTCATTCATGAACTCCACGAACACTGATGGAATTTTACTAATATATGACCTGCATTTCCTGAGTTTGGGGCAGGGAAGTGTTTGATCTGTTCCGGACATTAGACAGAAAAAATACAATCTGAAAGTAGTGTTGTTGGGAGATCTTTGGGCCACATCAAAATTACAAAAACATTTTATAGTTAAAATAGCTTTATAAAAGCAGAGGAGTCGTCCCACAAAATCAGAAAAAAAACTCCATGTATCGAATGGCCTTGTGGTTTTTATATCACCTAATGTAGCAGTTTATTCACTCATGCTGGTGGAAGAGAGGTGCCACTGAGGGTATGAGTGGTCTCAGGGCTTAGGTGAAGGATTCTCTGGAAGAAATTGACACCATACCTCTAAACTTTATACATTTAATCAATGAAGAAGGGAGGAGGAGAAACAAAAAAAAACCCAAGTTTGCAGTGAATTCAGTATTCATCATGAGGTCAGCTTGTTCTCTGAACTGTTCCTCATGGTTGCTGGCAGCCTAGTGTCCCAAAATCATGTAGACATTAGATTACAATTCTCCATAACTGCCCTGTAGACAACAATTTAAGCATTATAAAACATTAACTTTTTCATTTGAGATATTCTTTCAGGTTCTGCATATCAGTGAAACTACTGATGCCAGCTGATCTGAAGGTATCTGCAAGGCACCAACTCACCAAAGAATGCAGTTTTGACATCCTGATAACTTCATACCTCTTACCACCACCAAAATACACCAACTTTGCAGCCCCTTACTATCCACGATCCCCTGAAAACCCTGAGTACTCCTTGGGGAGATGAATTTGAGGATCTCCTCCCAGCTTCTCATTCAGCCACCATGTGATCATTAAACTCTCTGTTGCATACCCTGCTGTCTCAGAGTATTGGTAAGCTACTGTGCAGCAGGCATAGGAATCTGATAGTCCTGTAATAAAGTCATGTCAAAATTAAAAAGGGAAGTGAGGGTGGGGGCTGGGCAGGGTTGAGCTGGGTGTTTTAATGGGATCCTGGGAGAGAAGCAAGACTTGGTAAACATGTTGGGGGTTATTGAGTGGGTGGAGGAGGAATCTTTCCAACATTGCACTGATGCTCCCTTGGTTTCCATCCTTATGACCAAAGATGAGTCTTTCAAAACAATTTATGTAATCCTCCTTATTTTTCCTTTCAAACCGTTGTCTTCCTTTACCTCCCTGAATAATCTCACATTTATTCCCATTGCTTTGCTCATTTCATAATAAAAATCTATTTTTTTTTTTTTTTTACAGAGTCTCTTTCTCTGTTAAGCAGACCATATATTTTGTTGCCACACAAGATGAATAACTTGGTTTTCTGGAGAGAAAAGGTCAAAAGGATCTCATTCCTCACCAGCTGGGGGTGAGATGAAGGTTATGGTTATTCTTTGTCATATCTGCAACTGTATACTGCCAGTGAAAACCTGCTGGTCACATTGGGCAGGCTTCCAAATTAATCACCTGTGGAAGGTCTTAGGATTGGCTTAAATCCTGTCCCTGAGTAAATAATCTGATGGTGAGTTCATGAGTGCCTCAAACTCTTCAAGTAGTGTTGAAGGCTTCACCTACAGATGGTGAGAAGGACACTGATTTGATTCTGATCATGAAGTTTTGCTGGTTGTCTCTCAAGGAAAATGTTTTAGCCTGTTATGTTGTCATCTAAAGCCAATGATTGTAGCCTCTGTATTATACCTTCCAATGGACAAAACAAATTAAAAAACAACTCTATTTGAGCCATGCCAGGTAGATAAAACAAAAACAAAACAAACAAACAAACAAAAACTGATAGGAGGAGTCCCATTCCCTTCTATTAACCTTTCTCACAAAAGCATTCCAACTTGTAACAGACTTTGGGACACACCCACTTTTTCGGTGTGTGTCTCAGGTCGATCCTCACATTTAGCTTCCAATAAAGCTTTATTAATTATTTCTGCCTCAACAGCTTTAACTTCCATTGACACCAGGTTGCATGGTAATGGTTTGGATTGGGGTGGGATGAAAAAGTATTTCTATGAATTTTTTAAAGTAATCATCACATGCCATCTCCATTGAAGAATGAATAGAGGCCGGGCGCAGTGACTCATGCCTGTAATCCCAGCACTTTAGGAGGCCAAGGCGGGTGGATCATGAGGTCAGGAGATGGAGACCATACTGGCCAACATGCTGAAACCCCATCTCTACTAAAAATACAAAAATTAGCTGGGTGTGGTGGTGTGCTCCTGTAATTCCAGCTACTCAGGAGGCTAAGGCAGGAGAATTGCTTGAACCCAGGAGGCTGAGGTTGCAGTGAGCTGAGATTGGCCACTGCACTTTAGCCTGGGCAACACAGTGAGACTCCATCTCAAAACAACAACAACAACAAAAGAATGAATAGGTTCCTTTCCAAACATGCCCTGAGTATTGATGCATCCAATAAATGAAACTCTTATTTATTTCATGTTGTAGCGCTATAGAGGCATTCTGTTTGCCTCTAGTTTCCAATAAACCAATGTTTAGTTTCAGTAATGTCTCTGATTATGTGGCAGAGGGTATAACATGTTCATGTTCAGATTCTATGTCTATGTTGATACCTATAGCATTCCAATCTTCACAATGTGTGTCAAACCCAAGAGTTTGATTCTAGGGGGAGTCTGGGACACTACCTAGATTAGACCCAGTTCCACTAATGTTTTCTATGTGTAGAGATCAAGTGCCAGTAATGAAGTCAATAGTAGTCGTAGGCCACCCATTTGCACCTATAACTTCTTCTCAGTGCCAAGACATTTAATTAAGCATCACTGGAAGCCTCCTTCACCTACTGGAAATAGTCTTTGAAATACGGCATCAAGGTATTGCAATATTGAGTCATACTGTTACTGAGTGATGGGCTCGCTCTCCTAAATGCGTAGAAGCCAATACTGTGACACCATATTTTGAGAAGAAGAAAAAAGTTTAGGCCGGGCGTGGTGTCTTACGCCTCTAATCCCAGCACATTGGGAGGCCAAGTCGTGTGGATCGCGAGGTCAGGAGTTTGAGATCAGCCTGGCCAATATGGTGAAACCTCATCTCTACTAATAATACAAAAATTGGGCCAGGTGTGGTGGCTCACACCTGTAGTTGCAGCACTTTGGGAGGCTGAGGCAGGTAGATCATATGGTCAGGAGTCCGAGACCAGACTGGGCAATATGGTGAAACCCCGTCTCTACTAAAAATACAAAAATTAGCTGGGCGTGGTGTTGGGCACCTGTAGTCACAGCTATTTGGGAGGCCAAGGTAGGAGAATTGCTTGAACCTGGGGGGTGGAGGTTGCAGTGGACTGAGATTGTGTCACTGCACTACAGCCTGGGGGACAGACCAAGACTCCATGTGGGGAAAAAAAAAAGATTTATTAAGAGTTAACTGGGCCAGGCATGGTGGCTCATGTCTATAATCCCAGCACTTTGGGAGGCCTAGGTGGGCAGATCATGAGGTCAGGAGTTCGAGACCAGCCTGACCAACATGGAGCAACCCCATCTCTACTAAAAATAAAAAATTAGCTGGGTGTGGTGGCGCATGCCTATAACCCCAGCTACTGGGAGGGCTGGGGCAGGAGAATCAGTTGTACCCGGGAGGCAGAGGGGGCAGGGAGGTGAGATTGCGCCTTTGCACTCCAGCCTGGGCAATAAGAGCGAAACTCTGCCTCAAAAAAAAAAAAAAAAAAAAAAGAAAAAAAGAAAAAGAGTTAACTGACAAGGAGATAGGAGACAAGGTCCAAACCTGTCTCCCCAATCTGGGGATGGTGGAGCAATCTCAAATGACCTTTCTAGCTGGTTTCAGGTGATGCCAATTCATACTGTCTGCCAGGCTGTGGTTAGTTCAGAGGTGTGCCAGTTCAGAGGTTAAACCTTTTTCCCATCAAACATGCCTGAGCAATTTGGGCTTTGCATCATCATCTGTAACAAGTTAAGCAATGGTTAATCCATTCAAGCTGATCCTCTGGTAACACGATCAGAGCTAAAAAGTGCAGGGGATACAGGAAGTTCTATTATCAAAGGCATAGGTTCTCCAGTAAATACTTTATCATCAGTGCTTCTGATTGCAGTTGGTGAAAAAAAATACCTTCTGAGGGATCTGTGTTTTCCCACAGGGGTGGTAAAACTTTTCATTAAAGTAATCCAGTCTTGCTGGGCGTGGTGGCTCATGCCTGTAATCCCAGCACTTTGGGAGGCCAAGGCTGGTGGATCACTTGAGGCCAGGAATTGACCAGGCTGGCAAACAAGGTGAAACCCCATTTCTACTAAAAATACAAAAATTAGCTGGGCATGGTGGTGGGCACCTGTAAGCCCAGATACTTGGGAGGCTGAGGCAGGAGAATCATTTGAACCCAGGAGGTGGAGGTTTCAGTGAGCCGAGATAGCACCACTGTAATCCTGTCTGGGCAACAGAGACTCCGTCTCAAAAAAAAAAAAAAAAAAAGTAATCCAGTATTCTTTGTTAGTTTAGTTAATTTTAGTTTCAAGATACCATTTGTTCACTCAACCTTTGTAGAATACCAAGGATAATGAAGTTAATGGTAGTGTCATTGGATCTGTAAAATCTTATCTGTGTGATAACCTGCCCAGTAAACTGAGTTCTCCTACCATTGGAGACTTCTCCAGAGATGCCCCAGAAAGGAAACACATTTTATAATTATTTATTCGCTATGACTGTGGCATCAGCCTTTCTAAAAAAGGAAGCTATAACCCATCCTGCAAACGGACACACAATCACAAGAACTGTAGCCTATTTACAGGGCTCACTGGCATCATTGGTCCATGACATTCCCCTTTCTTGCAATTATATGTGTGTATGTCTATCTATTCATATCTATATCTATATCTATTTCCTTTTATTACCATGATTCACTTCTACCCTCCTTTCCATAGACAGCCATTCTACTCTTTGACCTAGCCTTGAATTTACATGTGACCTCATAAAATATAAGTATATGGAAAGTATATAGAATATATACTTGCATTTTGTATGTGTATTTGTTTTAATCCATATATGTGCTATAGTGTATGATGCTACACAAGAGGGCCTCACAATTAATTTTCCAGTCCCGGACACTTTGGAGAGTGAATGGACAGTCCATTATAATTATTATTATTAATAATTTTGTGGAGATGGAGTCTTGCTCTGTCACCAGGCTGCTGGAGTACAATGGTGCTATCTCTACTCACTGCAACCTTCACCTCCCAGTTTCAAGTGATTCTCCTGTCTTAGCCTCCCAAGTACCTGGGATTACAGGTGCCTGCCACCATGCCCAGCTACTTTTTGTATTTTTAGTAGAGATAGGGTTTTGCCATCTTGGCCAGGCTGGTCTCGAACACCTGACCTCAGGTGATCCACCCACCTTGGCCTTCCAAAGTGCTAGGATTATGGGCATGAGCCACCTTGCCCAGCCTTGTTATAATTGAGATTTTCAGAACAACAAGGGTGTATGAAGTCTTATAATCACCTTAACTATAGACCTTGGTTTCTTACCTAAGTTTTTAACTAATATATTTTTCAAATATAATAACAATAAAAATATTATTGCTTGCCCTATGTCAAATACAGCTTGAAGTACTGAAATAAATTAACTCATAGCACTCTGTGAAGTCAATATTTTGATTATTCCATTTAATGGGTGATTGAGCTAAAACACAGACAGGTTAAGAAAGTTATATAAGATCACACAGCCATTGGCCACTGAGCCAGTTTTGAACTTAAATTAATCAATATGGATCTGGAGTCTTTACTACTGACCAAAATACCTATGTGCCTCTAAATCCTAAGTTGCTGAGGGTCTTACCTTGTTTCATATCTCAGTAGGAAGGGAGTTAATGTTTATCCATTACATCTGATGTTTAATGCAAGGTTTTAAACATATAACATTTCATTTTCCAAAATATGTTATTATAAATTTAATTTGATTTTTCTGCAATTGTTTGTTTTTTTTTTTTTGTTTTGTTTTTTGAGACAGAGTCTCACTCTTGTTGCCCAGGCTGGAGTGCAGTGGCATGATCTTGGCTCATTGCAACCTCAGTCTCTCAGATTCAAGCAATTCGCCTGCCACAGCCTCCCGAGTAGCTGGGATTACAGGCAGGCACCACAATGCCTGGCTAATTTTTTTTGTATTTTTAGTAGAGATGGGGTTTCACCATGTTGGTCACGCTGGTCTCAAACTCCTGACCTCAAGTGATCCTCCCACCTCGGCCTCCCAAAGTGCTGGGATTACAGGTGTGAGCCACCGCGCCTAGCCAATTTTTCTGCAATTCTTTTCTGCATTTTGTAGGAACCTTGCTTTTCCTCCTTTAGTTTGTCAGTGTGGTAAATTACAGTTAGATTTTTCTGTGATTGTCTGGCATTTCCAGAATGGCCATTATATGACTTTCTAATGCACCGTTGCATTTAGGTAGCTGATATTTTCTTAAGAACTTTTGCTGGCCAGGCGCAGTGGTTCATGCCTATAATCCCAGCACTTAGGCAGGCCGAGGCGGGTGGATCACCTGAGGTCAGGAGTTGGAGACTAGCCTGGCCAACAGGAGGAAACTCCGCCTCTACTAAAAATACAAAAATTAGCTGGGTGTGGTGGCGTGTGCCTGTAATCCCAGCTACTCGGGAGGCTGAATGAAGCAGGAGAATCAGAATCGCTTGAATCCGGGAGGTGGAGGTTGCAGTGAGCCGAGACTGTGCCACTGCACTCCAGCCTGGGTGACAGAGTGAGACTCTGTCTCCAAAAAAAAAAAAATAAAACTTTCACCAAATAAGTTTTAAATTTACTTTCCTTCTAATATCCTTATTCATTTTTAAAATATAGGTTACAGCTCTCTCATGAAATGAATTATACAGCTTTCCATATTTGCCTTTCCTTCTGGAACATCTTATATAAGACAGAAAATACCGGCTGGGTGAAGTGGCTCACGCCTGTAATACCGACATTTTGAGAGGCTGAGGCGGGCTGATCACTTCAGATCAGGAATTTGAGACAAGCCTAGTCAACATGGTGAAACCCCGTCTGTACTAAAAATGCAAAAATTAACTGGGAGTGGTGGTGGATGCCTGTAATCTCAGCTACTCAGGAGGCTGAGGCAGGAGAATCACTTGGGTCTGGGAGGCGGAGGTTGCAGTGAGCAGAGATTGTGCCGTTGCATTCTAACGTGGGCGACAGAGCAAGACTCCGTCTCAAAAGAAAAACAAAAGCAAACAAACAAAAATAACTGAGAGTGTGGAAAAAAATCACATGGAAATTATCTGAGCCTAGAGATTTGAGGGAGTGAGGTCTCTGATTAGAACTTATTTATTGATTTTTTTGAGACAGAGTCTCACTCGATTGCCCAGGTTGGTAAGCAGTGGCGGGATCTCGGCTCACTGCAACCTCCGTCTCCTGGATTCAAGCGATTCTCCTGTCTCAGTCTCCCGAGTAGCTGGGATTACAGGTATGTAATTTGATTTTTGTATTTTTAGTAGAGATGTGGTTTCACCATGTTGGCCGGGTGTGTCTCAAACTCCTGACTTCAAGTGATCCTCCCACCTCGGCCTCCCAAAGTGCTGAGCATCAGCCAATATATAACAAATTCAAGAAAGAGGTTTCGTCTGGGCAGAAAGTAAGAGACAAGACTCCAGCAATAAGGGAGGATCACCCAGGAAGACTCATCTGGAAGGTGATTCATCTGGGGAAATCTGAACAAATATGGCAAAATGTTAACAATAAAGCTGGGTGTGAGTAACTGTTTTATGTATTATTCAGTATACTTTTCTGTGTATTTGGAATATAGTGAAAATTATACTGAGAATATATGAGAGACTAAGACATCATGATTGGAATGTGCAGAATTTTTTTTTTTTTTTGTGAGACAGGGTCTCACTTTGTCACGCAGACTGGAGTGCCATGGCACTATCTTGCCTCACTGCACCCTTGACCTCCTGGGTTGAAGCCATCTTCCAGCCTCAGCTCCCTAAGTACCTGGGACTACAGGTGTGCACCACCACACCTGGCTAATTTTTTGTAAAGACCGGATTTCACCATGTTTCCCAGACTGGTCTTCAACTCCTGAGCTCAAGCAATCTGCCTGCATTGGCCTCACAAAGTACTAATATTACAGGGGTGAGTCACTGTGCCCAGCCCAGAACACTTGGGAGAAATTCTACTGGAATGGGAAGAAATGAATGCTAGCTAGAGACTCCTATGGCAGCAAGCACAGTTTTTCTTTCTTTTCATTTTGCTTCATTTTCAAAATGAAAGATTGTGAAGGGCCTGGTCATAAGTTGATGAAAATGATTTGTCAGAGACAAGAAAATTGATGATCCAGAAGAGATGGGATAAATAGAGGGAAAGCTTTGAGAAGCCAAAGAGAAACGTTAGTGTGTACAAGGAATTTTAGTACCACATGGTCTGTAATAGTAAAATAAAAGTACATAAACAGGCAAAGATTAAACCGTGCACTATTCATTTTATAAACTACTCTATGTCAGCTAATTAGAATGAGGACAAATCTTCAAGATTTACACTTAAGTGGGAAAAAGTGAGATGATCAATACCACAGTAAAACACTATTTCTATAAGGAAAGGTAAAACCAGACATCGTCCGTCCGGGCGCAGTGGCTCTACTACAAATACGAAATGAGCCGCGAGTGGTGGTGCACGTCTGTAATTCCAGCTACTCCGGAGGCTGAGGCATGAGAATAGCTTGAACCCAGGAGGTGGAGGTTGCAGTGAGCCGAGATCTCACCATTGCACTCCAGCCAGGGCAGCAAGAGCAAAACTCTGTCTCAATAAAAAAAATGAAAAACAAACAAACAAAAAAAAAACAAGAAACAAAAAAACCCAGACATCTCTATGTGCACATAAGGATGGTTAGGAAGTCATGGAAAAGTCTGGAAGGAGACACACTAAACTGAACTATCTGGAGAGGGCGTAGGGATGGAGGGAGGGTTCAGAGGAGACATTTGTTGTCTGTATTATTGGATTGTCTTACATTGAGAGCCCTGTCTGTATTAATTGCAGGGAAGGGGGGATGTATGAGAAACAAATGAAGTTGCCCGCATGTGCTTCTTCTGATTGCTGGACTTCACGATACACAGGGAGTGACCACAGCATCACCACAGCTCTGTCTTTCATATCCAACTTATTTACATAACTGGTAGCCCGCTAATGTTGACATCCCCAAATTGATAAATTAGTGGCTGTGAACTGATATTGTTCTATGTGCCATGTGGTCAACAGCATTTGGTAGCGCATATCAGGCTCCATGCTCACCTGCAGGACCACATGGTGACAGAGACAGAGTCCATACCCTTTTTTTTTTTTTGAGATGGAGTTTTACTCTTGTCGCCCAGGCTGGAGTGCAATGGCACGATCTTGGCTCACTGCAACCTCCACCTCCCAGGTTCAAGTGATTCTCCTGCCTCACCCCATCTCTATTAGAAATACAAAACCAGCATGGCACATGTATACATATGTAACTTACCTGCACGTTGCGCACATGTACCATAGAGCCTAAAGTAAAATAATAATAATAATAATAATAATGATAATAATAATAAAAAGAAAAAAAAAGAAAGAGGAACCTGACAGTTGGCAATAAAGCAGAAACGGAAAATTGCTTGGAGGTGAATTTGAAGAAGCATCGTAAGCCAAAGCCATGTGCAGCTACAAGCATGGAGAAGCAGCTATTTGGAGGAGGGACAGAGGGAAGCTGACTAGGGAGTGCATAGAGTCCTGTAGTCATAAAGTCCAGTCATACTGATGGCAGAACACAGAGTGAAGAACCACAAACTCCTGCTGCGATCTCCCACTTCTTTCCTGGGTGGGGATCTATTACAACACCTGTTTTGTGGGATAACTGATCCCACAAGACATGCCAGTGGTGCCAAGTATATCTTTGCAATCGACTCCCCTATTACTGGAGCTTACTTGAGTACATCGCTATTCCGGCAAACCAAAGGAGTTGACTGAAATACTTGTCAACTCATTGTGGGTGCTTCTGCCTCCAAGCATTAGGTTGCATATAGGAATTAGCTGGAGAGCTTTTTAGAAATATAATTTCCTGGAACAAAACTCTGGCAATTCTAATTCAATGGGTATGGAGCAAGCCCGGGAATCTGATGTAGCTGTTAGGGGATGTATTTGGGAACCGCAGCCTCGGTTCCTCTTGTCCCTTTACTAGGAATCTGCTAATCCTGTGGTCCTTAAACTTTTGGGTTTCAGGACCCTTTTTTACTCTTAACAATTATTAAGGACCCAAAGAGTTTTTCTTTATGTGCCTTATATCTGTTAGTATTTGTCATATTAGAAATTAAAGTGGATAAATTAAATATATTTTAATACATTGATTAAAAATAATAAACTCAAAAAAAAAAAAAAAGAAATACAAAAATTAGCCAGGCGTGGTGGTATATGCCTGTAATCTCAGCTACTTGGGAGGCTGAGGCAGAAAAATCACTTGAACCCAGGAGGTGGAGGTTGCAGTGAGCCGACATCACACCACTGCACTCCAGCCTGGGTGACAGAGCAAGACTCCATCTCAGAAAAACAAAAAAAGAAAAGAAAAAGAAAAAAAAAAAAACGGGGTTTCACCATGTTGGCCAGGCTGGTCTCTCCTGACCTCAGGTCATCCTCCCACCTCGGTCTCCCAATGTGCTGGGATTACAGGCATGAACCACTGCTCCCAGCCTAGTCCCTAACCTTTAAGAGGCAATGTCTGTCTAGCAGATGAGATTGTCCAGGAAAAAAAAATCTGAAATACCCACAGTGCTTTATCCAGTAATCATCCTAGCTGATATTTACCTAAATGAATAAACCTGCCCACAGATGTTTTTGCCAGCTTTATTCATAATTGCCAAAACTTGGAAGCAACCAAGATGCCCTCCAATAGTGAATGGATAAAAACAGTGATTCGTCCAATCAATAGAAGATTATCAAGCCCTGAAGTGACATGGAGAATCCCTAAATGCATGTTATGGTACAAGCTAAAGGAAGCCAATGTGAAAAGATGACATCCTGTAAGACATTCTGGAAAAGGCAAGACCATGGGCACAGCAGAAAGCCCAGTGGTTGGCAGGGGTTTGGGGTACAGTGGGATGAATAGGCAGAGCTGAGAGGCTTTTTAGGGAAGTGAAACTACTCTGCATGATGCTACAATGGTGGAAAAGTGTCATTATCAATTTATCAAAACCCATAGAATGGTCCCAGCGTGGTGGCTCATGCCTATAATCTCAACACTTTGGAGGCCAAGGCAGGAGGATCAGCTGAGGTCAGGAGTTCAAGACCAGCCTGGCCAACATGGTGAAACCACATCTCTACTAAAAATATAGCATTAGCCGGGCATGGTGGTACGTGTCTATAATCCCAGCTACTCAGGAGGCTGAGGCAGGAGAATCACGTGAACACAAGAGGTGGAGGTTGCAGTGAGCCAAGATCACACCATTGCACTCTATAGCCTGGGCAAAAAGAGTGAAACTCCACTAAAAAAAAAAAAACAATATATATATGTGTATATATATATATATATATTTTTTACAAGTGTTATATGCCTCTATGAGTTTCATATTTAGATAAAAGGGAATATGATGTCTTTACTGGTGACAGATAGCTTAATTCAGCAAGGGCCACTACCCACCATGAGGACAGGCATGGATTGGTGATGCCCTGAGGCTCCTGCTCATGCACAGTGTGGGCCTTCCCTTCCAGGGCAGGGGCCACACCTTTTGCAGTGAAGTCCTTTCCTGGCACAGGTAATGGTCAGAAATTGAGGGTTCTGGATCCACCCATTAAGAGTGAGCAGGGTCTCAGCATCTGGATTGAAGTGAGGGCCCCTGAGAAGAAGGGGCTTAACTTCAGGGTCTCACACCCACTGGTCACTTAGAATGATCCAGGCCCTGTGTGTCCACCTAGTATTGTGTGTTAACCTTCTGAACACTCACATAAAGAAGCAAGGTGGTAACACACACCCAGAGGGAAGTAAAGAATAGGAGGAGCTGATCATCATGATTTCATTTTCATGCCATGAGTTCCTGGGGCCAAACCTCATTGATCAGACAACACAGTGCCTTTTTCAGTGCCTTTTTCTCTCCATAAAATCAACTGTGGATCACTCAGGTTTAAAGTGAAGAAAAATCGAGGCTGGGTGTGGTGACATATGCCTGTAATCCGAGCTACTGGTTGAGGTGAGAGAACTGCTTTATCCCAGGAGATGGAGGTTGCAGTGAGCCAAGATGGTGCCACTGCACTCCAGCCTAGGCCACAGAGGGAAACTCCATCTCAAAAAAAAAAAAAAAAAAAAAAAAAGAGTGGCTACATGGCTACATTTTGAATAGAGGATCTTAGAGGACGTTTGATTTAAGAAGGAAAAATTCCTATGAAAATAGAAGTATAAATTGGAATCTTTTGTGTTAACGCAAAACAAAAGCAAGTCTTCATCAGTGAAAGGATGTCACAGGGTGTCTTATTCTGTCATCTTGGGAAAGCGATTTCCTAACACCATCTACCTCTAGAACAGGATTTCCCATGGAAATCCTTAAATGTAACTCACCTGATAGAATCCCTTCAAATGAGGCTCAACGACAGTTTTCCTCTGTTTTTGTTTCTAAAAGCCATTAGCTCCAGGTTCTGGGTTGTGGAAGGTCTGATCATCATCCGTGGATAGTTCATGGAAAGTCTCCTTGCCTGGGTGACAGAGCAAGACCCTGTCTCAAAAAAAAAAAAAAAAAAAAAAGAAAAAAGAAATATCCTCTAATGCGAACAGTGTATGAGCCAAAAGGGTTTGGTCCAACAGAGACCTGGTGCAAGAGTGGACAATCTTCATTCCAATGGCCTGACAGTTTCAAAGGTGGCAGGCAACTCGAGCAGAGTTTCCTTGTTTACAACAAACTGAATTTGAGTTTTAATAGTAAGGGGAGCTCCCCTTGCTCTTATCCTTTCAGCTGTTTTAGCTGCAAACACTTTATTATCCTTTGCATTCTTTTCTTTGAGCACTGGATATTTTATGTTCTAGAACTCTCTTAAAATGTTCACCTGTGGTGACCAATTCAGCCATATCAGTAACTTCTTTTTTTTGTGGGGGGAAACAGTGTCTCCCTCTGTCGCCCAGGCTGGAGCGCAGTAGCGCAATCTTGGCTCACTGCAAACACTGCCGCCTGAGTTCAAGAGATTCTCCAAATCTCCTGCCTCAGCCTCCTGAGTAGCTGGGACCACAGGCATGTGCCACCATGCCCAGCATATTTTTGCATTTTTAGTAGAAATAGGGTTTCACTATGTTGACCTGGCTGCTCTCAAACTCTTGACCTCAAGATCTGCCTGCCTCAGCCTCCCAAAGTGCTGGGATTACAGGCGTGATCCACTGTGCCTGGCCTTTTGTATTTTTAGTTGAGATGGGATTTCACCATGTTAGTCAAGCTGGTGACAGAGGGAGATCCTGTCTCAGAAAATAAATAAATAAATAAATAAGTAAATAAATAAATAAATAAAGAACAACGGACCAGTCAATCTCTCGTGGGAAGGCAGTGGGGATTGCTGTATCTTTTGGGTCATCCCTGGAAGTAGCTTTTGAGGGGATGATAATACTTTCCTCAGGCTTTTTCCACCCTGCTGTAGTCATTCATTTTTAGGCTTCCAGGTCCTAATACATGTGTGTCAACTGATACAAATCAGGTAACCCAGAGTCACAGCCTCCTGCGAGGATTCTAATTTACTCTGTAGATCAGGTGCAGTAACTCACATCTGTAATCCCAGCACTTTGAGAGGCTGAGGTGGGAGGATCACTTGAGGCCAGAAGTTCAAAACCAACCTGGGCAACATTGCAAGACTCTGTCTCTGAAAAGATAGAAAAACCAACAGAAAATAATGCCAAGGAGAATATGGTGAAATGAGAACCCTGGTACACCATTGGTAGTTATGTAAATTAGTACAGCTACTATGAAAAACAGTATGGAGTTTCCTCCAAAAAATAAACATAGAATTACTATATGAACCATAAATCCCCCTGCTGGATATATATCCAAAAGAAAAAAGAAATATATCCAAGAGATATCTGCACTTCCATATTATTTTTCTTTTTCTTTATTTCTTTTTATTTTTGTGAGACTGAGTTTTTACTCTTGTTGCACAGGCTGGAGTGCAGTGGTGTGATCTTATCTCACTGCAACCTCTGCCTTCTGGGTTCAAGTGATTCTCCTCCCTCAGCCTCCCAAGTAGCTGGGATTACAGGTGTGTGTCACCATGTCCGGCTAATTTTGTATTTTTAGTAGAAACGGAGTTTCACTATGTTGGTCAGGCTGGTCTCTAAATCCTGACCTCAAGTGATCCACCTGCCTTGGCCTCCCAAAGTTCTGGGGTTACGGGTGTGAGCCACTGCACCCGGCCTGCACTCTCATATTTATTACAGCACTATCCACAATAGCCAAAATATGGAATCAACCTAAGTGTCCATCAACAGATAAATGGATCAAGAAAATGTGGTAAATATACACAATAGAATATCATTCAGCCATAAACATGAATGAAATCCTGTCATCTGCAACAACATGGATGGAACTGGAGGGCGTCATTTTAAGTGAAGTAAGCCAGATACAGAAATAAAAACATGGCATGTTCCCACACATATTTACGAATTAAAAACATGAAACTTAAAAATAGAAAGTAGAATGATGGTTATTAGAAGCTAGGAAGGATAATGGGAAACAAGAATAAGAAGCGCGTGGTGGCTCACACCTGTAATCCCAGCACTTTGGGAGGCCAAGATGGGTGGATCACGAGGTCAGAAGATTGAGACCATCCTGGCTAATACGGTGAAACCCCATCTCTACTAAAAAGACAAAAAAATTAGCTGGATGTGGTGGCAAGCACCTGTAGTCTCAGCTACTTGGAGGCTGAGGCAGGAGAATGGCGTGAACCCAGGAGGCGGAGTTTGCAGTGAGCTGAGATCGCACTACTACACTCCAGCCTGGGTGACAGAGCAAGACTCCATCTCAAAAAAAAAAAAGAAAAAAAAAAAAAGAAGGGGATGGTTAATGGGTACAAAAATGCAGTTAGGTAGGAATAAGATCTAGAGTTCAGTAGCACCATAGGGCAACTCATGTTGACAACAGTTCATAGTAAATTTCTACATAATTAAAACAATGGAATTGGAATGTTGCTAACACAAAGAAATGATGAATTCTTGAGATGGTGAAAACCTGCGTTACCCTGATTTGCACATTACACATTTTACGCTTGTATCAGAATATCAGGCCAGGTGCAGTGGCTCATGTCTATAAACCCAGCACTTTGGGAGGCTGAGGCGGGTGGATTACCTGAGGTCAGGTGTTCAAGACAAGCTTGAACAACCTGGTGAAACCCCGTCTCCACTTAAAATACAAAAATTATCCAGGTGTGGTGACAGGCTCCTGTAGTCCCAGCTACTGAGGAAGCCGAGGCAGGAGAATTTCTTGAACCCAAAAGGCAGAGGTTGCAGTGAGCCGAGATTGTGCCATTGCACTTCAGCCTGGGTGACAGAGGGAGACTCCATCTCACAAAAAAAAAAAAAAAAAAAGAACATCAGATGTACCCTGTAAATATACACGAGATTTATATATCCACAATAATTTTAAAATTAGAAAAATAGTAAGACTAGGCATGGTGGCTCATGCATGTAATTCCAGCACTTTGGGAGGCCAAGACAGGAGAAACACTTGAGTCTAGGAGTTTGAGATCAACCGGGTCAACACAGTGAGCCCAGGTTCACCTCAGTGAACCATCAGAGGGCTTCCTGGCCCACAGGGGGCAAGTTCCAAAGAGATTCTCAAGGCAGTGCGGGAATGCTGCTTACAGGTCAGTGCCCTGGTCTCTTGTGTTTCTTGATAAGGAGAGAAGGGAGATGTTATAGGAAGATATCTCATTGTTATGAATTAGCTTTCCAAAAGATATATTTTTCTATTAATGTGGACTAGAAATATTTAGAATATGTAATATGCATTTTTCTAAAAGGGAAATTGGACACAACCACTTTAATTCAGTGAAACCCATCAGCCACCTTGAGGACAGGCAAGAGTTGGTGATGTCATGAGGCTCCTGCAATACACACTATGGCCATTCCCTTCAAGGTCAGGGGGCAGCCCCTGGTGCAGTGAAGCCATTTCCTGGCATGGCCAAAGATCAGGAGTGGATTCCTCTGGATATGTCCATTAGGAGTGAGCAGGGTCTCAGTATCTGGGGAGCAGTGAGGGCCCCTGAGAAGAGGGTAGATTTCAGTGGCTCATCATCACTGCCCACACAGAATGTTCCAGGCCCCAAGTGTGCATCCTTTGTGAATGAACCCAGTGAACAGGCATGGAAGAAAGTAAGGAAGAAACAGATGACTGAAGGGAAGTAAAAAATGGGTGAATATTAATCAAAATGATCACATTTCAGTTTTGATGCCTTCATTTGCTGCAGCTGAACCTTAATCACAGATAACGTAGTACCTCTCATCAGTAACTAGAGATTTCTGATGTATAAATAGCTAAAAGGGATTGACCAATCATGGAAGACACCAGAAAGTTTCCATTCAGGTTCCATTTATTTTTGACATTTTTAAATAACCATCCTTGCAGGCGTAACTCCTGCATCACTCTAGAACTTCAGGTTCCATTTCTGAGTCTAGGACACATGTCCCTGAAGACTTTATCGATGCCAAGTCAGCATTTTCACCCAGTCCTATCCCCAGCTGATTCACCTTTGTTTTTCCACTCACAGTCAGCACGTGCCTGAAATACATGGCTGTGTGCTTCCTTTAAGATGCACCTGACCGGGCCTGGCCGTTCATGCCTGTAAACCCAGCTCTGTGGAAGGCCAAGGTGGTCAGATCACTTGAGGTCAGGAGTTCAAGGCCAGCCTCCTCCAACATCGTGAAACCCTGTCTCTACTAAAAATATAAAAATTACACTTTCGGAGGCCTAGGCAGGCAGATCATGGGGTCAGGAGATCAAGACCATCCTGGCTAACTCGGTGAAACCCTGACTCTACTAAAAATACCAAAAATTAGCTGAGTGTGGTGGCGGGCACCTGTAGTCCCAGCTACTTGGGAGGCTGAGGCAGGAGAATGGCATGAACCCGGGAGGCGGAGGTTGCAGGGAGCCGAAATCATGCCACTGCACTCCAGCCTGGGTGACAGAGCGAGACTCTGTCTCAAAAAAAAAAAAAAGAAAAAAATACAAAAATTAGCTGGGTGTGGTGGCACACGCCAGTAACACCAGCTACTAGTGAGGCTGAAGCAGGAGAATCACTTGAACCTGGGATGTGGAGGTTGCAGTGCACTGAGATTGTGCACTGCACTTCAGCCTGAGGGACAGAGTGAGACTCCATCAAAAAAACAAAAAAAAGCACCTGTGTCCTAGATTTTAGTGCCCAAGGGTCCAGAAGAAAGCATATCCAACTCACTAACCAGGCCTTCCCTAAGAGCAAAGATGGAAGTCCACTTTCTCAGATAGCCATGAGCCACAGGAAGGGCAGGGGACGGGACCAGAAAAGATCCTCTTGGGCTGCCTGACTTCCCTGAGTGTACGCATCAGCTCAGTCTGAATTGGGGCGAGGATCTCCCAATTGGCATGACCCATGTTGTCAAGACTCTCCAGAGGGGCAGGATACAACTCCAGGCCTAACTTGCTCAGCCCAACTGTGTGACACAGCAGGTCTTTCAGAGCATTCCTGGAGGTCTCATTTCCATGAAACTAGAAGGTGGTGAGCTGGGAGCAGTGGCTCAGGGCAGGCAGGAGGACCCTGAGTTGGGAGTCCTGGATCTGACAGTCCTTTAACGTGAGGATCTTGAGAGTAGCAGCAACTTTCTGTAGCAGAGCTCCAAGGAGCTCAAGGTTGGTGGTCCACATTAGGATATGAATCAGATGCAGCTCCTTTAGCTGACTGAGGCTTGGGTACTGAGACAGACACTCCGTGTCCCGATCAGCTAGGTAAGCATGACAGAATATAAAGGTCCCCAAGGGGTTCTTGAGGCACCTGGGGAGAGCAAGAAATTAGTTATGGTCAATGGTGCCAGTTAGAGGAGGGGGGTGGGAAATAATCTCAATGGTAAACTTGAAGTGGGCATTGAGTAATTCTGCACCTTACTACAACACAGGTGTTATAGTAACCTGCAATGGGGAAACCTGTTTCACCCAAACACAAATTTGTTCCCATCATCGGATGATGGCCCTCATGCAAGGTGCTGCCTGATGAAGATTCAGATCATTCAGGGGCAGCTCCATTTTAGGCTCAGTCCTTCCACCCTTGCTTGTGTGATTGGTTCAAGGCCACAAAATCTTTAAAGCCGCTTTACTTCATCTTTCAGCAGACAACCTCAGCTCTGGGCCAGAGAAGCCCACTGGGAGATGTGCACAAAGAACTCAACTGAGCGAGGTCTAGGGACATCTGCTAGGGTCACCTGCCTACAAAGGTTTCCTGACATGCCCGCGTCTGCAAACCACCTATCACTTCAAACCACTATCATGCCTACTCCCTCACCTCTGTCCAAGAAGCACGCTTTTCCCATGTCAACTACTTTTCCTGGGGTTCAAAAAAACCTTTTACAGACAGGGAATTAGAGACAGGATCATTGGTGTTTACTAAGCTGTGAGGATGGAGCTTCTACTGTGAAACGCACAGGTTTGATGCACTTTCCCTTCTTTCATATTCTCCTCTATATGAAGAGGAAGTTTCATCATATTAACTTCAAACACACTTCCTAAAAAGGAATTCACAAATGCACCCTCCCTAGATCTGAACCCCTGACTAACTAGCTCTCTACTTGTCTCTCTGTGTAGCATCTTCCCCAGGCCATCCCTCTGCCCTTATTTGAGAGGTCTTGTGATACCCACTTCAGGATATAGAGCACTGAACAGCATAAGGCATTGACATTCTAGCATCCCATTCCCTGTGACATCACCAGTGGCTGGCACACAGTAGATGCCCACTAGCGTTTACTGTGAAAAAGAACAAAAGTCTATGGTAAGGTCTGCAGAGAAAGCTCACCATCCTTTCTTACCTGAGCAGGTGCTCCAGGTGCTCATTGATATTATTGACCTTTCTTATATAAAGCATCTGAGGGTAGTACAGGCAGAGGAATGTACAGTCCAAGTCAGGAATGAACTGCTGTTGGCCGCTTACGTATAACTCATCGTCATAACTGAAGGCCAAAAAGAGTTTGCGAAGATTGCTCATCTGGCTCAAGTAAGGGGCAAACTTTCCTGTTTTATTCATAGAGCACTTTCTCTTAACTTCCAACTCCTGGATACTGTCTGGGTATACCCTTTTCAATAAATTTCTGAAAGTTGAAGTTGGCATTGAGTAATTCTGCACCTTTTTACAACACAGGTGCACTAGACCTCTTCTGTAGTGGATCCACCCACAGAGGTAGCTCAGGCATTAATCCAGCATACTTTTCTTTAGACAGAGGTTTATGAACACCTTCAAGGACTGGTGCTCTCCCATCCTTGGACAGTCCTCCACTGTCTACCTTTTACTCATGTCCTCTGGGGAGAAGGAGAGGGCCCTGGCTCCAGACCATATGGTCCAGAAATTCTCATCAACATCCCGCAAATCCAGCACTTGAAGTTTCCACCTCCTGTGAGTAACATAGGGGAAAAGCTCAGAATGTAGGCAAGGACCCACCCCTGACCTGAGCTTTCACTCCACATCCAGGACATGAATCAGCTGCTCCTGTCCTCAGTGCTCCTCCTTCTGTCTCTTCTCCATCCTGCTCCCCCTTGGGTTCTGCCTGGTTCTCACTTCGAGAACCTTTACCATCCACTGGGAGAAAGCAGGTTCTTGTTTCCTCAGTGGACCGTGTATGGTGAGCAGTCCTTTCCCAGAGGATCTGGGCAATGGTCAAGGCCTCTCATGGGCACCAGCAGAAGCCTCTGAGCCACGCTAGCTCCCCAACCCCACCACTCCTCCTGAGCCCGCTGTCCCTTCCCTGGATGCCTGGACCCTTCCCACCAGGCCACCTGAGTCACCTCACCCGGGGCAAACCTTCTGGGCCAGCAGTGTATCAAGTCCCTTCAGCACAGCTTGCAAGGTCTCCAGATGAGGTGTCTTCATCAGGGATCCCAGAGGGAGGTGGATGAAGGGCCAGGCCTGCACCATCAGCTTTAGGGCCTCACAGTGTCTCATGCTGAAGGCCTCCATGAACATCAGAGGGAAGACCTCCCTGGGCAGGTCATGCAAGGTGAAGATGGTCAAGAACTGCTTCCTCAGCAGGCTCTGCCCTGCCAGCTCCAGGAGCCTGGATGGGGACTGGAGGCTCATTCTGACAAACCTGCAAGGAAAAACTCTAGAGGACAATCCAGTGAAAAGGCAAGTTTCTCAGGCCCATCCCCTGCAACCCCCTCTTCTCCTAGGGCCAAAGTCATTTCTCTAGCATGTGTGAAAGAGCCCTCAGTTTACTCCAATTCCATCCTGCAATAAGTGGCTGCAGAGGCATAGTTCTGCCCTTCTGCTACCAAGAAGAGTGTGTCCCAACCTCTAAAGAGCATGCAAGATTGCTCCTATAGGGTCCATGAATTATTAGCCACTGCTCCACTAAACTGATAACACTGGGAAGTGTTACCAAGGATCTTTGAAGCTCAGATCTGCACTTTTTTGAGAAAACAAAAATGTCTTCTTGGCTGGGCGCGGTGGCTCATGTCTGTAATCCCAGCACTTTGGGAGCCCGAGGTGGGCGGATCATGAGGTCGGGTGTTCGAGACCAGCCCAGACAACATGGCGAAATACCATCTCTACTAATACAAAATATTAGCCAGGTGTGGTGGTCCATGCCTGTAATTCCAGCTACTTGGGAAGCTGAGGCAGGAGAGTCTCTTAACCCGAGGGACAGAGTTTGCAGTGAGCCAAAATCTAGCCATTGCACTTCAGCTTGGGTGGCAGAGTGAGACTCTGTCTCAAAAAAAAAAAAAAAAAAAAAGTGAAGAGAAGCCAAGCATGGCGGCTTACAGCTGTAATCCCAACACTTTGGGAAGCCAAGGCAGAACAATCACTTGAGCCCAGGAGTTCTAGACCAGCCAGGGCAACATAGTGATATCCCATGTCTACTAGACTCTACTAGAATATTAAATAATTATCTGAGCATTGTGGCACATGCCTATAGTCTCAGCTACTCTGCAGATGGAGGTGGGAGGATGGCTTGAGCCTGGGAAGCAGTGGTTTCAGTTATCTGATATTTTGCCACCACACTCCAGCCTGGGCAACAGAGAAAGACCCTATCTCAAATAATAATAATAATAATAATAATAATAATAATAATAATAATAACAACAACACAGTTTGGGATTGTGTCTAGGGGAAGAAATGGATCCTACATTCAAAACAAAGACTCTACTCTTGAAAATAGTGTATGGGGCCAGACGTGGTGGCTCATGCCTATAATCCCAAGATTTTAGGAGACAAGGTTGGGAGTTTGCTTGAGTCCGGGGATTTTCTTGAGTCCAGGTGTTCCAGACCAGCCTGGCTAACAAAGTGAGACCCAATCATTATAAAAAAATCTAATAGAGCATGGTGGAAGGAATATCTTGATAATTTTAGTAAAAAACAAAGCCTATGTTTCAAAATCACAATAGCATTCCTGGGTGGGGTGACTCTTGCCTGGAATCCCAGCACTTTGGGAGGCTAAGGGCTGGCAGATCACATGGAGTCCAGGGGTTCCAGACCAGCCTGGACAATATAGTACAACCCCATCTCTACTAAAAATACAATTAGCCAGTCCTCATGGTGTGGGTCTGTAGTCCCAGCTACTGGGAAGGCTGAGGTGAGATGATCCCTTGAATACAGGAGACAGAGGTTGCACTGAGGCAATGATCACTCCACTGCAGTACAGCTGGGTGACAGAGTGAGACTGTGTCTCAAGAAATTAAAATAAACTGTAAATTAAGGGCACACAATCTACAAACTTTAAATGTCAAGGAATGAGACATTAATTAATTGGATTCTTTTTTTTTTTTTTTTATTGAGACGGAGTCTATTGCCCAGGCTGGAGTGCAATGGCGTGATCTCGGCTCACTGCAACCTCCACCTCCCGGGCTGAAGCAATTCACCTGCCTCAGCCTCCTGAGTAGCTTGGATTACAGGAATGTGCCACCATGCCCAGATAATTTTTGTATTTTTAGTAGAGAAGGCATTTCACTGTGTTGGTCAGGCTGGTCTCAAATTCTTGACCTCAGGTGATGCACCCACCTTGGTCTCCCAAGGTGCTGGGATTACAGGCATGAGCCACTGTCCCTGGCGCAATTGGATTCTTTTTTAATTCTTTGGTTAAGAATTTTGAAATGACGTAAAACAAAGCACAAATAAATTTTTTTTCCTTTTTAAGGCAAAGTCTTGCTGGGTCACCCAGGTGTGCACCAACATGCCCGGCTAATGTTTGCATTTTAAGTAGAGATGGAGTTGGCCTCATGTGATCTGGCTGCCTTGGCCTTTCAAGGTTGCTGGAATTACAGGTGTGAGGCATCATGGGCGTCTCAGCTACTTGGAAGGCTGAGGAGGGAGGATCAGTTGAGCCTGGGAGACAGAGGTTGCAGTGAGGTGAGGAGTTTGAGAGCAGTGTTGCCAACATGGCAAAATCTCATCTCTACTAAAAATACAAAAATTAGCTGTGCATGGTGGCATGCGCCTTATAATCCCAGCTGCTTGGGAGGCTGAGGCAGGAGAATTGCTTGAAGCCGGGAGGCGGAGGTTGCAGTGAGCTGAGATCACGTCACTGCACTCCAGTGTGGGTGACAGAGTGAGACTCCTTCTTGGAGAAAAAAAAAAAAAAGAACTTGGAAATGTGGGAGGGCCCAGTAGCTCATGCCTGTTATCCCAGCACTTTGGGAGGCCAAGGCAGGTTGATCCCTTGAGAGGTCAGGAGTTCAAGGCCAGCCTGGCCAACATGGTGAAAACTTACCTCTACTAAAAATACAAAATTAGGGCTGGGTGCAGTAGCTCACACCTGTAATCCCAGCACTTGGGGAGGCCGAGGCAGGCAGATCACCTAGTCAGGAGTTCGAGACAAGCCTGGCCAACATGGTGAAACCCCATCTCTACTAAAAAGACAAAAATTAGCCAGGTGTGGTGGTGGGTGCCTGTAATCCCAGTACTCGGGAGGCTGAGGCAGGAGAATCACTTGAACCTGGGAGGTGGAGGTTGCAGTAAGCCAAGATTGTGCCATTGCTCTGCAGCCAGGGCAGCAGAGTGACGCTCCGTCTCAAAAAAAAAAAAAAAAAGCTTATCAAGCCCTGAAGCAACATGGGAAAAAAAAATACAAAATTTAGTCAGGCATAGTGGTGGGCGCCTGTAATTCCAGATAGCAGGGGGGCTGAGGCAGGAGAATCACTCGATCCAGGAGGCAGAGTTTGCAGTGAGCCAGGATCACGCCACTGCACTCCAGCCTGGGTGACAGAGCAAGAGTCTGTCTCAAAAAAGTAAAATAAAAGAGAACTTTGAGATGGCATAAACTAAAGCAGAAATAAAATATTTGGAGAGTGGCTGGGTGTGGTGGTTCATGCCTGTAATCTCAGCACTTTGGGAGGCTGAGGCGGGTGCACCATGAGGTCAGGAGTTCAAGACCAGCCTGGCCAACATGGTGAAACCCTGTCTCTCTAAAAATACAAAACAAATTAGCCAGGCGTGATGGTGGGCACCTGTAGTCCCAGCTACTCGGGAGGCTGAGGCAGGAGAATTGCTTGAACTCAGGAGGTGGAAGTTGCAATGAGCCGAGATTGTGCCACTGCACTCCAGCCCAGGCAATAGAGTGAGACTCTGTCTCATAACAAACAAACAAAAATATATATGTAGCTATATATTTGGAGTGTAGATAAAACTGTATTAGAGGAAAAATCAAAGCCTACATCTGTTCATCTGAAAAACAAGCAGGAGAATTCTCTGTGTTGTCTTGACCTCCATGTCATCATCCGGACTGTCTGACTGTGGGTCATAGGAGTGCCCTTTGTGGAGGTCCCTGACTTACCAGATCTGGACTCACTTTGCAATGTGCTCGGATCTCGTGGAGAACCAAGCAGTAACTCCAGGCACCACAGCTCTGGGTCTCTTCTGGGGGTGCTCACAAGCTTTCTTGAACCTTTCTCATCACACCTCCCGTTTTCAACCGACAGCTTCCCGTCAGAGAGTGATGCCTGATTGTATTTCTGAAGCTCCACCCAGTTAAGCCTGTGAATTCAGGTGTCCATTCAATCCCTTGGATATCCTAATCATGAAACTGAAAGTGTTGGGATTAGAACGCAAGTCAAGAATTCATTTTGATAACGTTGATCCAGCCAAAGATCTCTGAACCAAAAATCTTTCAGGTTTTTTTTTTTCTGTCTAATCTCAGGAACAGATTGAACCCTTCCCTGTCTCAAACTCAAAAATAAGAAGGACCGCCACCCCCTCTGGGAGGAAGTGAGGAGCGCCTCTGCCCGGCCGCCCCGTCTGGGAGGTGAGGAGGGCCTCTGCCTGGCTGCCACCCCGTCGGGGAGGAAGTGAGGAGCGCCTCTGCCCAGTCGCCCCGTCTGGGAGGTGAGGAGTGCCTCTGCCCGGTCGCCCCATCTGGGAAGTGAGGAGCGCCTCTGCCCGGCGGCCCCATCTGGGAAGTGAGGAGCGCCTCTGCCTGGCCGCCCTGTCTGGGAGGTGTACCCAACAGCTCCGAAGAGACAGCGACCATCAGGAGCGGGTCATGAGGATGATGGTGGTTTTGTTGAAAAGAAGGGGGGGGAAGTGTGGGGAAAGGAAGGAGAGATCAGATTGTTGCTGTGTCTGTGTAGAAAGAGGTGGGCATAGGAGACTCCATTTTGTTCTGACTAGGAGAAATTCTTCTGCCTTGGGATGCTGTTGATCTATGGCCTTTCCCCCAGCCCCGTGCTCTCTGAAACATGTGCTGTGTCAACTCAGGGTTAAATGGATTAAGGGCGGTGCAAGATGTGCTTTGTTAAACAGATGCTTGAAGGCAGCATGCTATTTAAGAGTCGTCACCACTCCCTAATCTCAAGTACCCAGGGACACAAACACTGCAGAAGGCCGCAGGGACCTCTGCCTAAGAAAACCAGAGAACTTTGTTCATGTGTTTATCTCCTGACCTTCTCTGCACTATCATCCTATGACCCACCCATATCCCCCTCTCCGAGAAACACCCAAGAATGATCAATAAATACTTCATAAAAACAAACAAACAAACAAAAACAAAACAAAACAAAAACAAAAATAAGAAGGAAGGTCACATATTAGTACAACTCATTCTCTGTGGAGGGCATTAATGAATGAATTCTTGACTTCCACCCTAATCCTAACAAACACTGATGGAATTTACTAAGGGACTGACTGATAAGGTGGGTGGTGTGTGCCTGTAATCCCATTGAGCAATTCATATTAAGGAATTATTTTCTTATTTTGCTGAGAATATTTTTAAAATCCTGAATGAGTCATTGAATTTTTTCAAATGTTTTTCCTACATCAATTAAGATGATCATTTTCTGGTTCTTTTATTCTATTTATTTCTTTAAATACATTGGTTGAATTCAAATGTTCAACTAATTATGCATTTTTTTTTTTTTTTTTTTTTTTGTTGGGAGACAGAGTCTCTCTCTGTGGTCCTGGCTGGAGTGCAGTGGTGTGATCTCGGCTCACTGCAACCTCCATCTCCCGAGTTCAAGTGATTCTCCTGCCTCAGCCTCCTGAGTGGCTGGGATTACAAATGTGCACTACCACGCTTGGCTAATTTTTGTGTTTTTAATAGAGACAGGGTTTCCCATGTTGCCCAGGCTGGTCTTGAACTTGTGATCTCTGGTGATCTGCCCACCTCGGCCTCCCAAAGTTGTTGCGAGTGCAGGCATGAGCCACTGTGCCTGGCCCAATCATGCATGTTTGGTTGATATTGAATTGTTAAAACCATTTTCATTGTCCCTTTGGTCGTTTTTATAAATTGTTGGAAGACACATAGGTGGGTGGGATTGGAAGGAGAAGACTGGAGAGACAGGTAGCCCTAAAGTGGGTGGAAGGTACATATGCCTTCATTTTACTGAGGACTAAGGTCTGAATTTTTTATCTTGCCCAAATTCCTAAGGAGTCTACAGAGTCATGCCCCGAAATCATAAATTCTCATCAGATGAGTTTTTTTTAGCCCTGTATATGGCGACTTACTTTCCAATCTGACTCTGGCATAACATCCTGTGACAGAGGAGAAAGTCAAGATATTTTGTCCCAAGGCATGTTTCTTTGCCATATCTTGAAATGGCCCTGCAAAGCTGTCCTTTATGGGGGAAAATCTGCATCTGTAAAGAATCTCTATTACCACAGCTAGATCTTTTTCTTGCAGGCCCTCCCAATCCTGAAGAGATGAACTGTCTGGCACCTTTTAAGGGTCTGAATCAGAAACTTTTGTCATCTGTTGTCTCTAAGGGTGGCCACTATAAGACTTCAAAAGAACCTTGGTCTCCACAATCTTTTATTTCACCCCGACCATTTCCTTTCTATGGATCCTGGGTCTTTAGACAAATTCAACCAATTGTCAACCAGAAAATGTTTAAATTTACCTATAGCCTGGAAGCCCCCCACCCTTCAGCTGTCTCTCCTTTCTGAGCCAAACCAATGTAATTCTTTTCTTTTCTTTTCTTCTCTCTCTTTCCCTCTCCCTCCCTCCCTCCATCTCTCTCTCTCTCTCTTTCTTTCTTCCTTTCACATGGATTCTCACTCTGTCACCCAGTCTGAAATGCGGTGGTGTGCTCTTGGCTTACTGCGATCCCTGTCTCCCAGGTTCAAGTAATTCTCCTGTTTCAGCCTCCCGAGTAGCTGGGAATACAGGCACACACCATCACACCTGGCTAATTTTTGTATTTTTACAAACATTAGACGGGGTTTCACCATGTTGGCCAGGCTAGTCTCTAACTCCTGACCTCAGGTGATCCACCAACCTGGGCCCCCCAAAGTGCTGGGATTACAGGCATGAGCCACCACACACCCGGCCATGTATTTCTTTTTTCTTTCTTTCTTTTTTTTGAGATGGAGTCTCGCTCTGTCACCCAGTCTGGAGTGCAGTGGTGTGATCTCAGCTCACTGCAAACTCCACCTCCCAGATTCAAGCAATTCTTCTGCCTCAGCCTCCTGAGTAGCTGGGATTAAAGGTGTGTAGCACCATGACAGGCTAATTTTTGTATTTTTAGTTGAGATGGGGTTTCAGCATATTGGCCAGGCTGGTATTGAACTCCTGATCTTAAATCGTCCACCCACCTTGGCCTCTGAAAGTGCTGGGATTACAGGCGTGAGCCACAGCACCCAGCAGACTGGACATGTATTTCTTAGGTGTATTCAATTGATGTTTCATGTCCCCCTAAACTGTATAAAATCAAGCTGTGCCCCAACCACCTTGGGCTCGTGTTCTCCAGACCTCTTTTTTTTTTTTTTTTGAGATGGAGTCTTGCTCTGTCACCCAGGCTGGAGTGCAGTGGCGCGATCTCGGCTCAATGCAAGCTCCGCCTCCCGGGTTCACGCCATTCTCCTGCCTCAGCCTCTCGAGTAGCTGGGACTACAGGCGTCCGCCACCACGCCCACCTAATTTTTTTTTGTATTTTTGGTAGAGACGGGGTTTCATCGTTTTAGCCAGGATGGTCTCGATCTCCTGACCTCGTGATCCACCTGCCTCGGCCTCCCAAAGTTCTGGTATTACAGGCCTAAGCCACCGCGCCCGGCCTCTCCAGACCTCTTCAGGGCTGTGTCATGGGCCATGGTCATTCATACGTGGCTCAGAATAAATATCTTCACATATATTACAGAGTTTGACTCTTTTTGTCAACATTACTATTATATTTTTCAACTGCATACATATTATATGTGTGTATTTACTATATACACTGTTCTGTTGGTATGTATCATTTATTTTACTACTTTTTTATTTTAAGTTTGGAAGGGAGAGCTTTATTTTTCATAAAAGGTGGCCATGGCCAGGCAAGGTGGCTTACCTGGAATTCCAGCACCTGATCCCAGTGGGTGGATCATCTGAGGTCAGGAGTTTGAGACCAGCCTGGCCAACATGTTGAAACCCTGTTCCTACTAAAAATACAAAAATCAGCTGGGCATGGTGGCCCATGCCTACAATCCCAGCTACTTGGGAGGCTGAGGAAGGAGAATCGCCTGAACCTGGGAAACAGGTTGCAGTAAGCCGAGATGGCACCACTGCATGCCAGCCTGGGTGACAGAAGGAGACTCCGTGTCAAAAAAAAAAAAAAAAAGAGTGGCCAAGTGTCGGATGGCCACTCTGACGGGAGGAGGAGCATCAGGCAGTTGGTTGCTATGAGTGGTAGATTCTTAAAGAGCTGATTTCTGTTTCACCCTTAAGGAAGAAAGGCTAATGGTGGTTAGCAAGGGAAGGGGTATAGTGAAGTATGTGGACCCCCCCGCCCACCATCTCGTTCTCCTTGAGAACTCAGTTTTCAAGGATAACTGGGGGTCCCTCTTGACCAACAGTGGGTCTGTTTCTTCAGTTAGGGGGCTTAGAAATTCACTGTTATTTCTCATTTCTCCCCCTGTTCACCAGGATATGCCAGAAGCAGTATCAATGGCCAAAGTTTTAATTTGTCTCATGCAGATGACAGGGTGGTGGAGCTACCTGCCTCGGTCCACCCAGCCCCTAGGGGGGACTCCTATGGATGTGAGATTCAGAGCCAAAAGACTTACAGCCAATTAAAGCATCCTAGGCCAGATGAGCATGGTGGTGGGCAGGCATGCATCAATCCTTAAAACCTTTTAGGCAACATAAGCCTAAAACCAAAGCCAAAAAGCAAGGTTACAAAAATTGACTTATCTATAAGTTCTATGCATTGAGCTACTGCAACCTTGGTTTTAGTTAGACTTGTAGCAATTAGCTATAAACTAAACATTTCCCTTAAACCACTTAAGGTAAGGAATTTAGAGACTTTTGTGTCCCACAGCATTTTTTTGTGGTTTCTTTTGTAATCTGTCCTAAAGTGGCCAAAAAATGTCTTTATCATATCTCTATTTGCATAAACCCAATAGTGAGAACAACTATACCCAAAAGGCTTTATCACCACCTGTCTTGATATCCTCTTGGTGATTCTCCTTTAATGCTCTAGAAAGCAGGAATTTTTCCATAATTGGAATGGATGGATAATGACCCAGGAGGAAAAGTCCCTCAGTTGCCAACTGTTGAGGCATCTGTGTGCCCATTCTTTTTTTTTTTTTTCTTGGATAGAGTCTTGCTCTGTCACCAGGCTGGAATGCAGTGGCACGATCTCAGCTCACTGCAACCTCTGCCTCCCTGGTTCAAGGAATCTCCTGCCTCAGCCTCCCAAGTAGCTGGAAGTACAGGCATCCCCCACCACACCCAGCTAATTTTGAGTAGAGACAGGGTTTTACCTTGTTGTCCAGCAATAAGGAAATGATTCAGAACAGCTGGGCTCCCAACTGAACCCACCTTCAATGCTGGAACCTCGGCCCTAAGTGAAACCAGCTAACCCCATTTTTTTGCCCAAATGATTGCCCTTTTGGCCTTCCCCACAGCCTATCCTGGGCCCATAAAAAGACCAGCTGGTAGAGCAACACAAGCAGCTGCTGCAAGTGGTCGGTGATGCAAGATGCTGAGCATCGGAATACAAGTGGCTGAACATTGGGGATACAAGCGGATGAACATTAAAGCCTACAGAGAGATGCAGCTAACTTCAGATGGTATGGCTTCAGGGGAAGATCACCTTCTTGCTGCACCATCCCCTTTCTTTTTTGTTTTTTGAGACGGAGTCTCACGCTGTTTTCCAGGCTGGAATGCAGTGGCATGATCTCAGCTCACTGCAAGCTCCGCCTCCTGGGCTCAAGAGATTCTCCTGCCTCAGCCTCCCAAGTAGCTGGGATTACAGTCACCCGCCACCAGGCCCAGCTAATTTTTTTGTATTTTTAGTTGAGATTGGGTTTCACCATGTTGGGCAGGCTGGTCTTGAACTCCTGACCTCAGGTGATCCACCTGCCTCAGCCTCCCAAAGTGCTGGGATTACAGGCTTGAGCCACTGCACCTGGCAGCACCATCCCCTTTCTAACTCCCCTTTCCCCTGAGAGCCACATTTATCACCCAATAAAATCCTTCACTTATGCTACTCTTTAAATAGCTAATGTGACCTGGTTCTTCCTTTACACTGAATAAGAACCTGGGTGTCAAAAAGGGCAGGTGCGGAAAGCTGTCACTCTGACCCTACACTGAGCTGTTAACACTCAGCCATCCACAGACTGCAGCCAGAGTAAAACAAGCCACTCTAGTTCCTGCCCATGAAGAAGGTCAAGGCCAAGGGAACAATCCTGTCTCAGGAACACACTTTGTTGGACAGATTATCAAATGCTTAAAGAAGATTTTACAAATTTAATGGCACTACCATTGCCCTTGTTTTTCTCAGCCTTCTACAAAGGTTGAATGAACAAATGGTATCTTGAAATTAAATTAGCTAAATCAGGCCGGGCACAGTGGCTCACGTCTGTAATCCCAGCACTTTGGGAGGCTGAGGTGGGTGGTTCACTTGTCAAGAGTTCGAGACCAGCCTGGCCAACATGGTGAGACCCCTTCTCTTCTAAAGATACAAAAAGTAGCTGGGCATGGTGGTGCATGCCTGTATTCCCAGCTACTAGGGAGGCTGAGGCAGGAGAATCACTTGAACCCGGGAGGCAGAGGTTGCAGTGAGCCAAGATTGCAACATTGTACTCCAGCCTGAGTGACAGAGGAAGACTCTGTCTCAAAAAAATAATAATAAAAATAAAATAAAATTAGCTACATCTACAGGGAAGACTAGATTACACTAACCAAAGGTTTTTTTTTTTTTTTTTTTGGGACAGAGTCTCGCTCTGTCACCCAGGCTGGAGTGCAGTGGCATGATCTCGGCTTACTGCAAGCTCCACCTCCCGGGTTCATGCCATTCTCCCGCCTCAGCCTCCCGAGTAGCTGGGACTACAGGCACCTGCCACCACGCCTGGCTAATTTTTTTGTATTTTTAATAGAGATGGGGTTTCACCATGTTAGCCAGGATGGTCTCGATCTCCTGACATCGTGATCTGCCCGCTTTGGCCTCCCAAAGTGCTAGGATTACAGGCGTGAGCCACCGTGTCTGGCTAACCAAAAGTTTTACCAGTGACTTTTTTTTTTTTTTTTGAGGTAGAGTCTCCCTCTGTCACCAGGCTGGAGTGCAGTGTCATGATCTCTGCTCACTGCAACCTCTGCCTCCCGGGTTCAAGCGATTCTCCTGCCTCAGCCTCCCAAGTAGCTGTAACTACTGGTTTACGCCCCCATGCCGGGCTAATTTTTGTATTTTTAGTAGAGACGGGGTTTCGCCATGTTGGCCAGGCTGGCCTCGAACTCCTTACCTCAAGTGATCCTCCCACCTTGGCCTTCCAAAGTGCTGGGATTACAGGTGTAAGCCACTGTGCCTGGCCTCGAACTGAACATTCTCTAAGTTCTACTGTTCAAAGTTTAGCTTCTTTCACTAAGCAAATCAATTGCTGGCTATGTATACTTTTTTTTAAACTTTATTTTTGTTTTTCTTTTTCGAGACAGGGTCTTGTTTTGCAACCCAGGCTGGAGTGAAGTGGCACGATCATGGCTTATTGCAGCCTTGACCTGCCAGGCTCAATCAATCCTCCAAATCAGTCTCCTAAATAGCTAGGATTACAGGTGTGTGCCGCCACACCTGGCTAGGTTTTGTGTTTTTTCATTTTTTGTAGGGACAGGGCTTCACCATGCTGCCCTGGCTGGTCACTAACTCCTGGCCTCTGGGCTCAAGCCATCTGCCTGACTTGGCCTCCAAAAGTGCTGGGATTACAGGTGTGAGCCACCAAGCAAGGCCTGGAAATTTATTTCTGTGTATAGAAAACCTTATTGCAACTGGGTTGAACTAGGCACTGTTCCAGACTCCCTCTGTAATCCGACTCTTTAGTTTGACACACATTATGGAGATTGGAAGCCAATGTGTAAGGGAAATTGATATAAAATTAGAACATGACCACTAATTAGGAGGCTGCAGCAGAATGATCACTTGAGTCTAGGAGTTCAAGGCTGCTATGAGCTGTGATTATGCCACTGAACTCAAGCTTGGGCAACAGAGTGAAGAAGGCCTTATCTCAAAAAACAAAACAAAACAAAACAAAAACAACAACAAACCAAACAACAGTCAGGGGTAGTAGTTCATGCCTGTAATCCCAGCACTTTGGGAGGCTGAAGAGGGCAGATCACTTGAGGTCAGGAGTTCAAGACCAGCCTGGTCAACGTGGTGAAACCCCATCTCTACTAAAAGTACAAGAAAAATTAGCTGGGTGTGGTGGCAGGCCCCTGTAATCCCAGCTACTTAGGAGGCTGAGCCAGGAAAATAGCTTGAACCCAGGAGGTAGAGGTTGCAGTGAGCCGAGATGGCAACACTACACTCCATCCTGGGCAACAGAATGAGACTCTGTCTAAATCAAAGCAAAGCAAAACAAAACAAAACAACAAAACAAAACAAAACAAAACAATACATGAGCATGATCATGTTACCCTCTACTACGTGATCAACGTCTTACTAAAACCAGACATTGGTGGCCGGGCACAGTGGCTCACGTCTGTTATCCCAGCACTTTGGGAGGCTGAGGCAGGTAGATCACCTGAGGTCAGGAGTTCAAGACCAGCCTGGCCAACGTGGTGAAACTCCGTCTCTACAAAAAAATACAAAAAAATCAGCTGGGCATTATGGCGAGTGCCTGTTATTCCAGCTACTTGGGAGGCTGAGGCAGGAGAATCACTGGAACCTGGGAGACAGAGGTTGCAGTGAGCCGAGACCGTGCCATTGCACTCCAGCCTGGGTAACATAACAAGACTCCGTCTCAATAAAAAACCCAAAAAACAAAAAACTAAAAAACTAGACATTGGTTTAATGGAAACATGAGAGGCAAAGGGATTGTCTCTACAGTTCTACTATATGAAATAAATAATAGCTTCTTTTGTTTGTTTGTGTTGTTTTTATTTTTTTGAGACAGAGTCTCACTCTGTCGCCCAGGCTGGAGAGCAATGGCGTGATCTTGGCCCACTGGAACCTCTGCCACCCGGGTTCAAGCAGTTCTCCTGCCTCAGCCTCCAAGTAGCTAGGATTACAGGTGCTCTCCACCAAACCTGGCTAATTTTTTGTGTTTTTAGTAGAGACGAGGTTTTGCCATGTTGGCCAGGCTGGTCTGAAACTCCTGAGCCCTAATGATCCACCCACCTTGGCCTCCCAAAGTGTTGGGATTACAGGTGTGAGCCACTGCACCCGGCCAATAGTTTGGTTCATTAAATGCATCAATAATCAGGGCATTTTGTAGAGGAACCTACTTATCCTTTAATGGAGATAGCATGCAATGGCTACTTCATCTAATTCATTAAAATACTTTTTCTTCGTACATTTATTTATTTATGTATTTATTTCATTTTATTTTTTTTTGAGATGGAGTTTTGCTCTTGTTGCCCAGGCTGGAGTGCATTGGTGAGATCTCAACTCACCACAACCTCTGCTTCCCCGGTTCAAGCGATTCTTCTGCCTCAGCCTCCCTAGTAGCTGGGATTGCAGGCATGTGCCACCATGCCCGGCTAATTTTGTACTTTTAGTAGAGACGGGGTTTCTCCATGTTGGCCAGGCTGGTCTTGAACTCCCGACCTCAGGTGATCCACCCACCTCGGCCTCCCAAAGTGCTGGGATTACAGATGTGAGCCGCTGCACCCAGCCTTATTTATTTATTTATTTATTTATTGATAAGACAGGTTCTCACTGTGTCACCCAGGCTGGAGTGCAGGGGCAGATCTCAGCTCCCTGGAAC
Organism: Pongo pygmaeus; assembly: GCF_028885625.2. Taxonomy (NCBI): domain Eukaryota; kingdom Metazoa; phylum Chordata; class Mammalia; order Primates; family Hominidae; genus Pongo; species Pongo pygmaeus. Next base: position 218,275,756 of record NC_072373.2, on the reverse strand, counting down.
CTCTGCCTCCTGGGCTCAAGTGATCCTTCCACCTCAGCCCCCCAAGTCACTGAGAATACAGGTGCATGCCACCATGCCCAGCTAATTTTTGTAATTTTTGTAGAGATGAGGTTTTGCCACATTGCCCAGGCTGGTCTTGAACCCCTGGACTCAACAGTCTGCCCACTTTGGCTTTCCAAATGCTGGGATTACTGGTGTTAACCACCATGCCTGCTCCTCTATCCCAATTTAAACCACAATCACAGAATCTGGTGTCAATGGAAATTAAGGCTGTTGAGGGAGAAATAATTTGATAAAAGTTTATTGGAAGCTGAATGTGAGAATTGACCCAGGAACATACAGCAACAAAGTGGGTGTGTTCCAAAGTCTGTTATAAGTTGGAATGCTTTCATGAGAGAGTGTAGAAGGCAGTGGGACTCCTCACAGCTGAGTTGTCCTTCTTCAATTAGGCCAAAATGCTTGATGTGCAAGACAGTCAAACTTCATGATCAAAATCAAATCAGTGTCCTTCTCAATGTCAGAAAGTGAAGCCTTCGTCAGTACTTGAAGAGTTTGAGGAGCTCATGATCAGATGATTTACTCAGGGACAGGATGCAAGCCATGAATCCTAAGTCCTTCCCCAGACGGTTGGTTTGGAAGCCCGCCAACTGTGATTTGCAGGTTTTTGTTTTTGTTTTTTGAGATGGAGTCTCACTCTGTCACCCAGGCTGGAGTGCAATGGTGCAGTCTTGGCTCACTGCAATGTCTGCCTCCCTGGTTCAAGCAATTCTCCTGCCTCAGCCTCCCAAGCAGCTGGGATTACAGGCATGCCCCAACACACCTGGCTAATTTATATATATATATATATATATTTTTTAGTAGAGATGGGGTTTCACCATGTTGGCCAGGCTGGTCTTGAACTCCTGGCCTTAGGTGATTCACCTGCCTCGGCCTCCTAAAGTTGGATTACAATCCCTAAAGTTGGGATTACAAGTGTGAGCCACCAAGCCTGGCCAATCTGCAGGTTTTCACTGGCAATGTACAGATGCAGCTATGATGAAGAATAACCATGACCGTCACATAACCCCCAACTGGTGGGGAATGGGATCCTTTGACCCTTTCTCACCCTAAAACTGGGTTACTCATCTGTGTGTCAACAAAAATATGGTGTACTTAACAGACAGAGAAAGAGACTCTGTAAAAAAGGATTTTTTTCTTATGAAATGAGCAAAGCAATGGGAATTGGTGTGAGACTATTCAGGGAGGTCAAGGAAGACAAGGGTTTTGAAAGGGAAAATAAGGAGGATTACATAAGTGGTTTTGAAAGCATCCTCCTTGGCCATAAGGATCACAATTAAGGTGGCATTGGCCAATGTTGAAAAGATTCTCCCTCCATCCCCACAACACATTGACCATGCCTTGGTTCAATCTCAAGGTCCCATTGGAACACTAAGGCCAACCCAGCCCAACCCAGCCACCACCCTTACTTCTCTGTAATTTTTACCTGATTTCCCCCAGAGAAACCTGGAGCAAAGTCTTGAGACCAATCACACCCTTAGTGGTAGCTCTCTTCCACACAAATGAGCATACGATTTGCTCATATGGGTAACTTAAATCCCAAATGACCAATATATACACGAACATTTAAATTCGATTTTGTAGGGATAAAACCACTGCCTTCATGAAGTTGTTTTTTGTTTTGTTTGTTTTTGTTTTTGATACAGGCTCTGTTGCCCAGCCCAGAGGGCAGTGGATTGATCTCAGCTCACTGCAACCTCTGCATCGTGGGGATCAAAAAATGGATCTTCCCATTTCAGCCTCCAGGGTAGCTAGGACCACAGGTGTGCACCACCATGCTTCACTGATATATATTTTTTTTTTTTTGAGATGGCGTCTCCCTCTGTTGCCCAGGCTATAGTGCAGTGGCATGATCTTGGCTCACTGCAACCTCCACCTCCGGGGTTCAAGTGCTTCTTCTGCCTCAGACTCCTGAGTAGCTGGGACTAGAGGTGCATGCCACCATGCCCAGCTAATTATTGTATTTTTATTAGAGACGGGGTTTCACCATGTTGGCCAGGCTGGTCTGGAACTGCTGACCTCGTGATTTGCCCACCTTGTCCTCTCAAAGTGCTAGGATTACAGGCTTGAGCCACCGCGCCTGGCTTATAAAGTTTAAACTCTGAAGCATTTTATTTTTTATATTTATTTATTTATCTTGAGACTGAGTCTTGCTCTGTCACCCAGGCTGGAGTGCAGTGGTGCGATCTTGGCTCACTGCAAGCTCTGCCTCCCAGGTTGATGCCATTCTCCTGCCTCAGCCTCTGGAGTAGCTGGGACTAGAGGCGCCCGCCACCATGCCTGGCTAATTTTTTGTATTTTTAGTGGAGAGAGGGTTTCACTGTTAGCCAGGATGATCTCGATCTCCTGACACTCGTGATCCACCCTCCTCGGTCTGCCAAAGTGCTGGGATTATAGGCATGAGCCACTGTGCCTGGCTGAAACCTTTCATAATTTTGTTTTGTTTTGCTTTTTGAGGCAGAGTCTCTCTCTGTCACCTAGGCTGCAGTGCAGTGGCACGATCTTGGCTCAGTGCAACCTCTGCCTCCTGGGTTCAAGTGATTCTCCTGCCTCAGCCTCCTGAGTAGCTGAGACTACAGGCGCCCGCCACCACACCCAGCTACTTTTTGTATTTTTAGTAGAGACAGGGTTTCACCATGTTGGCCAGGATTATCTTGATCTCCTGACTTCGTGATCACCCACCTGGGCCTCCCAAAGTGCTGGGATTACAGGCATGAGCTAACGCGCCTGGCCCATTTTGATAATTTTGATGGGGCCAAAGATTTCCCCAATATTAATCTTTTTAGGTTTTGTTCTTCTGTCTAATGTCAGGAACAGAGTGAGAGTTTCCTGTCTCACACTCAGGACAAAGAAGGTCACATACTGGTAAATTCTATCAATGTTTGTTAGGGTTAGGTTGGAAGTCAAGAATTCACTCATTAATGCCCTCCACAAACAGAGATGGAGAGCTAGTAATATGTTACCTTTCTAGTCCTGAGTGGAAGACAGGGAAGGGTTCAACCTATCCCTGAGATTAGACAGAAAAGCAAAACCTGAAGATATTATGGTTGGGAGTTCTTTGGTCACATCAAAATCATCAAAATGAGGTCTTGACTTCCACCCTAATTACAGTGCTTTCAGTTTCATGATTGGATATCTGATTCAATCCATTATTCTGCAGAAAGCCAAAACTTCAATCAGGCTTAACTGGGTGGAGTTCAGAAATCCAATCAGGCATCACTTTCTAATAGGAATCTGGAAGTTGATAAGGGAGGTGGGATTAGGAAGGTCCAAGCAAGTTGCTGGGTGCCGTGGCTCATGCCTGTAATCCCAGCACTTTGGGAGGCTGAGGAGGAGGGCGGATCATGAGGTCAGAAGTTCCCAAGACCAGCCTGGCCAATATGGTGAAACACCATCTCTACTAAAAATGCAAAATTAGCCAGGTGTGGTGGCGCATGCCTGTAATTCCGGCTACTTTGGAGGCTGAGACAGGAGAATCGCTTGAACCCAGGAGGTGGAGGTTGTGGTGAGCCAAGATCACGCCATTTTACTCTGAACTGGGCAAGAAGAGCGAAACTCCATCTCAAAAAAAAAAAAAAAAAAAAAAGAAGAAAGATCCAAGAAAGCTTGTGAACATCCACAGAAGAGACCCCAAGCTGTGGTACCTGACGTTATTGCTTGGTTCTCCAAGAGGTCCGAGCAGACTGCAAAGTGAGTCCAGACCTGGTAAGTCAGGGACCTTCACAAGGGCACCCCTATGACCCACAGTCAGCCAGTAGAGATGGCGACATGAAGGCCAAGGTGGCACAGAGAATTTTCCCGCCTGTTTTTCAGATGAACAGATGTAGGCTTTAATTTTTTCTCTAATGCAGTTTTATCTCTTCACTCCAAATATTTTGTGTTTTAGTTTATGTCATTTCAAAGGTTTTTTGGTTTGTTTGTTTGTTTGTTTTCTGAGATGGAGTCTTGCTCTGTCACACAGGCTGGAGTGCAATGATGTGGTCTCGGCTCACTGCAACCTCCGCCTCCTGGGTTCAAGCGATTCTCCTGACTCAGCCTCCTGAGTAGCTGGGATTACAGGTGCCCGCCACCATGCCCGGCTAATTTTTGTATTTTTAGTAGAGACAGGGTTTCACCATGTTGGCCAGGCTGGTCTCAAACACCTGACCTCATGATCTGCCCACCTAGGCCTCTCAAAGTGCTGGGATTATAGGCATGAGCCACCATGCCCAGCTTCAAAGTTCTCAATCAGGCAGTTAAAAAATAATGCAATTGACTGAAGTCTTTTTTTTTTTTTTCTTTGAGACAGTGTCTTGCTGGGTCATTCATGGTGGAATGCAGTGTTGTGATCTCGACTCACTGCAACCTCTGCTTTCTGGGCTCAAGCAATCCTCCCTACTCAGAAGTTCTAGCCTTCTGAATAGCTGGAATTCAGGGATGCACCAGTATAAATGGCTAATTTTTTTGTTTTTGTTTTTTTCTTTTTTTTTTTTTTCTGAGACGGAGTCTCACTCTGTTGCCCAGGTTCAAGTGCAGAGGCGTGATCTTGGCTCACTGCAACTTCTGCTTCCAGGGTTCAAGTGATTCTCCTGCTTCAGCCTCCCAAGTAGCTGGGACTACGGGTGTGTGCCACCATGCCTGGCTAATTTTTGTATTTTTAATAGAGATGGGGTTTCACTATGTTGGCCAGGCTGGTCTTAAACTCCCAATCTCAGGTGATCTGCCTGCCTCAGTCTCGCAAAGTGCTGAGATTACAGGTGTGAGCCACCATGCTGGGCCTATTACTATGTTTTTTTTATAGTGATGGGGTCTTGGTTTGTTACCTAGGCTGGTCGGGGACACCTAGATTCAAGCAATCCTCCCACTTTGCCTTCTAAAGTCTTGGGATTACAGGCATGAGCCAACATGACTGGTATCATATTCCATTTTCAAGAATGGAGTCTTTGTTCTGAATGTGGGATCCATTTGTTTCTCTAGACTCCATTCCAAAGTGGGTAATATTTTATTTATTTATTTATTTTATTAAGACAGAGTCTTGCTCTTCTGCCCAGGCTGGTGGTACAGTGACACAGTCTCAGATCACTGTAACTTCTCCTTCCCAGACACATGCCATCCTTCCACCTCAGCCTGCAGAGTAGCTGGGACTACAGGTGTGCACCATCACATCCGTCTATTTTTTGTATTTTTTTGGAGAGACAGGGTCTCACTATGTAGCCCAGGCTGGTCAGCAACTCCTGGGCTTAAGTGATTGTTCTGCCTTGGCTTGCCAAAGTGTTGGAATTACAGCTGTGAGCCTCCATGTGTGGCCCCTCATTACTCTTTTGAAAGTGAACATAATGGTATCTAATTAAAAATATCCCTTTAGTCTCTCCCAGCCAAGTTCATTGTGGGAACTGAGATTGTAGGCTTTTTGGGGCCACAGGAGACTCCCATTACCATTGTTTTATTGTTTTGTTTTGTTTTTCTTTTTGAGACTGAGTCTTGCCCTGTTGCCCAGGCTGGAGTGCAGTGGCACTATCTCAGCTCACTGCAACCTCCGCCTTCTGGGTTCAAGTGATTCTTGTGCCTCAGCCTCCCGAGTAGCTGGAGTTACAGGCACCCACCACCATGCCTGGCTACTTTTTGTATTTTTAGTAAAGACTGGTTTTCACCTTGTTGGCCAGGCTGGTCTCTAACTCCTGACCTTAAGTGAGCCACCCGCCTTGGCCTCCAAAGTTCTGAGACTGCAGTTGTGAGCCACCAAGCCCAGCCACATGACCATTGTTTTAGATCCTTAAATTGAGAAGACATTTTTTCTCAAAAAAGGAGCTGAGCTTTGAAGATTCTTGGTAAGACTTCCCAGATCTAATAGAGTTGGGTGGAGCAATGGATGAAAATTCATGGAGTAGGAGTGATCTTGCCTGCTCCTTAGAAGTTGGGAGACTCTTCTTGGTACCAGAAGGGCAGAACTATGTCTCTGTGGCCAATTATTGCAGAGTGGAATTGGGGTAAACTAAGGACTCTTTCACACCGGCCAGAGTAGTGACTTTTGAACCAGGAGAAGTCAAGGTGTGAGAGGACTGGCCTGATAAGTTTGTCTTTTCTCTGGATTTGTTTTCTTGCAGATTTATCAGGATGAGCCTCCAGTTCCCACGCAGACTCCTGGAGCTGGCAGGGCAGAGCCTGCTGAGGGACCAAGCCTTGGCCATCTCTGTCCTGGATGAGCTGCCCAGGGAGCTCTTCCCCACACTGTTCATGGAGGCCTTCACTAGCAGACGCTGTGAGGTTCTGAAGGTGATGGTGCAGGCCTGGCCCTTCCCCTGCCTCCCTCTGGGGTCCCTGATGAAGACACCTGATCTGGAGATCTTACGTTATATAGTGGATGGTATTGATTGCCTGCTTGCCCAAAAGGTTCGCCCCAGGTGAGGTGACCCTGGGGGGGGGGAGGGCCCAGGTGTCCAGGGAATAAACAGCTTGGTCAGACAAATTGGGAACCTGGGGTGGCCCAGGGGCTTCTGATGGTGCCAGTGAGAAAGCTGGGAAAGTTCTTGGCCACTGCCCAGTTCCTCTGGGAAAGGACTGCTCACCATACAGGGTCCACTGAGGAAACAGGAACCCGCCTGCTCCCAGTGGAAGGTAAATGCACTAGAAGTGGGTACCAGGCAGAATCCAAGGGGGAAAGGGATGGAGAAGAGACAGAAAGAGGGGCGCTGAGGAAAAAAGCAGCTGAAGTCCTTGATGTGGAGTGAAAGCCCAGGTCAGGGGTGGGTCCTTGCCTACATTCTGAGCTTTTCCCCTATGTTACTCACAGGAGGTGGAAACTTCAAGTGCTGGAATTGCGGGATGTTGATGAGAATTTTTGGACCATATGGTCTGGAGCCAGGCCCCTGTCCTTCTCCCCAGAGGTGATGAGTAAGAGGCAGACAGTGGAGGACTGTCCAAGTACAGGAGAGAAGCAGCCCTTGAAGGTGTTCATGGATGTTTGCCTCAAGAAAAAATCCATGGATGAAGATCTGATCTTCTTCTTTGGGTGGGTCCAGCACAGAAGAGGTTCAGTACACCTGTGCTGTACTAAGGTGGTGAATTATTCAATGAGCATTCTCAATTTCAGAAACATATTGGAAACAGTATACCCAGGCAGTATCCAAGTGTTGGAAATTTGGAACATATGCTGGCCGTGTACGATAGTAGAGTTTAGCCGTTACCTGAGCCAGATGAGGAATCTTCGCAAACTCTTCATCTCCGATGGCTGTCGTTACCTGCTAAGCTCTGACAGCCAAAAACAGTTAGTTGCTGAATTCAGCTCTGTGCTCCTCAGGCTGGAGTACCTCCAGATGCTTTATATAAGAAGGTCCTGCTTCTTCAAAGGCAACCTGGACCAGCTGATGAGGTGAGGAAGGATGGTGAGCTTTCCCTGGGGGCCATAGCAGAGCCTTTTTTTGTTAGAGTAAACAATAGTCAGCATCTACTCTGTGCCAGCCACTGGAGATGTCCAGGAAAGGGGACACTAGAATGCATTGTCCTGTTTGGTCCTCTATATCCTGAAGTGGGTATCACAGGATCACTCCAGTAAGGGCAGAGGGATGACCTGGGGTAGACGCTACAGAGAGGGACATCGTGTAGGGAGCTGTTTAGTAGGGGGTTCAGCTCTAGTGAGGGTGAATTCCTTTTAGGAATTCCTTGCTAGGAAGTGTGTTTAAAGTTAATATGATAAAAAAGAGGCAACAGAGGGGAGGGTATAAAAGAAGAGAAAGTGCACTAAACCTGTGCATTTCACAGAGGAAGCTCTGTCCTCACAGCTTAGTGAGCATGAATGATCCTTTCTCTAATTCCCTGTTTGTAAAAGGTTGTTTTGAACTCCAGGAAAGGTAATTGAGATGGGAAATGTGTGCTTCTGGGATGGAGGTGAGGGTGTAGGCATGAGAGTGCTACAAAGTGATAGGTGGTTTGCAGATGTGGCCATGTCAGGGAACCTCTGCAAGCAGGTAGCCCTAGCTGATGTCCCTAGACCTTGCTCAGGTCAATTCTTTGGGCATCTCTTCCACTGGGCTCCTGTGGCCCAGAGATGAACATTTCTGCTGGAAGATGAAGAAAAGAGGCTTTAGAGATTTTTTGGCCTCGAACCAATCACACCAGTGATGGTGAAAGGACTGAGCCTAAAATGGGACTGCCTCTGAATGATCCAAGTCCTCATCAGGCAGCACCTTGCGGGAGGACCATGATTAGATGATGAGCACAAACTTGTGTTTGGGCAAAACAGGCTCTTCCCTTGAGGTTATCTTCAACCACCATCCTCTAACTGGTGCCATTGCCCAGTAGTAACTTCTTGCTCTCCCCAGGTGCCTCAAGAGCCCATTGGAGACATTGGCATTAACTTATGGCTCCTTAGAAAAAGACGACTTGAAGTGTCTGCCCCGGTCCCCAAGTCTCAGTCAACTGAAGCAGCTGAATCTGAGTCATGGTGCACTGCGCTTCATCCATCTTGAGCCCCTCCGAGCTCTGCTAGAGAAAGTTGCTGCCACTCTTCAGACCCTCTTCTTAGTGGACTGTGGGATTGGGGACTCCAAACTCAGGGTCATCCTGCCTGCCCTGAGCCGCTGCTCCAACCTCACCACTTTCTGCTTTCATGGCAATGACATCTCCATGGATGCTCTGAAGGACCTGCTGCGCCACACAGGCAGGCTGAGCAATTTGCGCCTGGAAACATATCCTGCCCCTCGGGAGAGTCTTGATGACCGGGGTCGTGTCGTTTGGGAGCTCCTCACCCCAATTCAGGCTGAACTGATGCGTATACTGAGGGAAGTAAGGCAGCCCAACAGGATCTTCTTTGGTCCCATCTCCTGTTCTTGCTGTGGCACATTGCCCAGTGAGCAACTGGAGTTCACTTGTTGCTTGTGGGGAAGGCCTGCCTAGTGGTGTGGAGGTACAAAAAGCTTTTTCTCCGGGCACTTGGACACTAAAATGTGGGACATACATGTCTTTTATTTTTCTTTTTCCTTATTTTACAATTTTACAATTTTTATTTAAAAATTTGAGACAGGGTTTCCCTATGTTGTCCAGGCTGGTCTCAAACTCTTATGCTTAAGAGAGCCCCCTGCTTGGCCTCCCAGGATTCTGGGATTACAGGCATAAGCAGCTGTGCCGGGTCTATAGGTGCATTATAAAGGGAGCAGAGAAGCCTCTGTTTCAGGCATGTGCTTTCTGTGAGTGGAAAAAAAACCCAAAAACCCAGCAGGGGGCAGCACTGAGGAAAAGGTTGAATGCAGTCAATGAGACTCAGGGATCCGTGTCCTAGACAATCAGAAATAGAACCTGAAGTTCTAGAGTGAGGGAGTTATCTCAGCAAGGATGGATACAAAGAAACGTCTGAAGTAAAGGGAACCTAAATGGAAACTCTCTGCTGTCCTTCATGATTGATTAGCCTGTTTCAGCAATTTATACATCTGAAATCTTTAGTTCCTGATGAATTAAAAAAAGAGGTACTAGTTCATCTGTGATTTAGGTTCATCTGCAGGAAATAAAGGAATCAAAATAAACTTCATTTTGTTGTTGTTTTTCTTTTTCCTTTTTTTTTGTTTTGTTTTAGATGGAGATTCGCTCTTGTTGCCCATGCTGGAGTGAAATGGTGCGATCTTGGCTCACCACACCGTCCGCCTCCTGAGTTCAAGTGATTTTCCTGCCTCAGCCTCCCGAGTAGCTGGGATCACAGGCATGCACCACCATGCCTGGCTAATTTTGTATTTTTATTAGAAACGGCGTTTCTCCATGTTGATCAGGCTGTTCTCAAATCCCTGACCTCAGGTAATCTGCCCACCTTGGCCTCCCAAAGTGTTAGGATTACAGGCATGAGCCACTGAGCCTGACCTGTTTTTGTTTGTTTGTTTTGTTTTTTTGACGGAGTCTCGCTTGGTCACCTAGGCTGGAGTACAGTGGTGTGATCTTGGCTCACTGCAACCTCCAACTCCCAGCTTCAAGGGAATTTGTGTTTTTAGTAGAGATGGGGTTTCACCATGTTGGCCTGACTGGTCTCAAACTCCTAACCTCAAGTGACCTCAAGGAAGCCTCCCAAAGTACTAGGATTACAGGCGTGAACCGCCGTGCCCAGCCTAAACTTTGATTAATTTATGTCCCATGCTTTACCTCTCCAGTCATCTCTTCCTTACTTTCTACTGTGGTTGTTCACTGGGTTCATCCATAAAAGATGCATGCCTGGGACCTGGAACATTCTGTGTGGGCAGTGATGATGAACCATTGAGTCAACCCTCTTCTCATCAGGGGCCCTCACTGCTCCCCAGATAGTGAGACCCTGCTCACTCCTAATGGGCAGATCTGGGAGAATCTGTTCCTGATCATTGGCCATGTCAGGAAAGGGCCTCACTGCACAAGGTGTGGCCCCCTGCCTTGGAAGGGAATGGCCATAGTGTGTACTAGCGGGAGCCTCATGGTATCACCAACCCTTGCCTGTCCTCATGGTGGCTAGTGGGTTTTACTGAATTAACATCATTGTGTGTAGTAAAGATGTCCAATTTCTCTTAGAAAAATGCTAAAATCATTTAGGTAGACAACACAATCTAAATATTTCTAGCCCATATCAATATGCATCCTTTTGGAAATTAACTCATTTCAATGAGACATCTTCCTGTAACACCTCCCTTCTCTCCATATCAAAAAACAGGAAACCCTGGGCACTGACCTGTCCTCATGGTGACTAGTGGGGTTTACTGAATTAAAGTGATTGTGTCCAGTAAAGATATCCAATTTCTCTTGGAATAATGCTAAAATCATTTAGGTGGATAATACATTCTAAATATTTCCAGCCCATATTAATGGAAATATACATCCTTTTGGAAACTAACTCATTTCAATGAGAGATCTTCCTATCACACCTCCCTTCTCTCCTTATCAAAAAACAGGAAAACCTGGGCTTGACCTAGCTAGCACTCCTACACTGCCATGAGAATCCCTTTGGTACTTCCCCCATTGGGGACTGGTAGTACTCTCGTGGTTTACTAAAACTTAGGTAAACCTGGGCTTAAGCCACCACCTGGAGCCAAGAAGGAAGCAGCAACCTAGTGGTGAAGATTCACTAAGGGAATGTATTCAGTCCAAACCAAAGCAAGCCAGACAGAGAAAACTGGAGTAAATCATTCTTCCTTCAGTGCAAAAATACAGATCTACATCTACAACAAACTAGAACAAACAGGAAATCGTGAACTCCCCAAAATGACAAAGCAGAAATCTAGTGGGTGACTCTAATGAGATGGTGATTCATCAGCTCTCTAACCAATCACTGAAAATCACAGGTTTTCGAACTTTTATTTTAGTTCCAGAATTACAGATGCAGGTTTGTTCTATAGAAAATAGACAAACTATCAGATAAATAATTTTGGGAGTTTTTGTTTGTTTGTTTGTTTTTGAGGCGACGTATCACTCTGTCATCCAGTCTGGAGTGTGGTGGCATGCTCTCAGCTCACTGTAACCTCTGCCTCCTAGGTTCAAGCAATTATCCTTCCTCAGCCTCCCAAGTAGCTCAGACTACAGACTTGCATTACCACGCCAGGCTAAGTTTTTGCATTTTTAGTAGAGACAGGGTTTCACCATGTTGGACACGGGGAACTCCTGACCTCAAATGATGCACCTGCCTCAGTGCTGGGATTAGAGGTGTGAGCCACCATGTCCAGCCAGTTTTGGTAGTTTTTTGATACACACTCCCCTTCCACCCTCCACTCTCCAGTAGTCCCGGGCATCTATTCTTCCCATTATTATGTCATGTATACTTAATATTTGGCTCCCATTTATAAGTGAGAACATGTGGTGTTTGGTTTTCTGTGCCTGCTTTAGTTTGCTTAGCATAATGGCTTCTAGCTCCATCCATGTTGCAGCAAAAGGAGGACGAGGACTTAATGAAAGGGCATTATCTTGTTCTTGTTTAAGGCTGTGTGGGTTTCCATGGTGTATATGTACCATATTTTGTTAATCCAGTCCACCACTGATGGGCATTCCAGTGGATTCCATGTCTTTGCTATTGTGAATAGTGCTACGATGAGCATCTACATGTGACCACTCCTATTCAACATGTGCTGGAGGTCTCATGTTACTGGAGTCTCTCTATATTACCTGGGCTGGTCTAGAACTGCCAGGCTCAGGCAGTGCTCCAATCTTAGCCTTACAAAGTATTGGGATTACAGGCATGAGCCACCACACATGGCTCTATTTTATTATAACATACATTTCTAGGCTGGGTGTGGTGGTTCACGCCTGTAATCCCAGCACTTTGGGAGGCTGAGGTGGGTGAATCACGAGGTCAAGAGATGAAGACCACCCTGGCCAACATGGGGAAAACCCGTCTCTACTAAAAATACAAAAATTAGCTGGGCATGGTGTCACGTGCCTGTAATTCCAGCTACTCAGGAGGCTGAGGCAGGAGAATCGCTTGAACCTGGGGGCCGGAGATTGCAGTGAGCCGAGATCCTGCTGCTGCCCTGCAGCCTGGGCAAAGAGGGAGACTCTCTCCCAAAAAAAAAAAAAATAGATATAATTCTATAGGCCAAGCAACGTGGCTCACGCCTGTAATTCCAGCACTTTGGGAGGCCAATTTTGGTGGATTGCTTGAGCCAAGGAGTTCTAGCCTGGGCAACAAGGCAAAATCCTGTCTCTACTTAAAAAGGAAAAAAGATATATTTCTGTAGCTATGGCCTGTAGGCTGGCCATGCCTCAGGCTCGAAAGTGCAGCTTTCAGAAAAGATCCTTCACTGGTACTTCAAGGGAGGAAGTGATGAGGCACGAATTTATGCTGAGTGGGTTGGCCAAGTATACACACTCAACAGGTCATGAAATGGGCTATGGGTATTCATGAAGGGGGCCTAACATGCATACTGAATAAACATACACGTGGCTTATGTCCCATGTTCACTTTGGGGTGGAGACTTCACATTTCTTTTTCTTTTTCTTTTTTGAGACAAAGTCTTGCTCTGTCACCCAGGCTAGACTGCAATGGCACCGTATCGGCTCACTGCATCCTCCACCTCCTGGGTTCAAGTGATTCTCCTGCCTCAGTGAAGTAGCTGAGACTACAGGTATGTGCCACCACACCTGGCTACTTTTTGTATTTTTAGTAGAGATAAGGTTTCACTATGTTGGCCAGGCTGGTCTGGAATGCCTGACCTCAGGTGATCTGCCCGCCTCGGTCTCCCACAATGTTCCAAAGTGCTGAGATTACAGGCATGAGCCACCACACTGCACCGAGACTTAACATTTCAATGCATTACAGCTAGACCCCCTATATCAAAGGGTACATCATGGACACGAAGACACTCATGTGCTAAGTCTCTTTCAAGTGGCCAGAACCAGTCAATGCTTAGAGGTCTCTCATCAGCAGAAAGTTACTGGAATCAATCTCTTGTCCAATCAAAGCTGGAGTCATGGCTTGTGGAGCAAGGGGTCAGCTAGTCAGAATCTGGGATGGATGAGCTGCAATCATTTCAATATTGCTTATCTTAGGGCCAGTGCTTGTTCAGCTGCTAGAGAAAGAGAAAAATCCTGTGGCAGTTAGAATATAGTTCATTCAGCTGGGCACAGTGGCTCTTGCTGTAATCCTAGCACTTTGGGAGGCCAAGGTGGGTGGATAACGAGGTCAGCAGGTGAAGACCAGCCTGGCCAACATGGTGAAAGCCTGTCTCTACTAAAAATACAAAAAAACTAGCTGGGTGTGGTGGTGTGCACCTGTAATCCCAGCTACTTGGGAGGCTGAGGCAGGAGAATTGCTTGAACCTGGGAGGCAGAGGTTGCAGTGAGCCAAGATCATGCCACTGCCCTTCAGCCTGGGCTAGAAAGAGAGATGCCTCCTCAAAAAAAAAAAAAAAAAATAGTGGCTTCCGCGTGGTTGATGGGCTTCCCTTAGCCTCATGAACCAGGATTGGTCCATGGGGTGATGCTAGGCCCTCACCTGATGCCCATTCCTGTTCTGGAAAAAGCAGTCGATTCACGCCAGTCTGCTACTCTAGTCAGCATTAGGAAAACGTTGCCGGCCAGGCACGGTAACATGAGACCCTTCTTAAAGCACCTGCTGGGCATCAGGGAGAACCTGTTTAGGCTCTGAAAGACTTATTGGGTTTGTGACTTTAAAAAAAGTCTGCTCTGAACACCTCACACGGCCGGGTACTCTTCTGAGACAAAACTTCCAGAGGAATGATCAGAGAGCAGCATTCGCAGATCATGATAATCCACGTTTCTGCAGACACCGCTGCTGATACCCAGGCAAACAGGGTCTGGAGTGGACCTCTAGCAAACTCCAACAGACCTGCAGCTAGGGTCCTGTCTGTTAGAAGGAAAACTAACAAAAAGAAGGGACATCCACACCAAAAACCCATCTGTACAACACCATCATCAAAGACCAAAAGTAGATAAAACCACAAAGATGGGGAAAAAACAGAGCAGAAAAACTGGAAACTCTAAAAAGCAGAGTGCCTCTCCTCCTCCAAAGGAACGCAGTTCCTCACCAGCAATGGAACAAAGCTGGACGGAGAATGACTTTGACAAGTTGAGAGAAGAAGGCTTCAGACGGTCAAACTACTCCAAGCTACAGGAGGAAATTCAAACCAAAGGCAAAGAAGTTGAAAACTTTGAAAAAACTTTAGACGAATTTATAACTAGAATAACCAATACAGAGAAGTGCTTAAAGGAGTTGATGGAGCTGAAAGCCAAGGCTCGAGAACTACGTGAAGAATGCAGAAGCCTCAGGAGCCGATGCGACCAATTGGAAGAAAGGGTATCAGTGATGGAAGATGAAATGAATGAAATGAAGTGAGAAGGGAAGTTTAGAGAAAAAAGAATAAAAAGAAAAGAACAAAGCCTCCAAGAAATATGGGACTGTGTGAAAAGACCAAATCTACATCTGATTGGTGTACCTGAAAGTTACAGGGAGAATGGAACCAAGCTGGAAAACACTCTGCAGGATATTATCCAGGAGAACTTCCCCAATCTAGCAAGGCAGGCCAACATTCAGATTCAGGAAATACAGAGAACACCACAGAGATATTCCTTGAGAAGAGCAACTCCATGACACATAATTGTCAGATTCACCAAAGTTGAAATGAAGGAAAAAATGTTAAGGGCAGCCAGAGAGAAAGGTCAGATTACCCACAAAGGGAAGCCCATCAGACTAACAGCTGATCTCTTGGCAGAAACTCTGCAAGCCAGAAGAGAGTGGGGGCCAATATTCAACATTCTTAAAGAAAAGAATTTTCAACCCAGAATTTCATATCCAGCCAAACTAAGCTTCATAAGTGAAGGAGAAATAAAATACTTTACAGACAAGCAAATGCTGAGAGATTTTGTCACCACCAGTCCTGCCCTACAAGAGCTCCTGAAGGAAGCACTAAACACAGAAAGGCACAACTGGTACCAGCTGCTTCAAAAACACGCCAAATTGTAAAGATCATCAATGCTAGGAAGAAACTGCATCAGCTAAAGAGCAAAATAACCAGCTAACATCATAATGACAGGATCAAATTCACACATAACAATATTAACCTTAAATGTAAGTTGACTAAATGATCCAATTAAAAGACACAGACTGGCAAATTGGATAAAGAGTCAAGACCCATCAGTGTGCTGTATTCAGGAAACCCATCTCACATGCAGAGACACACATAGTCTCAAAATAAAGGGATGGAGGAAGATCTACGAAGCAAATGGAAAACAAAAAAAAGGCAGGGGTTGCAATCCTAGTCTCATATAAAAGACTTTAAACCAACAAAGATCAAAAGAGACAGAGAAGGCCATTACATAATGGTAAAGGGATCAAGTCAACAAGAAGAGCTAACTATCCTAAATATACATGCACCCAATACAGGAGCACCCAGATTCATAAAGTAAGTCCTTAGAGACCTACAAAGAGACTTAGACTCCCACACAATAATAATGGGAGACTTTAACACCCCACTGTCAACATTAGACAGATCAATGAGACAGAAAGTTAAAAAGGATATCCAGGAATTGAACTCAGCTCTGCACCAAGCGGACCTAATATACATCTACAGAACTCTCCATCCAAAATCAACAGAATATACATTCTTCTCAGCACCACACTTATTCCAAAAACTGACCACATAGTTGGAAGTAAAGCACTCCTCAGCAAATGTAAAAGAACAGAAATTATAACAAACTCTCAGAAAATAGTGCAATCAAACTAGAACTCAGGATTAAGAAACTCACTCAATGTGTGATGTTCCCTTTCCTGTGTCCATGTGTTCTCATTGTTCAATTCCCACCTATGAGTGACAACAAGCAGTGTTTGGTTTTTAGTCCTTTTGATAGTTTGCTGAGAATGATGGTTTCCAGCTTCATCCATGTCCCTACAAAGGACATGAACTCATCAGTTTTTATGGCTTCATACGATCGCATTAGGAGATATACCTAATGCTAAATGATGAGTTAATGGGTGGAGCACACCAACATGGCACATGTATACATATGTAACAAACCTGCACGTTGTGCACATGTACCCTAAAACTTAAAGTATAATAACAACAAAAAAAAAGAAACTCACTGAAAACCACTCAACGACATAGAAACTGAACAACCTGCTCCTGAATGACTACTGGGTACATAACAAAATGAAGGCAGAAATAAAGACGTTCTTTGAAACCAATGAGAACAAAGACACAACATACCAGAATCTCTGGGACACATTCAAAGCAGTGTGTAGAGGGAAATTTATAGCACTAAATGCCCACAAGAGAAAGCAGGAAAGATCTAAAATTGACAACCCAACATCACAATTAAAAGAACTAGAGAAGTAAGAGCAAACACATTCAAAAGCTAGCAGAAAGCAAGAAATAACTAAGATCAGAGCAGACCTGAAGGAAATAGAGACACAAAAAACCCTTCAAAAAATTAATGAATCCAGGAGCTGATTTTTTGAAAAGATCAACAAAATTGATAGACTGCTAGCAAGACAAATAAAGAAGAAAAGAGAGAAGAATCAAAAAGATGCAATAAAAAATGATACAGGGGATATCACCACTGATCCCACAGAAATACAAACTACCATCAGAGAATACTATAAACACCTCTATGCAAATAAACTAGAAAATCTAGAAGAAAAGGATAAATTCCTCGACACATATGCCCTCCACAGAATAAACCAGGAAGAAGTTGAATCTCTGAATAGACCAATAACAGGCTCTGAAATTGAGGCAATAATTAATAGCTTACCAACCAAAAAAAGTCGAGGACCAGATGGATTCACAGTCGAATTCTACCAGAGGTACAAGGAGGAGCTGATACCATTCCTTCTGAAACCATTCCAATCAATAGAAAAAGAGGGAATCCTCCGTAACTCATTTTATGAGGCCAGCATCATCCTGATACCAAAGACTGGCAGAGACACAACAAAAAAAGAGAATTTTACACCAATATCCCTGATGAACATAGTTGCAAAAATCCTCAATAAAATACTGGCAAACTGAATCCAGCAGCCCATCAAAAAGCTTATCCACCATGATCAAGTGGGCTTCATCTCTGGGATGCAAGGCTGGTGCAACATATGCAAATCAATAAACATAATCCAGCATATGAACAGATCCAATGACACAAACTATATGGTTATCTCAATAGATGCAGAAAAGGCCTTTAACAAAATTCAACAACCTTCATGCTAAAAACTCTCAATCAGTTAGGTATTGATGGGACGTATCTCAAAACAATAAGAGCCATCTATGACAAACCCACAGCGAATATCATACTGAATGTGCAAAAACTGGAAGCATTCCCTTTGAAAACTGGCAAAAGAAAGGGACGCCTTCTCTCACCACTCCTATTCAACATAGTGTTGGAAGTTCTGGCCAGGGCAATCAGGCAGGAGAAGGAAATAAAGGATATTCAATTAGGAAAAGAAGAAGTCAAACTGTCCCTGTTTGCAGATGACATGATTGTATATCTAGAAAATCCCATCATCCACTGGTCACCTGGGTTTTGTGCTACCTAACATGGTAGATCATATGCCCATTCGGGTGGAAGACAGGAACTACTGATGGTGTAATTTATCTCAAGGTTAAGGTCAAGGATTCACTGAAAGAAATCAGGCCTAAATTACAAAGTGAGGTGGGGGCTTGGC
Source organism: Pongo pygmaeus (assembly GCF_028885625.2). Taxonomy (NCBI): domain Eukaryota; kingdom Metazoa; phylum Chordata; class Mammalia; order Primates; family Hominidae; genus Pongo; species Pongo pygmaeus. Next base: position 218,257,623 of record NC_072373.2, on the reverse strand, counting down.
TGGACATGACTGAGTGTTTTAATGGGACCCTGGGAGGGAAGCAAGACAACATAAAACATGGCAGGTATTTTGAGGGCATCTAGACAAAAGGATTGAAAGACTTCCATCTAGATTGAGTTTAAAAATTAAAAAAAAAATTACAAAAGAGATAATGCAGACTCTTTAAGCGTCACAGTGTCTTTGAGGGCAGAGATGGCAGATACAGTCTTGGCTCCTACTTGAAGATGAAGCATCATTACTCACAAACATGATGGGCTTCCCTCAGAATACCAGCTTGGGAAGAGTGAATCTGCGTGTGTGAGCTGGGGCAGAGCCCAGAGAGAAGCAGTGTGGTCAGACCTAAGGAGGGAGACTTTTCAATCTGGAAGCGTGAATGGTGGAAGCTGTGTATCTGCAGAATTCGAGAGAGAAATGAACCCCTTGGGGGAATCCTGCACCCTCCTCAGGACCCCAGCGAGAATCCTGCAGTTTGGGGGGTCTTTCTACCATGTTCTGGTTGCCTGTGCTTCTGAAGGTGCTCCTCTGCTATCCAGGTCAGAGCAGCCTTTAGAGTCCATCTGAAGGGATGGCCTGACCTCAATTCCACTCATTGAATTTCTACTGGGATTCCAAAGCTTCTCCAGGCTTTTCATCAGAGTCTCTAAAATAAGTCTGAACTTCCGTTTTCCTCCCCCAGCCTGAGCTTTCAGAGAAGCTGAGTCTTCTGCTTCCTGGAAATGTCAGCCGATCTCTCCTGAACCCAGGAGTATGGCCACAAACAATGCTAAGAGACACTCTCCCTGGAATCAGCAGTGACTAATAAATTCTCCCCAAACTGTGCTGAGCTGTTTCGGTGCCCACAGCAAGGCATAAAGCAGGGAGCTCCTCAACTGCTGCTCTGGACCTAAAGAGGCAGCTGGGACCAATGGAGGGGAAACTTGTCTACATTGCACAGGAAGAGCTGACTACTCTGGTTCTCCTAGAAGTGCCAGGCTGTTGGCAGAGCCTGGGACAGGTCCCAGTGTGGGGGCCATCCCTTCCCAGGCTCCGATGGCACAGCCTTAGAGCTGACGAGGCTGCACCTGGAATGCAGTGAGTCTGTTTCTGAGTCAGCGCTTTTCCTGTGGTGTTTGCCGTCTGTGCATTTCTAACAGTCAAAAATCTCTGGTCAGGCCCTGCTGGCCTCCTCTAGTCCTCAAGAGGGTTTCATTCCAGATCACATTTATAACTATCTTCCCCAAGACCAGGGGCTGCCCCTCTTTTTTCCTCCAATAAAGATATGAGGAGATGGTCACTCTGAGAGCAGACAGTGGATGTTGAGGGAGGTGCCTGTAGCAGCCTGGGGTCGGGGAGATCTGGGAACTCGCTACCACTGGATGGAGCCAGGGGGACTCCAGAAAGGGAGTGGCCCAGAGGAGCTGATGGGGGCCAGAGTAAATGAGGAGGAGAGAGATGGCAGCAGCACTGGGGACCGGGTTCTCTGGCTTTCACAGAGCCACATCCCTGATAAACTGGGAACTTGGATCTGAGACCCTGAAAGGACAGGGGCCTGGATGTAGGGCTGTGAGTTTCCAAGGCCCTTTGATTTTGCCGTGGTCTACATGAGGTTCCATTGGCTGCCCCACCCAACCCCAGGGGCAGAAAGTCACTGTAGCAGGGAGACCTGGGGAGAGAGCATCAGTGGCAAGCATCCACCCTGGATGCAAAGACAAGGGACAGGTCAGAGGGAGGAAGGTGTGAGGCCAGGGGAAGGGAGGCACTTTGGATATGGTGCAGTTCTGTTTCTGCATTTGTCACAGCCTCACAGGACTGTGAGGACTGAACTTTGCAGAAGGGAATGAGAGAGAATGGGATCTGGACTGGAGTCCCTGTCATCTAAGTGACTCCCTATCTACTCCTGCAAACCAGATGAAGGTCTTGCTAGATGTAAGTCAAACCCGGGCCTATCAGGCTAACTGGCACTTTCTGGTGGATCCGGAAGAAGCACAGGCCCTGTTTGCAGATGACACGATTGTATATCTAGAAAACCCCATTGTCTCAGCCCAAAATCTCCTTAAGCTGATAAGCAACTTCTGTAAAGTCTCAGGATACAAAATCAATGTACAAAAATCACAAGCATTCTTATACACCAATAACAGACAAACAGAGAGCCAAATCAGGAGTGAACTCCCATTCACAATTGCTTCAAAGAGAATAAAATACTTTAGGAATCCAACTTACAAGGGACGTGAAGGACCTCTTCAAGGAGAACTATAAACCACTGCTCAGTGAAATAAAAGAGGATACAAACAAATGGAAGAACATTCCATGCTCATGGGTAGGAAGAATCAATATCGTGAAAATGGCCATACTGCCCAAGGTAATTTATAGATTCAATGCCATCCCCATCAAGCTACCAATGACTTTCTTCACAGAATTGGAAAAAACTACTTGAAAGTTCATATGGAAACAAAAAAGAGCCCACATCACCAAGTCAATCCTAAGCCAAAAGAACAAAGCTGGAGACATCACGCTACCTGACTTCAAACTATACTACAAGGCTACAGTAACCAAAACAGCATGGTACTGGTACCAAAACAGAGATATAGATCAATGGAACAGAACAGAGCCGTCAGAAATAATGTCACATATCTACAACTATCTGATCTTTGACAAACCTGAGAAAAACAAGAAATGGGGAAAGGATTCCCTATTTAATAAATGGTGCTGGGAAAACTGGCTAGCCATATGTAGAAAGCTGAAACTGGATCCCTTCCTTACACCTTATACAAAAATCAATTCAAGATGGATTAAAGACTTAAATGTTGGACCTAAAACCATAAAAACCCTAGAAGAAAACCTAGGCATTACCATTCAGGACATAGGCATGGGCAAGGACTTCATGTCTAAAACACCAAAAACAATGGCAACAAAAGCCAAAATTGACAAATGGGATCTAATTAAACTAAAGAGCTTCTGCACAGCAAAAGCAACTACCATCAGAGTGAACAGAAAACCATCTTAATCTATATGAGGCCAGCTCTGTCCTGGAGGGTTGTGACTTTCTAAGTGCTCACACCACACACACATATATGTACACACCATGAAGTCATTGCAGAGATGCTCTCTGGGCCTGGGGTTCTCTCACAGAACCTAGTTGATAAAAGCCTCCCTTCTACTCACCTAGGACCTAGAGACATCAGCCATCCCCTGCCCGTTTCACCCAGCGTTTTTCCTCAAGTGGAAACCATCTCAGAACGCAGATAAATGAACACAGCCTCTAACTCATGGGCTTAGGGGGAACAGAGAGAATGAGAAGACCAGGGTTGAAAGTTGCATGTTGTGAAGTGGCACAGGCAGATGAGGCTGCAGAGGTGCAGCCAGAGGCAGGGGTGGCCCAGGAGTCATTGACAGTTTTGGACTAGTGTGGTGAGGCCACCTGAGGCCTGTTTTCCAGTTCCCCACTATGGCCAGGAGGACTCTGATCCCTGAGAGAGGTAACCAGGAGGCAGGGACAACCATAAGTCGAACACTGCAATGCCCAGGCAGGAGGTCTTGGCATCACCTGGAGTGGCTGCAGACAGCCTGGGGACATCCTGGAGGTAGAGTCAATGTGACTTGCTCTTATGGTTTCTGGAGTGGGTGTGAGGCCTGAGGAAAAGCGATGGGTTGACGGCACCTCCTAGAGCTTGGTCTTGACTCAGCGAAGTTGGGAAGAGTAAGTGAAGAGCCAGCATGAAGGCAACGACTCAAGGTCTTTGCAGGACATTTAAATTCAAGGCATTTATGTTATTGAGAGAAAAAAACCCAAGAATGATATAACACTCATGAAATAACCCTGTTCAATACAGTTGTAAAGGTGTACACAATTTATTCATTCTTAGGACTCACATGATAGCTGTTCCCAGATGCTTCTCATGGACTATATATCCTGCTGGTGTAGGTGGGAGTGAGGTGAGAGCCAGGATTCTAATCCCAGCAGTTTTCAAATCCCAGACCTTCAACTAAGGTCAACCTCAGATCTGGAAGAGAAAAGAGGTGCCATTTCTTTTCTAATTCCATCAGGATCATTCTGGGTCTGACCACAGGGCACGCTGCACTGTTCTCCCATGTCAGAGGAGAGGGTGGGATCCCAAAAGCCAAATGTGTCCAGATATGTGTTGGCATAACGTTTTAAAAAATAGAGCTTCAGTTAGAAAGGAGGAGTAAGTTGGATATCTATAGCATAGTAAGGTGACTCTAGTTAGTAATAATATATTGTATAATTGAAAATGCTGAGACAGTAAATTTTAAATGTCTTCCCATAAAAAAAAGTAAAAATGTGAAGTAGTAAGAATGCCAATTAGCTTGATTTCACTATTCTGCATTGTAGAGAATGAATATATCAAAACATCATACTGTACCTCATGAACAGTTACAATTTTTATTAATAAAATGTTTATAAAACAGAAGAAAAAAACTTTATGGGCATGACATAGGAATAGCAGTGATTGGTCTCAGGAAGATGGAAAACCGCAAACAAAGATAAAATAAGAACTCAGCAAAGGAACACAAGGTAAAACAAAACTCAATATCGGAGCCAGAAAACGGCAAAAGTCCCGGTCAGAGAGGCTTGTCCAACATTCTTCCAGAGAAACCCAGAGAAGAAAGAAACCGGTGGTAATTTCCAGTTTCTGAAATCCTCTCCTTTCCTGAAATATCTAATGACTCGTCTACCTGCTAATTAAAGAAAAACCCTGTCAATATTAGACAGACGGATGAGACAGAAAATTAACAATGATATTCAGGACTTGAACACAGCACTGGACCAAAAAGACCTAGGAGACATCTACAGAACTCTCCACCCCAAATCAACAGAATATACATTCTTCTCAACACCACATCACACTTATTCTAAAATTGACCACATAATTGGAAGTAAAACGCTCCTCAGCAAATGTGAAAGAATGGAAACCATAACAAAGAGTATCTCAGACCAAAGTGCAATCAAATTAGTACTGAGGATTAAGAAACTTACTCAAAACTGCAAAACTACATGAAAACGGAACAACCTGATTCTGAATGACACCTCGGCAAATAACAAAATTAAGGCAGAAATAAATAAGTTCTTTGAAAACAATGAGAACAAAGACACAATGTACCAGAATCTCTGGGACACAGCTAAAGCTGTGTTTAGAGGGAAATTTATAGCATTAAATGCCCACAGGATAAAGGGGGAAAGACCTAAAACTGACACCCTAATATCACAATTAAAAGAACTAGAGAAGCAAGAGCAAAGAAATTCAGAAGCTAGCAGAAGACAAGAAATAACTAAGATTGGAGCATAACTGAAAGAGACAGAGACACAAAAAGCCCTTCAAAAAATCAATGAATCCAGGAGCTGGCTTTTAGGAAAGATTAACACAATAGACCACTAGCCAGATCAATTAGGAAGAAAAGAGAGAAGAATCAAATAGACACAATAAAAAATGGTAAAGGGGATATCACCACTGATCCCAGAGAAATACAAACTACCATCTGAGAATCTAAAACCACCCCTATGCAAATAAGTTAGAAAATCTAGAAGAAATGGATAAATTCCTGGACACATAAACCCTTGCAAGACTAAACCAGGAAGAAGTCAAATCCCTGAATAGACCAATAACAAGTTCTGAAATTGAGGTGATAATTAATAGCCTACCAACCAAAGTCCAGGACCAGATGAATTCACAGCCAAATTCTACCATACCTCTGAAACTATTCCAAACAATAGAAAAAGAGGGTCTCCTCCCTAACTCATTTTTATGAGGCCAGCATCATCCTGATACCAAAACCTGGCAGAGACACAACAACAAAAAAAAGGAAATTTCAGGCCAATATCCCTGATGAACATCGATGCAAAAATCCTCAATAAAATACAAGCAAAGTGAATCCAGCAGCACACCAAAAAGCTTATCCACCATGATCAAGTCGGCTTCATCCCTGGCATGCAAGGCTGGTTCCACATACGCAAATCAATAAATGTAATCCATCACATAAACAGAACCAATGACAAAAACCACATGATTATTTCAATATGTGCAGAAAAGGCCTTCAATGAAATTCAACACCCTTTCAGGATAAAAACTCTAGATAAACTAGGTATTGATGGAATGTATCTAAAAATAATAAGAGCCATTTATGACAAAGCCACACCCAATATCATACTGAATTGGCAAAAACTGGAAGCATTCCATTTGAAAACTGGCACAATGCATGGATGCCCTCTCTCATCACTCCTATTCAACATATTATTGGAAATTCTGGCCAGGGCAATCAGGCAAGAGAAATAAATAAACAGTATTCAAATAGGAAGAGAGGAAGTCAAATTGTCTCTGTTTGCAGATGACATGATTGTATATTTAGAAAACCCCATCATCTCAGCCCCAAATCTCCTAAAGCTGATAAGCAACTTCAACAATGTCTGAGGATACAAAATCAATGTGCAAAAATCACAGGCATTCCTATACACCAAAAATAGACAAATGGAGAGTGAATCATGAGTGAATTCCCATTCACAATTGCTGAAATAAAATAAAATACTTAGGAATACAACTTACAAGGGATGTGAAGGATCTCTTCAAGGAGAACTACAAACCACTGCTCAAGGAAATAAGGGAAGACACAAACAAATGGAAAAACATTCCATGCTCATGGGTCTGAAGAATCAATATCATGAAAATGGCCACACTGCCCAAAGTAATTTATAGATTCAATGCTATCCCCATCAAGCTATAATTGAGTTTCTTCACCGAATTAGAAAAAACTACTTTAAAGTTCATATGGAAGCAAAAAAGAACCTGTATACACAACACAATCCTAAGCAAAAAGAAGAAAGCTGGCGGCATCACGCTACCTGACTTCAAACTATACTACAAGGCTACAGTAACCAAAACAACATGGTACAGTTATCAAAACAGATATGTAGACCAATGGAACAGAACAGAGGCCTCAGAAACAGTGCCACACATCTACAACCATCTGATCCTTGAAAAACCTGACAAAAACAACCAATGGGGAAAGCATTCCCTATTTAATAAATGGTGTTGGGAAAACTGGCTAGCCATATGCAGAAAACTGAAACTGAACCCCTTCCTTTCACCTTATACAAAAATTAACTCAAGATGGATTAGAGACTTAAGTGTAAGACCTAAAACCATACAAACCCTAGAAGAAAACCTAGGCAACACCATTCAGGACATAGGTATGGGGCAAAGACTTCATGGCTAAAACAACAAAAGCAATGGCAACAAAAGCCAAAATTGACAAATGGGATCTAATTAAAATAAAGAGCTTTTGCCCAGCAAAGGAAACTATCATCAGAGTCAATAGGCAACCTATAGAATGGCAGAAAATTTTTGCAAATTATGCATCAGACAAATGGCTAATATCCAGAATCTACAAGGAACTTAAACAAATTTACAAGAAAAAAACAAACAACCGTGTCAAAAAGTGGGTGAAGGATACTAACAGACAATTCTCAAAAAAAAAAAAAAAAAAAACCATTTATCCAGCCAACAGACATGAAAAAATGCTCATCATCACTGGTCACTTGATTTGCATTTCTCTAACACAAATCAAAACCACAGTGAGATACCATCTCATGCCAGTTAGAATGGTGATCATTAAAAAGTCAGGAAACAACATATGCTGGAAAGGATGTGGAGAAATAGGAACGCTTTGACACTGTTGGTGGGAGTGCAAATTAGTTCAACCATTGTGGAAGACAGTGTGGCAATTCCTCAAGGATCTAGAACCAGAAATACCATTTGATCCAGCAATCCCATTACTGGGTATATACCCAAAGGATTATAAATCATTCTACTATAAAGACACATGCACACATATGTTTATTGCAGCACTATTCACAACAGCAAAGACTTGGAACCAACCCAAATGCCCATCAATGATAGACTGGATAAAGAAAATGTGGCACATATACATCATGGAATACTATGCAGCCATAAAAAAAAAGTTCATTTCCTTTGCAGGGACATGGATGAAGCTAGAAACCATCTTTCTCAGCAAACTAATACAGGAACAGTAAACCATAACACCACATGTTCTCACTCATAAGTGGGAGTTGAACAATGAGAACTCATGGACACACCTAGGGGAACATCACACATCAGGGCCTCTTGGGGTGTGGAGCGCTAGGAGAGGAGTAGCATTAGGAGAAATACTTAATGTAGATGACGGGTTGATGGATGCAGCAAACCACCATGGCATGTGTATACGTATGTAACAAAACTGCACATTCTGCACATGTATCCCAGAACTTAAAGTGGAAAGAAAGAAAGAAGGAAAGAAAGAAAGAAAGAAAGAAAGAAAAGAAAGAAAGAAAGAAAGGAAGGGAGAAGAAAAGAAAATACAAGACAGGGGAGGGGAGGGGAGGGGAAGGGAGGGGAAGTGAAGGGAAGGGAAGAGAAGGGAAGGGAAGGGAAGGGAAGGGAAAAGAAAAGAAATACCCATAAATTAGGAAAGCTGGCTGGTCACAGGAGAAGCATGAAAATATCAAGCAGTGATTTCATACAGCAGCAAGAAAAGAGCTTGTAAAATTAGCTACAAGAATAAGGATAAGCCTTGACCAATAAGATCCGAACAAGCAGGTTGGGGCTAAGCTGGCTGACACTGACTCAGTCTCACATGGCGCTGGGTATGACCCATGGCCTACCCCAGTCCTAATTATACAGTCGTTATGACACTAAGTCACACACCAGCTCCAGGACGGTTCTGAGCATACCCATATTTATTATAAAAATAGGTGACACCTAGCCAGGCACAGTGGCTTATGCCTGTAATCCCAACATCTTGGGAACCTCAGGCAGGCGGATCACCCGAGGTCGGGAGTTTGAGACCACCCTGACCAACATAGAGATATCTCGTCTCTACTAAAAACACAAAATTAGCAGAGTGTGGTGGTCCATGTCTGTAATCCCAGCTACTTCAGAGGCTCAGGCCGGAGTATTGCTTGAACCCAGGAGGCGGAGGTTGCAGTAAGCCAAGATCACACCATTGCACTCCAGCCTGGGCAACAAGAGCAAAACACCATCTCAAAATATAAATAAATACATAAATAAATAAATAAATAAATAAATAAATAATAGGTGACACCTCAGTTCTGAGAAAACTTCACCATTTTTTCTTAAAATCCTAATGATTATTTCAACCTCTCCTTAGAGATCCTATAAAATTAGAAACCCAAACTCCCTTGTACATGACTTGCTCTCCTGAATAAGCCCTCTCTTGAGTGTGTTCCTTTGCTTTGCAATAGACACTTCTTGCCTTTTGCTTCATTCTGCCTACTTCCTAAACTCTTTCTTGCTGTGGTGACACGAATGTGGACACTGGTTGGTGATTGAGTCTCTGGGCACCTGGAGATGACCTAAGCACTATGGCAATAGTCAGAGTCTAAAAATCACACAGAATATCACAATTCACTCTCTGGTTTTTCTTGGGGGAAAAATCCGTAACTTTGGCCCCATATCCCCAAAGGGCATCACTCAGCACAAACTGAGAAGCCGCAGTCCTACCGCTGGGCTGTAAGCATGTGGCTTTATTCCTGGGTTGTCTATTCTGTTCCATTGTTCTATGTCTCGACCTTTATACTGGCACCATGCAGTTTTGCTTACTATTGCCTTACTGTATAAATTGAAGCCAGGCAATGTGATGCCTCCATATTCATTTTGCTTAGGATTGCTTTGGCTCTCCAGCCTCTTTTTCATCTCCATATGAATCTTAGGATGCTTTTTTTAATCCTGTGAATATGATGTTTGTATTTTGTTGTATACAATTTTTAGACTGATATTTTTAGATTGATGTTTGAAGTCTGCAATTTTTAGATTGCTTTGGGCAGTGTGGTCATTTTCACAATATTGTGTCTGTCAATCCATGAGCATGGGAAGTTTTTCTACTATTTTGTCATCTATGACTTTTTTTTCAGCAGTGTCTTGTAGTTCACCTTATAGAGATCCTTTACCTAATGGTTAAGTGTATTCCTAGGTTGTTTTTGTTATAGTCACTGTTTTTGTTGTTGTTTTGCAACTATTGTAAAGGGATGGAGTTCTTGAATTGATTCTCATCTTGGTTGTTGTTGGTAGAAAACAGTGGTACTTATTTGTACATATAGATTTTGTACCTGAGATTTAAGTGAATTCACTTGTCTCCTCTACGTGTCTTTGGGTGGAATCTTTCGGGTTTTCTAAACACATATGATCACATCATTGGCAAACACAGGTAGTTTCACTTCCTTCTTTCCAATTTAATTGTCCTTTATTTCTTTTGCTTACCAGATTGCTCTGAGAAAAATTTTCAGTCCTATGTTGATTACAAGTGGATAAAGTAGGCATTATTGTCTGCTTGTAGTTCTTAGTGGGAATACTTTCAACATTTCTTCATTCAATATGATGTTGCATGTGGAGTTGTCATTTTTGGCTTCTATTATTTTGATGTATGTTCTTTCTAGGCATAGTTTGTGTAAGTGTAGTCTATTATTTTACAAGCTTAGATTTGTATTCTGTTTTACCTGAGTGCTTTCTGAGATTTGACACCTATTTTACCTGATAAAAGTACAGCTACACTTGCTGTTTTTTGGTTTCCAGTTGCATGGAATACCTTATTCCACCCCTTCATTTTCCATCTACATGTATGCTTATAGGTGAATTGAGTTTCTGGAAAACAGCATATAGTAGGGTCTTATTTTTTTACTCATTCAAAGACCCTGTGCCTTTCACTTGCAGAATTGAGATAAATTACATTAATTGTTTTTATTGATAAAGGCTTAGTACTCCCATTTCATTTCTTGTTTTTTGGTTGTTTAGAGACCTCTCTTCCACCCTTTTCTTATTGTCTCTCTTTGGGTTTAGGTAATTTTCTCTTCTGGAATCCTTGGAATGTGACTTTTCTGGCCAGAAACCTCTGTGTGTGGGGCACCTTTGCCAGAGTTTTGATGGGGTTCACTGGGTTCATTCTGCCCATGCAGCCTGGTAGACTATGCTTGGCTCATGTTTCAGGCCTGGAGCACATGCCTATTAAGGGTGGGTCAGGGCTGGAGTGGTGAGGGGTGTGTGAGTGAGCAGGGGGTCAGGCCACTTTGGACAGTCACTGGCTGCTGCTGCTGTGGGGCGGGCAGCTCCAGGTGCCAGCATGGGTGCCAGATTTCTTCAAGGCTGCAAGTGAACCAGGCACAGCACAAGCATCTTCCATGGTTGTCACTGGAATACACAGTGACACCAACACTGAAAGCTTGGAAATGCCGGGAACTGCACAACCCCCAAAAGGGAGTCACAGCCCTGGTTCAGGAAGCGCCCACATCTGGGCTCCTGGAAGACTAGTAGCTCTTCTGTTTTTCTCTTCACCTACAACTTGGTGAGCAAGGGCCGTGTTTCAGCTTTGTTTGTGTTATTGCTCGTTTAGCCCCACCATTAGGCGGCTCCCAAGGTCTTGTCCTACGACCAGGAAGAATGAAATATGCAGACAAGAGGAGGGTGAGTGAGATAAAGGGGAGGTTTATTGAGCAATAGAACAGCTCAGAGACCCACAGTGGGTAGCTTCTTTCTGCAGCCAGGGTGTCCTGATGAGTGTTCAGCTCTGAGCAGACAGGAGGCCCTGGGGTGGGTGACCCCTCCCTCCTGGCAGGTTATTCCATCATCACCACAGCTCTCAGTAGAGAGTAAGCTCTGGAGTGGGTTGCTGCTCTCTGCAGGAAAGTCATCTCATCATCTCTACAGCTCTCAGCAGAGAAAAGGACCCGGAGTGGGTTTCTTGTCTCTGCAGGAAAATCATCCCAATAGTGGGTAGTTCCTCTCTGCCACTGGTCTTCCTAATGTTCTCCCTGAGTCTGGTGTTTTTTTGGCATCAGACAGGAGAAAGTGTGTGCTTATTCGGTCGTAGGTGGCCATGAGCAGGCACAAAAAAGGCAACACATGTTCCCACTCTGGTCCATAGGACTGGTGGCCCAGTCCACTGGCTTCAGGCCCTCCTTGGTCAGAAGGTGGAGCCTCACCAGTGACCCTCACCTTCCTGTCTATGATTCTGTCTGCCTCCCACCACCAACCATGTTGCCCAGGTCACTCGTAACAAGGAGCATCCAAAGACGAGTGCCGATTTGTCCACAACTCCCCTCAGCCTCCCTTCCACACTCATCAGGGCCCAAAGTCCAGAGGGTTCAAGACAGCAGTGGGATGGTGCATCAGCACTGACCCAAGTGTGCACAGACCCACCTGGGCTGCGACAGCATCCGGGCTTGACCACAACCACACTCCAAAATTAGAGCAGGTGCCATGAGAGATGAGGCAGTGAGAGCAGACACCCCCAAGCTGCAGGAGAAAGGGGGATCTCCTGGACCCTCGAGAGCACTGGGGGACCTCAGTTGGTAACTGTGACCTGGACAGCTTCAGTTACACCTTTGGAGTGACTGCCCTGCCAACTCGGGAGGACAAGGACTCCCTCTTCTCCCAGGCTCCATCAGCTCCGAAGTGTATGCAGCCTCGGCTGTGCCCTCTCTGTGTGTTTCCCTGCAGAGGTGACAGGTGAGATGCAGGTTCACAGCAGCTCTGGCCAACCCCACACAAACAAACCCAATGCTCCTGGGTGTGGTTTAACAAGCCCCAACTGCACTCTCATCCAGAAGCTCACAGGCTAACAGCAGGCAGTGGGCAGTGAGGTAGAGGCTGTGGTGGAGACTCCAGACCTGGGACCAGGTCCCATTTTGCCATGAAAGGGTGAGGGTGGCACAGTTGGCTGCCTCAGGGACAGGGAGCACAGGCCTGGCTCATGACCCTGCCAAGGGGGGTGCCTCCAGGAGTGGTTCTTGGTTCCCAGGCCCAGCAATCAGACTGGTCACCCCTATGGTGGGTGGATCTTGGAAACACAGCCTGGGGTGGATCCGCATAGAACCTCCCTTCAAGACCCGGGAGCTTGACACTGTTAGCAGGATGGGCACAGTGGCCAGATAGCTGGCCAGGTCCTTGAAGCAGGTGCCATTTCTGCTTCTCACCCTGGCCCCCTGATGGATGGCCCCAGCTCTGCCTTCTGGGCCTGGCATCCACACATCTTGTGCGAGTGGGACACCACCCCATTCCTATCTTCTCCTTGGAGCCCCTCTCTGCCCGTCCCTTTGTGCCTGACCGAGCTGCTCCCCGTGGGCAAAAAAGTAAGAAAAAAACTGATGACTGAGGAGAAGTAAAGAATGCGTGGGGATCATCTGTATGCCTGTTTTCCCAGCGCTTTGGGAGGCCAAGGTCGGTGGATCACTCGAAGCCAGGATATTGAGACCAGGCTGATCAACCTGGAAAAACCCCGTCTCTATTAAAAATACAAGAATCAGCCATGCTTGGTGGAACGTGCCTGCAGTCCCAGCTATTTGAGTGGTTGAGGTGCAAGTATCACTTGAGTCCTGAAGGAAAGGACTGTGGTGAGCCCAGATTGCACCACTGCACTCCAGCCTAAATGACAAAGTGAGATTTTTGTCTCCAAAATAAAACAAAGAACAAGAATGGGCGGGAAATACTCAAAATGATCAGATTTTATTTGGTTGCTTTGATGTTCTACAGCTGAAACTCAATCACAGACAAATTAGTATTTCATTATTTTTCCATCAGTAACTCAATAACTAGAGATTTCTGATGGATAATTTGCTACAACAGGTTAAAAGTTTTCATTCAGGCATTCTTTGTTTCTGATATTCCTTGGTAACCATCCTTGCAGGGATAACATTCTCATGAATGCAGAACTTTAGCTTCTCTTTCTGACTCTGTAGGACACGGGTCCCTGAAGTTCTCATTGAGGTCGCCTCAACATTTTCCTCCAGCCTTGCCCCCTGCTGTTATCTTTTTTTTTTCCCTCACACTGAGCACTTACCTGTTATTCCTTTAAGTTGCATGTGGCCTGGACACAGTCACTCATGCCAGTAATCCCAGCACTTTAGGAAGCTGAGGCAGGAGGATCCCATAAGCCCAGCTGGAGCAATATAGAGAAACACTGTCTCAAATTGTCTTTAATAAAAATTTTGGAATTATTAAAAATGGAAATAAGAAAATAGAAAAACAGCTTGCACCCACATAGTAGATTTTAGTGTCCAAGAGCCTGGAAGAATACTTTGGATTTATCTACCCCGCTAGGCACGCCTTCCCTAGCAGCAAAGATGGAGCTCCAGTTCCTCAGATGGTGATGAGCCACAGGAAGGGCAGGGGGTGGGACCAATGAAGATCCTCTTGGGCTGCCTGACTTCCCTCAGTGTACACATCAGCTCAGCCTGAAGTGGGGTGAAGATCTCCCAATTGACACGAACCAAGGAATTCAAACTCTCCTCAGGGGCAGGATACTTCTCCAGGCTTAACTTGCTCAGCCCACTGGTGTGGCACAGCAGGTCCTTCAGGGCGTCCATAGACATGCAATTTCTGCCAAAGTAGAAGGTGGTGAGTTGGGAGCAGCGGCTCAGGCCAGGCAGGATGGCACTGAGTTGGGAGTAGTGGATCTGACAGCCCTCCAACATGAGGGTCTCGAGAGAGGCAGCAATTTTCTCTAGCAGAGTTCCGAGGGGTTCAAGACTGATGCGGAACAGCAGCACATAGCTGAGATTCAGATGCTTTAGGTAACTGAGGCTTGGGTACTGGGAGAGACACTTCACATCCTCTTCCAATAGGTAGCCACAAGTTAATTCCAAGTTCTCCGAGGGGTTCTGGAGGCACCTGTGGAGATCAAGAAGTTAGTTCTGGGCAATGGTACCAGCTAGATGAAGGTAGTGGGGAATAACCTCAAGGAAAATGCCTGCTTCAAACAAACACGTTTGCTCCCACCATCTGATGATGGTCGGCATGCAAGTTGCTGCATGATGAGGACCCTGATCATTCAGGGGCAGTCCCATGTTAGCCTCAGCCCTTTCACCATTGCTTGTGTGATTGGTTCAAGGCCACAAAATCTCTAAAGCCTTTTTATTTCATCTTTTAGCAGAAAACTTCATCTCTGAGCCACAGGAACCCGGTGGGAGATGTGCAGAAACAACTCAATTCAGCAAGGTCTAGGGACATCAGCTAGGGCTACCTGTCGGCAGGAGCTCCCTGACATGCCTGCAACTGCAAACCAGCTATCACTTTTTACCACTGTCATGCCTACTCCCTCACCTCCATCCCAGAAGCACCCATTTCCCATGTCAATTGCATCCCCAATAGAGCTGAAAACCCCACTAACTAGCTTGTACATGATGTCCTTCTCTAGCTTTTACTTCAGGTGACACCTCTGCCCTTATTGGAGCAATCCTGTGATAGCCACTCCAGGACATGGAACACTGAATGGGACAATGTGTTGACCTTCTGGTGTCCACTTCACTGTGTCGTTGCTACTGGCTGGCACACGCTACACATCTTCTAGTGTTTGCTGTAACAAAACAAGGCTGTGCTGTGGTCTGCATACAAAATGTATGATCCTTTCTCACATGATCAGCTGTTCCAGTTGTCCACTGAAGAAGGTGATCACTTTTATTTTAAGCAACTGGAGGTGTTCCAGCCTGAGGAACACAGAGTTGAATTTGGCAACTAACCATCCCTTGAGTTCATTGTCTGACGTGTAATGATGGCACCTGGAGAAAACGAGTTTGCGAAGATTCTTCATCTCCTTCAGGTAACAAAGAAGCTTTCTTATCAGTTGTGGCCAGGACATGTTGCGCGTTTCCAGCTCCTGATACTATTCAGGTGGATTATTTTCAATGGCTTTCTGAGATATTTAATCGGCATTAGATAATTGACCAGCTTACTACAGCACGGGTGTACCAAACCTCTCCTTTGGTAAACCCACTGAAAGAGGTATCTCAGGCATTCATCCTGAGGTATTTCCTTGAGGCAAACATCTATGAACACCTTTAAGAGCTGGTGCTCTTCCATCCTTGGACAGTCCTCTGCTGTCTCCTTCTTACTCATGGCCTCTGGGAAGCAGGACAGGGTGCAGGCTCCAGGCCATATGGCCCAGAAATTCTCATCAACATCCTGCAAATTCAGCACTTGAAGTTGCCACCTCCTGTGGGTAAAGTAATGGCGAGGCTCAGAATTTAGAAGGACCCATCCCTGACCTTTGCTTTCATTCTCATCCCATAACTCAGCTACTCCTGTCCTCAGTGCTCCCTGTTCTCTTTGTCTTTTCTCAATCCCTTTTCCTTTTTGATTCTGACTGGTCCCCACTTCTATTCCCTTTACCTTCCACTGAGTAAAGGCAGGTTTCTGTTCCCACGGTGGACCCTGTATGGTGAGCAGTCCTTTCTCTGAGGATCTGGACAATGGCCAAAGCCTCCCTGACCTTCCTTGCCAACACCATCAGAAGACTCTGGGCCACCCTTGGGCTATTTCTCTGCCTGACCCTACTGTTCTTTCCCTGGACACTTGAGTCCTATCTACCAGCCCTCCTGGGTCACCTCACCTGGGGCGAACCTTCTGTGTAAGCAGCATATGAAGTCCTTCCAGCAATGCTTTTAAGGTCTCCAGATGAAGCGTCTTCATCAGCGATCCCAGAGGGAGGCAGGTGAAGGGCCAGGCCTGCACTATCACCGACAGAGTCTGGAAGTGTCTCCTGCTGAAGGCCTCCATGAAGAGTGAGAGATAGAGCACCCTGGGCAGCTCCTCCATGGCAGAGATGGCCAAGGCTTGGTCTCTCAGCAGGCTCTGCACTGCCAGCTCCAGGGGTCTGGGTGGGGCCTGGATGCTCATCCTGATGGATCTGCAAGGAAAATCTCTAGAAGACAAATCCAGGGAAAATGTATCACTTTCAGGGCAAACACAATCACCTCATCATTGGTCCTGATCCTAGGACCAATATCATTGCTCTGGTAGAGGTAGAAAAATTACCAGTTTACTCCAGTTCCACTCTGCCCTTGGTGGCTTCAATCTATACTTCTGCTTCTACTGGTACCAGGAAGAATGTCTTCCAAACACTAAGAAGGGAGGGGTCAAAGACACTACTGGCTTATTAACTTTCATCCATTGCTCCACTGAATCCCAGAACCACCGGACAGTGCCACTGAGGATCCTGAAAGCCAAGCTCCACCTCTGTGAGGAAAAATTTTTTGTCACTTACCACCCTAAAGCAATGAGAATGAGAGTGTCCTCTGGCCCCAGACAGCCTACATTCTCAGTTCACAGCATGAACACGCTGGGGGAACACTAAAGGGACTCCCTAAAATCGATGCCATTATTTTTTATTTTGAAAATTTTCTACCAGAAATGGACCCGTTGCTGTGGCTCATGTCTGTAATCCCAAGAGTGCTGGATGCCAAGGCAGGCAGATCACTTGAGGTCAGGAGTTCAGGAACAGCCTGGCCTACATAATGAAACCATGTCTCTACTAAATATAAAAAAATTAAGAATCATTTGACTCCAGAAGGCAGAGGTTGTATGGTATGAGGCTAACACTTCTCCTGTTGTCCTTCTCAGTTTCTCCCCAACCTCCCCTTTTCCCTAGTTTGTAAGACAGGAGAAAAGGGAGAAAGCAAAAAGTTGGAAAGAAACAGAAGTAAGATAAATAGCTAGATGATGTTGGCACCACCACCTGGCCCTGGTGGCTAAAATAATAATAATATTAACCCCTGACCAAAACTACTGGTGTTATCTGTAAATTCCAGACATTGTATAAGAAAGCACTGTAAAACCTTTTGTTCTGTTAGCTGATGTATGTAGCCCCCAGTCACGTTCCTCATGCTTAGTTGATCTATTATGACTTTTTCACGTAGACCCCTTAGAGTTGCAAGCCCTTAAAAGGGCTAGGAGTTTCTTTTTCGGAGAGCTTGTCTCTTAAGACACCAGTCTGCTGACCTTCCCGTCTGAATAAAAAACCTCTTCCTTCTTTAATCTGGTGTCTGAGGAGTTTTGTCTGCGACTCGTCCTGCTACAGTTGCAGTGAGCCGAGATCGCACCACTGCATTCCAGACTGGGTGACCGAGTTAGACTCTGACTCAAAAATAAGCAAATTGATAAATTAATTAATTTAAATATTGGCCAAGCATGATCATGCATGACTGTAATCCTAGCTACTTTGGAGGCAGAGGAAGGAGAATCACCTGAACCCCAGAGGCAGAGTTTCCAGGGAGTCCAGCTCAGTGCCCTGCACTCCAGTCTGGGTGACAGCGTTAGAATACATCCCAGAAAAAAACAAAATAATTCACTGGAGCTGTAAAAGTGGTGTGATGGTATTCCACAGCATTTGGAAGGTATGTATAGAAATGCTCACTGTAGCTGGGCGCAGTGGCTTACTCCTGTAATCCCAGCATTTTGGGAGTCCGAGGTGGGCATATCACCTGTGGTCAGGAGTTTGAGGCCAGCATGGCCAACATGCGAAACCCCGTGTCTACTAAAAATGCAAAAATTAGCTGGGCATTGTGGTGAGTGCCTGTAATCCAAGCTACTCAGGAGGCTGAAGCAGGAGAATCGCATGTAACCGGGAGGCAGAAGTTTCGGTGAGCCAAATCACACCATGGCACTCCAGCCTGGGCAACAATAGGGAAACTCCATCTCAAAAAAAAAAAAAAAATTAACCAGAAACTGTAAAAGTGCTATGATGCTATTCTAGAGCACTGTAACTCTAAGATGAAGGTTCCAATACACATCACTTCCACATACTCACAATTACTCACTTTTGGACAGATCCTAGGGGCAAAAATAAATCCCATGATCTGAGCAAAACTGCACTCTTGAGATTGGTATGTGGGATTTTATGAAAATGAAAGCACACTTGGAGAATCACAATAACACCAAGTCTATGAACTGTAATTGAAGGGCACAAAAACAAATAACTTCAAATGTCAAGAAATAAAAATTCATCTAACTGTAAATTTTTAATATATTTTAAAAAAATTCATTCGCTAAGAATTTTAAAATGACAAAACCAAGCACAAATCACAATTTGATGGATGAAGACAAAACTACATTTAGAGGAAAAATGAAAGTCTAAATCTGTTCATCTCACAAAACAGACAGAAAAATATTCTGTGCCACTTTGGGATGTGTGTCACCATCCCTGACTGGCTGGCTGCAGATCAAATGGGCATGACCCTAAGAAGGTGGTGACTTACCAGCGCTGGACTCACTTTGCAGAGTCCTGGGACCTCTCAGAGAACCAAGCAGTAGCTCCAGGTAAGAGCACTGTGGGTCTCTTCTGTGTACCCTCAGGAGCTTTTATACACCTTTCTATCCCTCACTCTTCCCTTCTCAATCACCAGCTTCCAATCAAAAAGTGATACCTGATTAGATCTTGTAGTCACACCCAGTTAAACCTGATTGAGTTTTCAGCTTTCTTCTGACTAACTGATTGAATTAGATACACATTTATGGAAGTAAAAGAATAAGTAATAGGGTGAAAGTCCAAAACTCATTCGTTCATTTATTCCCCAAATATTGATGAAGTTTGGCTAATAGATGACTTTCATAGTGATACAGGGAAGGGATTAATCTGTTCCTGATATTAGACAAAAAAAAAAAAACTTTAAGGTTTCCTTATTGGAGGATGTTTGGCCCATCAAGTTGTCAAAATGTTTCAGAGCTACAACAGCCTGAAGAAGATAGTGATGTCATTCCCAAGAAAACAGAATAAAAGGCTGTGTATATGAAATTGTCACCTAGGTTTTATGCTATCTAACATAGAAGATCATGTGCACACTCAAGTAGAAGAAAGGAACCACTGAGGGTGTGATCTATCTCAAGACTAAGTGAAGGCTTCACTGAAGGAAATCAGGGCAAAGTGACCAAGTGAGGTCGGGACTGACAGTATGAGACTAGGTGTTCTAATGGGAACCTGGAAAGGAAACAAGACAATATAAAACATGGCAGTTGTCTTGTGGGCATCTAGATGACAGGACTGAAAGTCTTTTGTCATGATTGGGTTTATTTATTGATTGCTTGATTGATTTTCAGACTGGGCCTCCATCTGTCACCCAGGCTGGAGTGCAGTGGCACGATTTCAGCTCACTGCAACCTCAACCTTCTGGGTTAAAGTGATTCTCTCACCTCTGCCTCCTGAGTAGCTGGGAATTAAGGGTGCACTCCAACCTGACCCACTAATTTTTGTATTTTTAGTCGAGATGGGGTTTCACCATGTTGGCCCAGCTGGTCTCGAACTCTTGACCTCAAATGATCTCCCCACCTCGGACTCCCAAAGTGCTGGGATTACAGGCATCAGCCATCTCACCCACCCTAGATTGAGTTCAGAAATTAAAAGGAGAATCATCAAAAGAAATAGGTCTGACTCTGAAACCAAAACACTGGCTTTGAGAACACAGAGGGCAGGTACAGTCTTGGCCCTACTAGAAGGTAAAGCATGTTTACCCACAAAAATGATGGGCTCCTCTCAGAAAAGCAGCTTGCAAAGATGGAATCTGAGAATGTGAGCTGGAGCAGAGGCCAGAGAGAAGATTGGGGCCAGACCTGGGAATGGAGACTTTCCCAAGCTGGAAGCCACCCAAGTAGAAACTGTGGGCTCTACAGGATGTGAGAAAGAAATGAACGAGGGTCCATATGTCCCTGCCATGGTGCTATCATCTGGAAACCTTTCCTTTAGACTCTGGGATCTTCCCACAGTGGAAGATTTCCCAGCAACCATTGGCCCCAGTCATTTTCCAGGACCCTTCATCCAAATCTTAATCTCACCCACTCCCTTCCTACTCTAAATTGATAATTCATGTTTCCTCCTTCTTAGAGTCCTTTCCTTTCACTAATATTGAACATAGAGATTCTTATCAGAGCATCACCATTAGGCCTACAAAGAAAGCTCAGACCCAGGCACAGTGGCTCGTGCCTGTAATATCAGCACTTTGGGAGGCCAAGGTGGGCTGATCATGAGGTCAGGAGATCGAGACCATTTGGCTAATATGGTGAAACTCCATCTCTACTTAAAATACAAAAAATTAGCCAAGCATAGTGGCAGATGCCTGTACTCCCAGCTACTCAGAAGGCTGAGGCAGGAGAATCGCTTCAATCCAGGATGCAAAAGTTGCAGTGAGCTGAGATGGCACCACTGCCCTCCATCCTGGGTGACCACATAACACTGTCTGAAAAAAGAACAAAAGAAAAAGCAAGCAAGCATGCAAGAAAGAAAGAAAGAAGGAAAGAAGGAAGGAAGGAGAGTGCTAGAGCTCAGGAGTTTGTGAGGAATATGGGCAATGTGAGGAAACCCTGTCTCTAATAAAAATACAAAATATTAGCTGGAGGGAGGCAGTGTGCACCTGTAGGCCAAGCTTCCCGAGAAGTTGAGATGGGAGGATCACCTGAGCCCAGTGAGGCTTCTACTTCCCATGCCCCACTTTGTAAGCATGAGGCTGAGGGTGAGCTCAGCACCAATAATGGTTGTGAGAATCTGTGTTCACTGAGCATCCACGAGGCACAATAGACGGCTGGTACTGATCATCCCGGACCTTAGCTCTTCTTCATGGAGAATCGAAGCCACGTTGCTATTTTCCCCATTTCTAACCTGATAAACCTGAGATTTGGCCAGAGAAAAACTTGCCCATGATCTGGCAGCAAATGATTGGCAAACCCCTCAGGTGAGGGGCTCAGTGGAATCCCCAAGGTGTTCAACAAGCTAAATATTGGAAAGAACTGACTGACTGACTTCCTCTTCCTGCCCATTTCAAGGGGTGCAGCAGCACCCCCAAGACCCCAGTGAGATTCCTGCACTTGGGGTCTTTTCTACCATGTCCTGTCACCAGTTCTTCTCGAAGTGCTCATCTGCTGCCAAGCTCAGAGCAACCTTCAAAACTCATGTCAGGAAACGATCTGACCTATTCTCCAGTCCCAGAGTCCACACTGGGATTCCAAATCTCCTATGAAGCCCTTGCTTAGGCTCTCTAGAATATTCCTGAGCCTCTGTTTTCTCCCCCAGCCTGAGCTGATGGGGCTGGCGTCACTTTATGCATCCCAAGGCCATAAGCCCATCTCTCCTGGACTTTGGAACATGGCCACAATGCAGGGAGACCCAGCATTAATTAAGAAATTTCCCCAATTTGTATTAAGTTATGTTGGTGAACATGGCAAGGCACAAAGCAGGAAACTCCACAGCTGCTTCTCTGGACCTAAAGAGGCACCCTGGACTTCTGGGTGGTGATGCTGCCTGGCTTGCAAAGGAAGACCTGACCCCTCTGGTCTTCCAAGGCTGCCAGGATGATGGCAGAGCCTAGGACAGGTCCCAGTGGAGGGGCCATCCCTTCCCAGTTTCCCCTGGCCCAGCCTTACAGCTGATAAGGCTGCACCTGAAATGCAATAAGTATTTTTTTGTCCAAGCCACGTCTCTTCTTTGCCTTAGGTGAGGCTTTTTTCAGCTAGGTGCTATGGAAGAACCCCAAACCCAGTGGGCATCACTGCAATGACCACATGGTAAGCATGTGTGTGTGTGTGTGTGTGTGTGTGTGTGTGTGTGTGTGTGCGGCCACCTAGAAAGGCACAACTCTACCTGACAGAGCTGGTTCCATGTAAGACGAAAGTATAACATCCCATGTCCCTGACAGGACAACTTCCTCTGGGAGTCCAGCAAGAAGACGTGGGATCCGTGGACAAGAGGTCCCTGGGTAAAAGCCCTCATTAGAGGATAATGTGTAAAGTTGAAGTTTAGACCCTGAGGGATCTATGCCCTTCCCACAGGGTTGCAGCGGAGCCAGCCCTGACTCCCAGGCACAATAGCCCAGAGAGATCTTGGGATGGAGGTAAACCTGCTGGGGCCTCAGGGCTCAGAAGAAGCCCTGGACCTATCTCCCAGTCATGCCTCTCCCACTCCCAAGGGCCTCTGGCCCTGGAACTGTCAGAGACCCCTGTGTCTTTTCCATGTGCTCCTCTTCTCCTTTCACTCAGCCCTGCCTTTGCCAATACTCCCTGCATTTGCCTCCATGTGGGACTCCCAACCCCAAGCTCTGGCAGTGGCTGGGGAGCTAGGGGTTTTTGTGCCCACCTGGAGAAAGCCTCACTCAGCATGGGCCCGTGTGGGTTCTGCAATCTTTTCCTACACAGGGTTACCTACAGGTGTTATAGAGGCATCTCTCCTAGAAGAGCCAATGAGGATAGGTGAAGAATCCGAAATCACTCAGGCACCCCACATACAAATGAGAGTGAGGGTCCTTGCAAGTACAGGCCCCGGGGTAGGTCCTGGCCCTTGTTGTTGCCTTCTGATCCCAGAGGCCTTGGGTTTGTGGTCACAGGAGCCCTACCTACTCCCCATGCACCCACAGCCCAAGATAAACAAACTCCAGCAGACCCCTGGTCCATGTACTTGGGATCTCCAGATCGTGCCAATTCACTCCACCCTGGGTGACAGGGCGAGACTCAGGGCCAAAAAAAAAAAAATTAGCTGAGCATGGTGGCAGACACTTGTAGTCCCAGCTATTTGGGAGGCTGAGGCAGGAGAATCACTTGTAGCCAGGAGGCAGAGGTTTCAGTGAGCTGAGATAGTGCCACTAAACTGCAGCCTGGGCAACAGAGCAAGACTCCGTCTCCAAAAAAAAAAAAAAAAAAAAGACAAGAAAAAAAGAAAATCAAAAGCACTGAGCTGTGTTTTTAATGAGGTCCTGCCCCAGGAAATCAGGCAACAAAATGAAATTTCCTCATTTTTATCAATTCCCTCCTGTTCTTTACTTCTGTTTAAAAATCTATTACCTCCTTGCTTTCTTCTGTGGCTGATCAGTGGGTTAATACACACAAGATGCACACACAGGGCCTGGAACATTCTATGTGGGCAATGAGTGTGAGTCACTCAAGTAAAGCCCCTTCTTAGGGTCCCTCCCTGCTAATCAGATGCTGAGACCCTGTTGATTCCTAATGGGCACATCCAGAAGAATCCATTTCTGACCATTAGCTGTGCTGGGACAGAGCTTCACTGCACAAGACATGGCCCCTGCTTTGGAAGGAGACATTCACATCAGTGATTACCTGGAGCCTCAGGGCATCACCAACCCATACCTGTCCTCATGGTGGGCAGTGGTCCTTCCTTAATTAGACTAGTTGTGTCTTGTAAAGATATCAAAATTCCCTTTTAGCAAAGTACTACTTATAATAAATAAATATGGCTCTGTGTGGTGGCTCATACCTGTAATAGTAGCACTTTGGGAGGCTGAGGCTGGAGAATCACAAGCTCAAGAGATTGAGACCATCCTAGCCAACATGGTGAAACACTGCCTCTACTAAAAATACAAAAATTAGCTGGGAAAGTTGGCACATGCCTGTACTCCCAGCTACTAGAGAGGCTGAGGCAGGAGAATTGCTTGAACCCAGGAGGCGTAGGTTGCTGTGAGCTGAGATTGTGCCACCACTCTCCAGCCTCATGACAGAGTGAGACTCCATCTGAAAAACAAAACAAAAGAATATAATATATGAATACTAATAATCATATAGACATGAAACATGGTTTAAATATTTCTTTACCACATTGAAAAATCAAGCATGCTTTTTGGGGCCTAGGTCATATTGATGAGAGATCCTTTCTTAACACCCTTCCCATATCTAGCAGACTAAAGAAGAAGACTAGTGTATGCAGGGAAAAGAAAGAGAGATCAGTCTGTTACTGTGTCTATGTAGAAAAGGAAGATCTTGCCCTGAGATGCTGTTAATCTGTAATTTTAGCCCCAACTTTGAGCTCACAGAAATATGTGTTGTATAGAATCAAGGTTTAAGGGATCTAGGGCTGTGCAGGATGTGCTTTCCTAACAAAATGTTTACGGGCAGTATGCTTGATAAAAGTCATCACCATTCTCCATTCTCAAGTAACCAGGGGTGCAATACACTGTGAAAAGCCAAAGGGATCTCTGCCCTGGAAAACCAGGTATTGTCCAAGGTTTCTCCTCATGTGATAGTCTGAAATATGACCTCATTGGATGGGAAAGACTTGACTTTCTGCTCAGCCTGATACCCATTAAGGGTCTCTGCTGAGGAGGATTAGTAAAAGAGAAAGGCCTCTTGCAGCTGAGATAAGAGGAAGGCCTCTGTCTCCTGCCTGCCCCTGGGAACTGAATGCCTTAGTATAAAACCCAATTGTACATTTGTTGTATTCTGAGATAGGAGAAAATTCCTGTGGCAGGAGGCAAGACATGTTGGCAGCAATGCTGCTTTGTGACTCTGTACTCCACTGAGATGTTTGGGTGGAGAAAAGCATAAATCTGGCCTATGTGCACATCCAGGCATAGTACTTTCCCTTGAACTTATTTGTGACACAGATTCCTTTGCTCACATGTTTTCTTGCTGACCTTCTCCCCACTATCACCCTGCTCTCCTGCCACATTCCCCTTACTGAGATAGTGAAAATAGTAATCAATAAATACTGAGGGAACTCAGAGACCAGTGCCGGTGCGGGTCCTCCGTATGCTGAGCACAAGTCCCCTGGGCCCATTTTTCTTTCTCTATATTTTGTCTCTGTGTCTTATTTCTTTTCTCATTCTCTTGTCCTGCCTGATGAGAAATACCCACAGGTGTGGAGGGGCTGGCCCCTTCATCTGGCACCCAACGTGGGCCTTTCTCTAGGGTGAAGGTATGCTAAGAATGTGAGCATTGAGGACAGTCAATGAGAGATTCCCGAGTACGTCCACAGTCAGCCATGCAGTAAGCTTGTGTGCTTGGAGAAATCAAGGATAACAATGGGACAAACTGAATGTAAATATGCCTCTTATCTCAGCTTCATTAAAATTCTTCTAAGAAGATGGGGAGTAAGAGCTTCTACAGAAAATCTAATTATGCTATTTCAAACAATAGAACAATTCTGCCCATGGTTTCCAAAACAGGGAACTTTAGATCTAAAAGATTTGGGGAAAATTGGCAAAGAATTGAAACAAGCAAGTAGGGAAGGTTAAATCATCCCACTTACAGTATGGAATGATTGGCCCATTATTGAAGCAACTTTAGAACCGTTTCAAATAGGAGAAGATAGTGTTTCAGTTTCTGATGCCCCTGAAAGCTGTGTAATATATTGTGAAGAAGAGGCAGGGACAAAATCCCAGAAATTAATGGAAAGTTCACATTGTAGAAATGTAGCAGACTCTGTAATGGCTCAGTCAATGCAAAATATTGACTACAATCAGATACAGGAGGTAATATATCCTGAATCATCAAAACTGGTGGAAGGAGGTCCAGAATTATTGGGGCTATCAGAGCCTAAACCACAATGGCCATCAACTCCTCCTCCCATGGTTCAGATGCCTGTAACATTACAAACTCAAATGCAGGTTAGACAAGTGCAAACCCCAAGAGAATATCAAGTAGAAAAAGATAGATTTTCTATCCCAGCAATGCCAATTCTGATACAGTATCCACAATATCAGCTGGTAGAAAATAAGACCCAACCACCGGTAGTTTACCAATACCGGCCGCCAGTTGAGCTTCAGTATGGGTCATCTGCAGAGGTTCAATACAGACCTCAAGTGGTGTGTCCCATGTCAAATAGTATGGCACCTTACCAGCAACCCAGTGGTGTTTAATCCTACACACTTAGGATTAATCACTTAGGATACATCACTTAGGATAGATCAGTTAGCCCCACTCCTAGTCTACCTAGTGGACTAGGTAGTACACTGCATGAAATCATTGATAAAGAAAGAAAACAGGGAGATTTATTTATTTATTTATTTATTTATTTATTATTATACTTTAGGTTTTAGGGTACATGTGCGCAATGTGCAGGTTAGTTACATATGTATACATGTGCCATGCTCATGTGCTGCATCCCACAACTCGTCATCTAGCATTAGGTATATCTCCCAATGATATCCCTCCCCCCTCCCCCCACCCCACAACAGGCCCCACTGTGTGATGTTCCCCTTCCTGTGTCCATGTGTTCTCATTGTTCAATTGCCACCTACGTGTGAGAATATGCGGTGTTTGGTTTTTTGTTCTTGCGATAGTTTACTGAGAATGACGATTTCCAATTTCATCCATGTCCCTAAAAAGTACATGAAATCATCATTTTTATGGCTGCATAGTATTCCATGGTGTATATGTGCCACATTTTCTTAATCCAGTCTATCATTGTTGGACATTTGCGTTGGTTCCAAGTCTTTGCTATTGTGAATAATGCCGCAATAAACATACATGTGCATGTGTCTTTATAGCAGCATGATTTATAGTCCTTTGGATATATACCCAGTAATGGGATGGCTGGGTCAAATGGTATTTCTAGTTCTAGATCCCTGAGGAATCACCACACTGACTTCCACAATGGTTGAACTAGTTGACAGTCCCACCAACAGTGTAAAATTGTTCTTATTTCTCCACATCCTCTCAAGCAACTGTTGTTTCCTAACTTTTTAATGATTGCCATTCTAACTGGTGTGAGATGGTATCTCATTGTGGTTTTGATTTGCATTTCTCTGATGGCCAGTGACGGCATTGCCAAATCAATCCTAAGCCAAAAGAACAAAGCTGGAGGCATCACACTACCTGACTTCAAACTATACTACAAGGCTACAGTAACCAAAACAGCATGTTACTGGTACCAAAACAGAGATATACATCAATGGAACAGAACAGAGCCCTCAGAAATAAGGCCACATATCTACAACTATCTGATCTTTGACAAGCCTGAGAAAAACAAGGAATGGGGAAAGGATTCCCTATTTAATAAATGGTGCTGGGAAAACTGGCTAGCCATATGTAGAAAGCTGAAACTGGATCCCTTCCTTACACCTTATACAAAAATCAATTCAAGATGGATTAAAGACTTAAATGTTAGACCTAAAACCATAAAAACCCTAGAAGAAAACCAAGGCATTACCATTCAGGATAGAGGCATGAGCAAGGACTTCATTTCTAAAACACCAAAAGCAATGGCAACAAAAGCCAAAATTGACAAATGGGATCTAATTAAACTAAAGAGCTTCTGCACAGCAAAAGAAACTACCATCAGAGTGAACAGGCAACCTACAAAATGGGAGAAAATTTTCGCAACCTACTCATCTGACAAAGGGCTAATATCCAGAATCTACAATGAACTCAAACAAATTTACAAGAAAAAAACAAACAACCCCATCAAAAAGTGGGTGAAGGATATGAACAGACACTTCTTAAAAGAAGACATTTATGCAGCCAAAAAACACACGAAAAAAAAAAAAAAAAACCAGGGAGATCTTGAGGCACAGCAGTTCTTTGTAATTTTACAAGCAATACCGGCTGGGAAAGGGGGGCAAGCTGGAACGTCTGTCCAAACTGAGGCTAGATATGAATCTTTCACCATGAAAATGTCAAAAGATATGAAGGAAGGAGTTAAACAATATGGATCCAACTCCCCTTATATGAGAACATTATTAGATTCCATTGCTCATGGGAATAGACTTATTCCCTATGATTGGGAAATGTTGGCAAAATCTTCCCTTTCACCCTCTCAGTTCCTACAACTTAAAACCTGGTGGATTGATGGAGTACAAGAACAGACATGAAAAAATCAGGCTACTTATCCCGCTGTTAATATAGATGCAGATCAATTGCTAGGAACAGGTCCAAATTGGAGCACAATTAGCCAACAATCAGTAATGCAGAATGAGGGCATTGAACATCCAAGGGCTATTTGCCTCAGGGCCTGGGAAAAAATTCAGGACCCAGGAAACACTTGCCCTTCTTTTAATTCAATTAGACAAGGCTGCAAAGAGCCACATCCAGACTTTGTGGCAAGGTTGCAAGATGCCTCTCAAAAATCAATTTTGGATGATAATGCCCAAAAAGTCATTGTAGAAATAATGGCTTATCAAAAGGCAAATCCAGAATTTCAACCAGCCATAAAGCCATTAAAAGGAAAAGGTCCAGCAGGAGTTGATGTAATTACAGAATATGTGAAAGCTTGTGATGCGATTGGAGGAGTTATGCATAAGGCAATGCTAATGGCTCAAGCAATGACGGGAGTCACTTTAGGAGGACAGTTAGAGCATTTGGGGGAAAATGTTATAATTGTGGTCAAATCGGTCATCTAAAAAAGAACTGCCCAGTCTTAAATAGAGTAAAAATAAAGAGCCACCTGGCCTGTGTCCAAGACATGGAAAAGGAAAACATTGGGCTAATCAATGTCATTCTAAATATGATAAAAATGGGCAACTATTGTCAGAAAAAGGGGCGAGGGGCCAGCCTCAGGACTCACAACAAACTGGGGCATTCCCGATTCAGCTGTTTGTTCTTCAGGGTTTTCAGGGACAGCAACCCCCCACAGCAAATACCACCACTTCAGAGAATCAGACAATTACAACAATACAACAGCTGTCCCCTGCCACAGCAGGCAGCGCAGCAGTAGATTTATGTTCCACTCAAAAGGTTTCTTTACTCCCTGGAGAGACTCCGCAAAAGATTTCTACAGGGGTATATGGCCCACTGCCAGAAGGGAAGGTAGTCCTTGTTTTAGGGAGATGAAGTGTAAATTTGAAGGGAGTCCAAATTCATACTGGGGTAATTGATTCAGATTATAAAAGGGAAATTCAGTTAGTGATCAGCTCCACTGTTCCCTGGAGTGCCAATCCAGGTGATAGAATTGCTCAATTATTACTTTTACCTTATATTAAAATTGGGGAAAACAAAATGGAAAGAACAGGAGGGTTTGGAAGTACCAACCCTGCCAGAAGAGCCACTTACTGGGCTAGTCAGGTCTCAGAGAATATAACTGTGTGTACAGTCACTATTCAGGGAAATCACTTTATAGGATTAGTGGATATCGAGGCTTATGTTTCCCTTATTGCCTTAAATCAATGGCCAAAAAATTGACCTAAACAAAAGCCTGTTACAGGATTTGTTGGTGTGGACACCTCCTCAAAAGTGTATCAAAGTACCATGATTTTACATTGTCTAGGACCTGATAATCAAGAAAGTACAGTTCAACCTATGATTACTTCTTTTCCAATTAATTTATGGGGCCAAGACTTGTTACAACAATGGCATGTGGAGATTACTATCCCAGCCTCCTTATACAGCCCCATGAGTCAAGAAATCATGACTAAAATGGGATATCTCCCTGGCAAAGGACTAGGGAAAAATGGAGATGGCATTAAAATCCCAATTGAGGCTGAGGGAAATCAAGAAAGAAAATGAATAGGATATCCTTTTTAGGAGTGGCCACTGTAGAGCCTCCAAAACACATTCCATTAACTTGGAAAACAGAAAAATCTGTATGGGTAAATCAGGGGCTGCTACCAAAACAAAAGCTGGATACTTTACACTTATTGGCAAAAGAACAATTAGCAAAGGGACATATTGAGCCTTCATTTTCGCCTTGGAATTCTCCTGTGTTTGTAACTCAGAAAAAATCCAGCAGATGGCTCATGCTAACCAACATAAGAGCCATCAATGCTGTAATTCAACCTGTGGGGGCTCTCCAACCTGGGTTGCCCTCTCTGGCCATGATCTCCAAAGATTGGCCTTTAATTATAATTGATCTGAAGGATTGCTTTTTTACCATTCCTCTAGCAAAGCAGGATTTTGAAAATTTGCTTTTACTATACCAGCCATAAATAATAAGGAAGCAGCCACCAGGTTTCAGTGGAAAGTGTTGCCTCAGGGAATGCTTAATAGTCCAACTATTTGTCAGATTTTTGTAGCTGAAGCTCTTCAACCAGTTAGAGACAAGTTTTCAGACTGTTATATCTTTCATTATGTTGATGACCTTTTGTGTGCTGCAGAAAGGAGAGACAAATTAATTGACTGTTACACATTTCTGCAGACAGAGGTTGCAAATGCAGGACTGACAATAGCATCTGATAAGATTCAAACCTCTACTCCTGTCCATTACTTGGGAATGCAGGTAGAGGAAAGAAAATTTAAACAACAAAAAATAGAGATAAAAAAGACATATTAAAAACATTAAATGACTTTCAAAAATTGCTAGGAGATATTAATTGGATTCAGCCAATTCGAGGCATCCTTACTTATGCCATGTCAAATTTGTTCTCTATCTTGAGTGGGGATCCAGAATTGAATAGCAAAACAACATTAACTCCAGAGGCAACTAAAGAAATTGAATTAATTGAAGAAAAAATTCGGTCAGCATAAGTAAATAGAATAAATCACTTAGCCCCACTCCAACTTTTGATTTTTGCTACTGCACATTCTCCAACAGGTGTTATTGTTCAAAATACAGATCTTGTGGGGTGATCTTTCCTTCCTCACAGTACGATTAAGACTTTTAGATTGTACTTGGATCAAGTGGCTACATTAATTGGTCAGGCAAGATTACAAATAATAAAATTGTGTGGAAGTGACCCAGATAAAATCATTGTTCCTTTAAACAAGGAACAGGTTAGAAAAGCCTTTATCAATTCTGCTGTATGGAGGATTGGTCTTGCTGATTTTGTGGGAATTATTGATAACCATTAGCCAAAACCAAAAATCTTCCAGTTTTTAAAATTGACTACTTGAATTTTACCTAAAATTACCAGACATAAACCTTTAGAAAATGCTCTGATGGTGTTTACTGATGGTTCCAGCAATGGAAAAGTGGTTTACACCAGGCCAAAAGAACGAGTCATTGAAACTCAATATAACTCAGCTCAAAGAGCAGAGTTGGTTGCTGTCATTTCAGTGTTACAAGATTTTAATCAGCCTATTAACATTGTATCAGATTCTGCATATGTAATACAGGCTACAAAGGATGTTGAGACAGCCCTAATCAAATATAGTATGGATGATCAGTTAAACCAGCCCTTTAATTTGTTACAACAAATTGTAAGAAAAAGAAATTTCCCATTTTATATTACTCATATTTGAGCACATGCTAATTTACCAAGGCCTTTAACTAAAGCAAATGAACAAGCTGACTTGCTAGTATCATCTGCATTCATAGAAGCACAAGAACTTCATGCTTTGACTCATGTAAATGCAACAGGACAAAAAAATAAATTTGATATCACATGGAAACAGGCAAAAAATATTGTACAACATTGCACCCAGTGTCAAGTCCTACACCTGCCCACTCAGGAGGCAGGAGTTAATCCCAGAGGCCTATTTCCCAATGCGTTATGGGAAATGGATGTCACATATGTACCTTCATTTGGAAAATTGTCATTTGTCCATGTGACAGTTGATACTTATTTGCATGTTGTATGGGCAACCTGCCAGACAGGAGAAAGTACTTCCCATGTTAAAAAAACATTTATTATCTTGTTTTGCTGTCACGGAGTTCCAAAAAAAAATTAAAACATATAATGGACCAGGATACTGTAGTAAAACATTTCAAAAATTCTTAAATCAGTGAAAAATTACACATACAACAGGAATCCTCTATAATTCCCAAGGACAGGCCATAATTGAAAGAACTAATAGAACACTCAAAGCTCAATTGGTGAAACAGAAAAAGGAAAAAGACATTAAGGAGTATAACACTCCCCAGATGCAACTTAATTTAGCACTCTATACTTCAAATTTTTTAAACATTTATAGAAATCAGACCACTACTTCTGCAGAGCAACATTTTACTGGTAAAAAGAACAGCCCACATGAAGGAAAACTGATTTGGTGGAAAGACAACAAAAATAAGACATGGGAAATAGGGAAAATGATAACATGGGGGAGAGGCTTTGCTTGTGTTTCACCAGAAAAACATCAACTTCCTGTTTGGATACGCACTAGACATTTAAAGTTCTACAATGAACCCATCGGAGATTCAAAGAGAAGCGCCACCACGTAGATGGAAAACCTGGAATCGAGCGTCAGCGACTCGCCGGGTGAACAAAATTGGGATATCAGAAGAACAGATGAAGTTGCCATCCACCGAGAAAGCTGAGCCACCGACCTGGGCCCAATTAAAGAAGCTGACACAGTTAGCTGAAAACAGCCTGAAGAAGAGCAAGGGTAAAACAAACTCCAGAGAATATGCTGCCTGCAGCTTTGATGATTGTATCAATGTGATAAGTCTCCCTGTGACTGCAGGAGCAGCTGCAGGTAATCATAGTTATGGGCCTATGTGCCTTTCCTGCTCTTAATTCGGGCAGTCACTTGGATGGATAATCCTATTGACGTACATGTTAATACTAGTGCATGGGTACCAGGCCTCACAGATGATCATTGCGCTGCCCAACCTAAAAAAGAATTGATGATAAATATTTCCATTGGGTATTATTATCCTCCTATTTGCCTAGGGAAGGTACCAGGATGTTTAATGCCTACAACCCCAAATTGGTTGGTAGAAGTGCCTACTGTCAGTGCCACCAGTAGATTTACTTACCACATAGTAAGTGGAATGTCACTCGGGCCACAGATAAATAATTTACAGGACTCTTCTTATCAAAGATCATTAAAATTTAGGCCTAAGGGGAAGCTTTGCCCCAAGAAAATTCCCAAAGAATCAAAAGGCTCAAAAGTTTCAGTTTGGGAAGAATGTGTGGCTGATACTGTGGTGGCATTACAAAACAATGAATGTGGAACTATTATAGACTGGGTCCCTTGAGGCCAATTTTATTATAATTGTACGGGCCAGACTCACTCATGTTCACTGGCCCCATCCATCTGGCCCATGATAGTGATTTAATTAAAAGGCTGGATCAGGTTTATAGAAAGTTAGAATCACCCTATCCATGGAAATGGGGTGAAATGGGAATTTCATCACCTCGACCAAAGTTAATTAGTCCTGCTACTGGTCCTGAACATCCAGAATTATGAAAGCTTACTGTGGTCTCGCACCACATTAGAATTTGGTCTGAAAATCAAGCTATAGGAGCAAGAGTTCATAAGCCATATTATACTATGAACTTAAATTCCAATCTGACAATTCTTTTGCAAAGTTGTGTAAAACTTCCTTATATGCCAGTTGTAGGAAACATAGTTATTCAACCAGATTCCCAAACTATAACTTGTGAAAATTGTAGATTGTTTACTTGCATTGATTCAACTTTTGATTGGCAGCTCCGTGTTCTGCTGGTGAGGGCAAGAGAGGGCGTGTGGATCCCTTTGTCCATAGACCGACCATGGGAGACTTCCCCATCCATCCATATTTTAACAGAAGTATTAAAAGGAGTTCTAACTAGATCCAAAAGATTCATTTTAACTTTGATTGCAGTGATTTTGGGTCTTACTGCAGTCACAGCTACTGCTGTGGCTGCTGGAATTGCTTTACACTTCTCTGTTCAAACTGCAGAATAGGTAAATAATTGGCAAAAGAACTCCTCAAATTTGTGGAATTCTCAAACGCAAATAGATCAAAAATTGGCAAACCAAATTAATGATCTTAGACAAACTGTCCTTTGGATGGGAGATAGACTCATGAGCATGGAATATCTTTTTTAGTTACAGTGTGACTGGAATACATCAGATTTTTGTATTAAACCCCGAGCCTATAATGAGTCTGAGCATCACTGGGACATGGTCAGATGCCATCTACAAGGAAGAGAAGATAATCTTACTTTAGATATTTTAAAATTAAAAGAACAAATTTTTGAGGTATCAAAAGCCCATTTAAATTTGATGTCAGAAACTGAGGCAATCATGAAAGCTGCTGATGGCCTCACAAATCTTAACCCCGTCACTTGGGTTAAAACCATCGGAAGTGCCACTATTGTAAATTTCATATTAATCCTTGTGTATCTGTTTTCTCTGTTGTGAGTCTACAGGTGTATCCAGCAGCTCCAAAGAGACAGAGACCAGCAAGAATGAGCCATGATGATGAAGGTGGTTTTCTCAAAAAGAAAAGGGGGATATGTAGGGAAAAGAAAGAGAGATCAGACAGTTACTGTGTCTATGTAGAAAAGGAAGACATAAGAAATTTCATTTTGATCTGTACCCTGAACAATTGCTTTGCCCTGAGATGCTGTTAATTTGTAACTTTAGCCAGAACCTTGAGCTCACAGAAACATGTGTTGTATGGAATCAAGGTTTAGGGGATCTAGGGCTGTGCAGGAAGTGCCTTGTTAACAAACTATTTACAGACAGTATGTTTGATAAAAGTCATGGCCATTCTCCGCTCTCAAATAACCAGGGGCACAACGCACTGCAGAAAGCTGCAGGGACCTCTGCCCTGGAAAGCCAGGTATTGTCCAAGGTTTCTCCTCATGTGATAATCTGAAATATAACCTCACAGGATGGGAAAGACCTGACCGTCCCCAAGCCCGACACCCTTGAAGGGTCTGTGCTGAGGAGGATTAGTAAAAGAGGAAGGCCTCTTGCAGCTGAGATTAGAGGAAGGCCTCTGTCTCCTGCCTGCCCCTGGGAACGCAATGTCTCCGTATAAAACCGGATTGTACATTTGTTCTATTCTGAGAGAGGAGAAAAACCGCCTTGTGGTGGGAGGTGAGACATGTTGGCAGCAATGCTGCTTTGTCACTCTTTACTCCTCTGAGATGTTTGGGTGGAGAAAAGCATAAATCTGGCCTACATGCACATCCAGGCATAGTACCTTCCCTTGAACTTATTTGGGACACAGATTCCTTTGCTCATGTGTTTTCTTGCTGACATTCTCCCCACTATCACCCTGCTCTCCTGCCACATTCCTCTTGCTGAGATAGTGAAAACAATAATCAATAAAAACAGAGAACTCAAGACCAGTTCCAGTGCAGGTCCTCCGTATGCTGAGCGCCAGTCCCTGGGCCCACATTTCTTTCTCTATACTTTGTCTCTGTGTCTTATTTCTTTTCTCAGTCTCTCATCCAACGTGATGAGAAGTAACCACAGGTGTGGAGGGGCTGGCCCCCTTCAAATGTATAGAATTTTAGTGTGACAGGTCCCATCAGGTTACTTAAGGGTGCATGTTCCCTGCCTGAACCCTGAAGGCCAGGTGGGAAGCCAAGTCTCTTGTGCCCAGGCAAGAAGCAGGTGTCCCCAAGAACCCAAACAGCCCAGACTGTATCAGAGAGCCTAGCAAGCAGAAGAGCCTTGTTGCTCAAAATCAGTGGAAAAAGAGCCAGAAAATTCACTTAAAATCAGTTTAGAGACAGGAGGTAGTGCAGATCTTTGGGGCTATGCTGCTGCTGCCCAGGAGTGCCCTGAATGTGAATCCTAATCAACTCATCTATTTGCCAAGCTGGGCTCGTCTGAGTCATCCTTTGATCTCTTGGCTCCTTTCCGGTTTGGCGGGGAAAATGATACAGCCCTGGTTTTTCTCAGAGCAAGCGTGCTTTGGAATCGCACATCCTTAGTGGGCAGATAATAGTCAAGTGCCTGTGGGTGATGAGTGACCTTCCCTATGGTGAGAAACCCTACACAAAGGGCAGCCGAGTGAGGACCCTGCTGAGGACTCAGGTGAGAAATCCTACACAAAGGACATCCAAGTGAGGACCCTGCTGAGGACTCAGGTGAGAAACCCTACACAAAGGGTATCAGAGTGAGGACCCTGCTGAGAACTCAGGGCCTGATGTTGTTTGGCAGCGACCTTGGGCAAGAGCCTCAGTTTTCCTGAAAAATGAGGATGATGATGCCCACCACCTGTGTGACCCTGGTAGAAGCCAATGAGATGGGGCAACTTAAGGGCTTGGCATAGGGCCTGGCATACAGGAAGAGTGAAACTAATGCATTTTTTCCTACTTTTTCCCTCCCAGCAGAAGCCTCCATGATTATTCATCCATCGTTCTGAAAACTAAAAATAAAATCTTAAGCTCCCCATATGAACTGAACAGGTTCCCCCTCGGCCAAGTGTACCCAGAATAATCTTTAAAACTGAGTTCCTGGCCATGGCGGGATGTGAGGTTAGACACATCTCATTTTACTTCCTTCCTGTCATGGTTTAGACACAAAACTGCCCAGCATTCATGTTCAAATAGAGATTATAAGGCTGACGGAATTGACTATTTAGGGTAATAAGACACCAAGTTATATACAGGACCTAAGGTCTTCTCAGGCAAGGGTTAAGTCAAGGGCCCCTGCCCTTAAAAAATGAATTATATACTTTTTTTTTTTGAGGCAGCATCTCGCTCTGTAGCCCAGGCTGAAGTGCAGTGGCATGATCTTGACTCACTGCAACTTCTCCCTCCCAGGTTGAAGCAATTCTCCTGCCTCAGCCTCCCGAGTAGCTGGGATTACAGGTGCACACCACCACACCCAGCTAATTTTTTGTATTTTTAGTAGAGACAGGGTTTCACCATGTTGGCCAGGCTGGTCTTGAGCTGCTGCTTGACCTCGTTATCCACCCGCCTTGGCCTCCCAAAGTGCTGGGATTACAGGCAAGAACCACTGTGCCCAGCTAAATGAACTATATTCTAACTGCCATGGGGTTTTTCTCATTCTTTAACAGCTGAACAAGCACTGGCCCTAATATAAGCAATATTGAAATGATTGCAGCTCATCCATCCCAGATTCTGACTAACTGACCCCTTGCTTCACAAGCCATGACTCCAGCTTTGATTGGACAAGAGATTGATTCCAGCAACTTTCTGCTGATGAGAGACCTCCAAGCATTGACTGGTTCTGGCCACTTGAAAGAGACTTAGCACATGAGCGTCTTCGTGTCCCTGATGCACCTTTTGATATAGGGGGTCTAGCTGTAATGCATTGAAATGTGAAGTCTGCATGCAGTGCGGTGGCTCATGCCTGTAAACTCAGCACTTTGGAACATTTTGGGAGACCGAGGCGGGCAGACCACCTGAGGTCAGGCGTTCCAGACCAGCCTGGCCAACATAGTCAAACCCTATCTGTACTAAAAATACAAAAAGTAGCCAGGTGTGTTGGCATGTACCTGTAGTCTCAGCTACTTGGCTGAGGCAGGAGAATCGCTTGGACCAGGGAGGCGGAGGATGCAGTGAGCCGACACGGTGTCATTGCAGTCCAGCCTGGGTGACAGAGCAAGACTTTGTTTCAAAAAAGAAAAAGAAAAAGAAATGTGAAGTCTCCACCCCAATGTGAACATGGGACATAAGCCACGTGTATGTTTATTCGGTATGCATGCGTTAGGCCCCCTTCATGAATACTCATAGCCCATTTCATGACCTGTTGAGTGTGTATACTTGGCCAACCCACTCAGCATAAATTCCTGCCTCATCACTTCCTCCCTGGAAGTAGCAGTGAAGGATCTTTTCTGAAAGCTGCCCTTTTGAGCCTGAGGCATGGCCAGCCTACAGGCTATAAACTACAGAACTATATCTTTTTTTTCCTTTTTAAGTACAGACAGGATTTTGCCTTGTTGCCCAGGCTAGATCTCCTTGGCTCAAGCAATCCACTCACATTGGCCTCTCAAAGTGCTGGAATTACAGGCATGAGCCACGTTGCTTGGCCTATAGAATTATATCATTTTGTTTTTCTTTGAGAGGTAGTCTCACTCTTTGCCCAGGCTGCAGTGCAGCAGCATGATCTCGGCTCACTGCAATCTCCACCCCCCGGGTTCAAGCGATTCTCCTGCTTCAGCCTCCTGAGTAGCTGGGATTACAGGCATGTGCCACCATACCCAGCTAATTTTTGTATTTTTAGTAGAGACGGGGTTTCACAATGTTGGCCAGGATGGTCTCCATCTCTTGACTTCGTGATCCACCCGCCTCAGCCTCCCAAAGTGCTGGGATTACAGGCGTGAACCACCACACCCAGCCTAGAAATATATGTTATAATAAAATAGAGCCATGTGTGGTGGCTCATGCCTGTAATCCCAATACTTTGTGAGGCTAAGATTGGAGCACTGCCTGAGCCTGGCAGTTCTAGACCAGCCCAGGTAATATAGAGAGACTCCAGTAACATGAGACCTCCAGCACATGTTGAATAGGAGTGGTCACATGTAGATGCTCATCCCAGCACTATTCACAATAGCAAAGACATGGAATCCACTGGAATGCCCATCAGTGGTGGACTGGATTAACAAAATATGGTACATATACACCATGGAAACCCACACAGCCTTAAACAAGAACAAGATAATGCCCTTTCATTAAGTCCTCATCCTCCTTTTGCTGCAACATGAATGGAGCTAGAAGCCATTATGCTAAGCAAACTAAAGCAGGCACAGAAAACCAAACACCACATGTTCTCACTTATAAATGGGAGCCAAACATTAAGTATTCATGACATAATAATGGGAAGAATAGATGCCCGGGACTACTGGAGAGTGGAAGGTGGAAGGGGAGTGTGTATCAAAAAACTACGAAAACTGGCTGGACATGGTGGCTCACACCTCTAATCCCAGCACTGAGGCAGGTGCATCATTTGAGGTCAGGAGTTCCCCATGTCCAACATGGGGAAACCCTGTCTCTACTAAAAATACAAAAACTTAGCCTGGCGTGGTAATGCAAGTCTGTAGTCTGAGCTACTTGGGAGGCTGAGGCAGGATAATTGCTTGACCCTGGGAGGCAGAGGTTGCAGTGAGCTGAGAGCATGCTACCACACTCCAGCCTGGGTGACAGAGTGAGACGCCGCCTCAAAAACAAACAAACAAACAAAAACTCCCAAAATTATTTATCTGATAATTTGTCTATTTTCTATAGAACAAACCTGCATCTGTATTTCTGGAACTAAAATAAAAGTTTGAAAACCTGTGATATTCAGTGATTGGTTAGAGAGCTGACAAATCACCATCTCATTAGAGTCACCCACTAGATTTCTGCTTTGTCATTTTGGGGAGTTCATGATTTCCTGTTTGCTCTAGTTTGTTGTAGATATAGATCTGTATTTTTGCACTGAAGGAAGAATGATTTACTCCAGTTTTCTCTGTCTGGCTTGCTTTGGTTTGGACTGAATACATTCCCTTAGTGAATCTTCACCACTAGGTTGCTGCTTCCTTCTTGGCTCCAGGTGGTGGCTTAAGCCCAGGTTTACCTAAGTTTTAGTAAACCACGAGAGTACTGCCAGTCCCAAATGGGGGAAGTCCCAAAGGGATTCTCATGGCAGTGTAGGAGTGCTAGCTAGGTCAAGCCCAGGTTTTCCTGTTTTTTGATAAGGAGAGAAGGGAGGTGTGATAGGAAGATCTCTCATTGAAATGAGTTAGTTTCCAAAAGGATGTATATTTCCATTAATATGGGCTGGAAATATTTAGAATGTATTATCCACCTAAATGATTTTAGCATTATTCCAAGAGAAATTGGATATCTTTACTGGACACAATCACTTTAATTCAGTAAACCCCACTAGTCACCATGAGGACAGGTCAGTGCCCTGGTTTTCCTGTTTTTTGATAAGGAGAGAAGGGAGGTGTTACAGGAAGATGTCTCATTGAAATGAGTTAATTTCCAAAAGGATGCATATTGATATGGGCTAGAAATATTTAGATTGTGTTGTCTACCTAAATGATTTTAGCATTTTTGTAAGAGAAATTGGACATCTTTACTGCACACAATGACATTAATTCAGTAAAACCCACTAGCCACCATGAGGACAGGCAAGGGTTGGTGATGTACAAGTACATGAGGCTCCCACTTGTACACACTATGGCCATTCCCTTCCAAGGCAGGGGGCCACACCTTGTGCAGTGAGGCCCTTTCCTGACATGGCCAATGATCAGGAACAGATTCTCCCAGATCTGCCCATTAGGAGTGAGCAGGGTCTCACTATCTGGGGAGCAGTGAGGGCCCCTGATGAGAAGAGGGTTGACTCAATGGTTCATCATCACTGCCCACACAGAATGTTCCAGGTCCCAGGCATGCATCTTTTGTGGATGAACCCAGTGAACAACCACAGGAGAAAGTAAGGAAGAGATGACTGGAAGTAAAGAATGGGACATAAATTAATCAAAGTTTAGGCAGGGCACGGTGGTTCACTCCTGTAATCCTAGCACTTTGAGAGGCTTCCTTGAGGTCACTTGAGGTTAGGAGTTTGAGTCCAGTCAGACCAACATGGTGAAACTCCATCTCTACTAAAAACACAAATTCCCTTGAAGCTGGGAGTTGGAGGTTGCAGTGAGCCAAGATCACACCACTGCACTCCAGCCTAGGTGACCAAGCAAGACTCCGTCAAAAAAACGAAACAAACAAACAAGCAAACAAAAACAGGTCAGGCTCAGTGGCTCATGCCTGTAATCCTAACACTTTGGGAGGCCAAGGTGGGCAGATTACCTGAGGTCAGGGATTTGAGAACAGCCTGATCAACATGAAGAAACGCCATTTCTAATAAAAATACAAAATTAACCGGGCATGGTGGTGCATGCCTGTGATCCCAGCTACTCGGGAGGCTGAGGCAGGAAAATCACTTGAACCCAGGAGGCGGAGAGTGTGGTGAGCCAAGATCGTGCCATTTCACTCCAGCATGGGCAACAAGAGCGAATCTCCGTCTAAAACAAAACAAAAACAAAGAAAAAAACAACAACAACAAAATGAAGTTTATTTTGATTCCTTTATTTCCTGCAGATGAACCTAAATCACAGATGAACTAGTACCTCTTTTTTTAATTCATCAGGAACTAAAGATTTCAGATGTATAAATTGCTGAAACAATCTAATCAAACATGAAGGACAGCAGAGAGTTTCCATTTAGGTTCCCTTTACTTCCTACGTTTCTTTGTATCCATCGTTGCTGAGATAACTCCCTCACTCTAGAACTTCAGGTTCTATTTCTGACTGTCTAGGACACGGATCCCTGAGTCTCATTGACTCTATTCAACCTTTTCCCCAGTGCTGCCCCCTGCTGGGATTTTTTT
The DNA here is from genome assembly GCF_028885625.2 of Pongo pygmaeus. Lineage (NCBI taxonomy): Eukaryota > Metazoa > Chordata > Mammalia > Primates > Hominidae > Pongo > Pongo pygmaeus. The sequence goes on along the minus strand of NC_072373.2, from coordinate 218,216,212 downwards.
TTTTTTTTTTTCCACTCACAGAAAGCACATGCCTGAAACAGAGGCTTCTCTGCTCCCTTTATAATGCACCTATAGACCCGGCACAGCTGCTTATGCCTGTCATCCCAGAATCCTGGGAGGCCAAGCAGGGGGCTGTCTTAAGCGTAAGAGTTTGAGACCAGCCTGGACAACATAGGGAAACCCTGTCTCAAATTTTTAAATAAAAATTGTAAAATTGTAAAATAAGGAAAAAGAAAAATAAAAGACATGTATGTCCCACATTTTAGTTTCCAAGTGCCCGGAGAAAAAGCTTTTTATACCTCCAGCGCACTAGGCAGGCTTTCCCCACAAGCATAAATTGAACTCCAGTTGCTCAGTGGACGACGTGCCACAGCAAGGGCAGGAGACGGGACCAAAGAAGATCCTGTTGGGCTGCCTTACTTCCCTCAGTATACGCATCAGCTCAGCCTGAATTGGGGTGAGGAGCTCCCAAACGACACGACCCCGGTCATCAAGACTCTCCCGAGGGGCAGGATATGTTTCCAGGCGCAAATTGCTCAGCCTGCCTGTGTGGCGCAGCAGGTCCTTCAGAGCATCCATGGAGATGTCATTGCCGTGAAAGCAGAAAGTGGTGAGGTTGGAGCAGCGGCTCAGGGCAGGTAGGATGACCCTGAGTTTGGAGTCCCCAATCCCACAGTCCACTAAGAAGAGGGTCTGAAGAGTGGCAGCAACTTTCTCTAGCAGAGCTCGGAGGGGCTCAAGATGGATGAAGGTCAGTGCACCATGACTGAGATTCAGCTGCTTCAGTTGACTGAGACTTGGGTACCGGGGCAGACACTTCAAGTCGTTTTTTTCTAGGGAGCCATACGTTAATGCCAATGTCTCCAATGGGCTCTTGAGGCACCTGGGGAGAGCAAGAAGTTACTACTGGGCAACGGCACCAGTTAGAGGATGGTGGTGGAAGATAAGCTCGAGGGAAGAGCCTGTTTTGCCCAAACACAAGTTTGTTCTCATCATCTAATCATGATCCTCCCACAAGGTGCTGCCTGATGAGGACTTGGGTCATTCAGAGGCAGTCCCATTTTAGGCTCAGTCCTTTCACCATCACTGGTGTGATTGGTTAAAGGCCATAAAATCTCTAAAGCCTCTTTTCTTCATCTTCCAGCAGAAAGATTCATCTCCGGGCCACAGGAGCCCAGTGGAAGAGATGCCCAAAGAATTAACCTGAGCAAGGTCTAGGGACATCAGCTAGGGCTACCTGCTTGCAGAGGTTCCCTGACATGGCCACATCTGCAAACCGCGTACCACTTTGTAGCACTCTCATGCCTACTCCCTCACCTCCATCCCAGAAGCACACATTTCCCATCTCAATTACCTTTCCTGGAGTTCAAAACAACCTTTTACAAACAGGGAATTAGAGACAGGATCATTCATGCTCACTAAGCTGTGAGGACAGAGCTTCCTCTGTGAAAGGCACAGGTTTGGTGCACTTTCTCTTCTTTTATACCCTCCCCTCTGTTGCCTCTTTTTTATCATATTAACTTTAAACACACTTCCTAGCAAGGAATTCACAAAAGCTATTCATATTTATCATATTAACTTTAAACACACTTCCTAACAAGGAATTCCTAAAAGGAATTCACCCTCACTAGAGCTGAACCCCCTGCTAACCAGCTCCCTACACGATGTCCCTCTCTGTATCATCTACCCCAGGTCATCCCTCTGCCCTTACTGGAGTGATCCTGTGATACCCACTTCAGGATATAGAGGACCAAACAGGACAATGCATTCTAGTGTCCCCTTCCTTGGACATCTCCAGTGGCTGGCACAGAGTAGATGTTGACTAGTGTTTACTCTAACAAAAAAAGGCTCTGCTATGGCCCCTGGGGAAAGCTCACCAACCTTCCTCACCTGATCAGCTGGTCCAGGTAGCCTTCAAAGAGGCAGCCCCTTCTTATATAAAGCATCTGGAGATACTCCAGTCTGAGGAGCACAGAGCTGAATTCAGCAACTAACTGTTTTTGGCTGTCAGAGCTTAGCAGGTAGCGACAGCCATCGGAGATGAAGAGTTTGCGAAGATTCCTCATCTGGCTCAGGTAACAGCTAAACTCTACTATCATACGTGGCCAGCATATGTTCCAAATTTCCAACACTTGGATACTGTCTGGGTATACTGTTTCCAATATGTTTCTGAAATCGAAAATGCTCGTTGAATAATTCACCACCTTAGTACAGCACAGGTGTACTGAACCTCTTCTGTGCTGGACCCACCCAGAGAAGAATCTCAGATCCTCATCCATGGATATTTCCTTGAGGCAAACGTCCATGAACACCTTCAAGGGCTGCTTCTCTCCTGTGCTCAGACAGTCCTCCACTGTCTGCTTCTTACTCATGGCCTCTGGGGAGCAGGACAGGGGCCTGGCTCCAGACCATATGGTCCAAAAATTCTCATCAACATCCCGCAATTCCAGCACTTGAAGTTTCCACCTCCTGTGAGTAACATAGGGGAAAAGCTCAGAATGTAGGCAAGGACCCACGCCTGACCTGGGCTTTCACTCCACATCAAGGACTTCAGCTGCTTTTTTCCTCAGCGCCCCTCTTTCTGTCTCTTCTCCATCCCTTTCCCCCTTGGATTCTGCCTGTTACCCACTTCTAGTGCATTTACCTTCCACTGGGAGCAGGCGGGTTCCTGTTTCCTCAGTGGACCCTGTATGGTGAGCAGTCCTTTCCCAGAGGAGTTGGGCAATGGCCAAGAACTTTCCCAGCTTTCTCACTGGCACCATCCGAAGCCCCTGGTCCACCCAGGGTTCCCAATTTGTCTGACCCAGCTGTTTATTCCCTGGACACCTGGGCCCTCCCCACATGGGTCAACTCACCTGGGGCGAACCTTTTGGGCAAGCAGGCAATCAATCCCATCCACTACATAATGTAAGATATCCAGATCAGGCGTCTTCATCAGGGACCCCAGAGGGAGGCAGGGGAAGGGCCAGGCCTGCACCATCACCTTCAGAACCTCGCAGCGTCTGCTAGTGAAGGCCTCCACGAACAGTGGGGGGAAGAGCTCCCTGGGCAGCTCATCCAGGACAGAGATGGCCAAGGCCTGGTCCTTCAGCAGGCTCTGCCCTGCCAGCTCCAGGAGTCTGCGTGGGGCCTGGAGGCTCATCCTGATAAATCTGCAAGAAAACAAATCCAGAGAAAAAAACTTGTCAGGCCAGTACTCTCACACCCTGACTTCTCCTGGGCCAAAAGTCACTACTCTGGCAGGTGTGAGCGGGTCCTTAGTTTACCCCATTTCCACTCTGCAATAATTGGCCACAGAGACATCGTTCTGCCCTTCTGGTACCAAGAAGAGTCTCCCAACTTCTAAGGAGTGGGCAAGATCACTCCTACTCCATGAATTTTCATCCATTGCTCCACCCAACTCTATTAGCTCTGGGAAGTGTTACCAAGAATCTTCAAAGCTCAGCTCCTTTTTTGAGAAAAAATGTCTTCTCAATTTGAGGATCTAAAACTGGTCATGTGGCTGGGCTTGGTGGCTCACAACTGTAGTCCCAGAACTTTGGAGGCCAAGGCAGGTGGCTCACTTAAGGTCAGGAGTTAGAGACCAGCCTGGCCAACAAGGTGAAACCCAGTCTTTACTAAAAATACAAGAAGTAGCCAGGCATGTTGGTGGGTGCCTGTAACTCCAGCTACTTGGGAGGCTGAGGCACAAGAATCGTTTGAACAAAGGAGGTGGAGGTTGCAGTGAGCTGAGATAGTGCCACTGCACTCCAGCCTGGGCAATAGGGCGAGACTCAGTCTCAAAAAGAAAAACAAAACAAAACAATAAAACAATGATAATGGGAGTCTCCTGTGGCCCCAAACAGCCTAAAATCTCAGTTCCATCAATGAACTTGGCTGGGAGAGTCTAAAGGGATATTTTTAATTAGATACCATTATGTTCACTTTCAAAAGAGTAATGAGGGGCCGCACATGGAGGCTCACAGCTGTAATTCCAACATTTTGGCAAGCCAAGGCAGAACAATCACTTAAGCCCAGGAGTTGCTGACCAGCCTGGGCTACATAGTGAGACCCTGTCTCTCCAAAAAAATACAAAAAATAGACGGATGTGATGGTGCACACCTGTAGTCCCAGCTACTCTCTGTAGGCTGAGGTGGAAGGATGGCTTGTGCCTGGGAAGCAGAAGTTACAGTGATCTGAGACTGTGCCATTGTACCCCCAGCCTGGGCAGAAGAAAAAGACTCTGTCTTAATAAAATAAATAAATAAAAAAAATATTACCCACTTTGGAATGGAGTCTAGAGAAACTAATGGATCCCACATTCAGAACAAAGACTTCATTCTTGAAAATGGAGTATGATACCAGTCATGTTGGCTCATGCCTGTAATCCCAAGACTTTAGAAGGCCAAGTGGGAGGTTTGCTTGAATCTAGGTGTCCCAGACCAGCCTAGGTAACAAACCAAGACCCCATCACTATAAAAAAACATAGTAATAGGCCTGGCTTGGTGGCTAACACCTGTAATCTCAGCACTTTGTGAGACTGAGGTGGGCAGATCACCTGAGTTTGGGAGTTTAAGACAATCCTGGCCAACATAGTGAAACTCCATCTCTATTAAAAATACAAAAATTAGCCAGGTGTAGTGGCACTCACCCATAGTCCCAGCTACTTGGGAGGATGAAGCAGGAGAATCACTTGAACCCGGGAAGCAAAAGTTGCAGTGAGCCAAGATCACGCCTCTGCACTTGAACCTGGGCAACAGAGTGAGACTCCATCTCCAAAAAAAAAAAAAAGAAAAAAACAAAAACAAAACAAAAACAAAAAAATCAGCCAGTTATACTGGTGCGTCCCTGAATTCCAGCTATTCAGAAGGCTAGAACTTCTGAGTAGGGAGGATTGCTTGAGCCCAGAAAGCAGAGGTTGCAGTGAGTCGAGATCACAACACTGCATTCCACCATGAATGACCCAGCAAGACACTGTCTCAAAGAAAAAAAAAAAAAAGACTTCAGTCAATTGCATTATTTTTTAACTGCTTGATTTGGAACTTTGAAGCTGGGCATGGTGGTTCACGCCTATAATTCCAGCACTTTGAGAGGCCTAGGTGGGCAGATCATGAGGTCAGGTGTTCGAGACCAGCCTGGCCAACATGGTGAAACCCTGTCTCTACTAAAAATACAAAAATTAGCCGGGCATGGTGGAAGGCACTCTAACCCCAGCTACTCAGGAGGCTGAGTCAGGAGAATCGCTTGAACCCAGGAGGCGGAGGTTGCGGTGAGCCGAGACTGCCTCATTGCACTCCAGCCTGTGTGACAGAGCAAGACTCCATCTCAGGAAACAAACAAACAAACAAACCAAAAAAACCTGTGAAATGACATAAACTAAAACACAAATGAAATATTTGGAGTGAATAGATAAAACCACATTACAGAAAAAATTAAAGCCTACATCTGTTCATCTGAAAAACAGGCAGGAAAATTCTCTGTGTCACCTTGGCCTTCAAGTCGCCATCTCTACTGGCTGACTGTGGGTCATAAGGGTGCCCTTTTGAAGGTCCCTGACTTACCAGATCTGGACTCACTTTGCAGTCTGCTCGGACCTCTTGGCGATCCAAGCAATAACTTCAGGTACCACAGCCTGGGGTCTCTTCTGTGGATGTTCACAAGCTTTCTTGGATCTTTCTTCTTTTTTGTTTTTTTTTTTGAGATGGAGTTTCACTCTTGTTGCCCAGTTCGGAGTAAAATGGTGTGATCTCGGCTCACCACAACCTCCACCTCCTGGGTTCAAGCAATTCTCTTGTCTCAGCCTCCAAAGTAGCCAGAATTACAGGCATGCGCCACCACACCTGGCTAATTTTGTATTTTTAGTAGAGATGGTGTTTCTCCATATTGGCCAGGCTGGTCTTGGGAACTCCTGACCTCATGATCTGCCCTCCTCCTCAGCCTCCCAAAGTGCTGGGATTACAGGCATGAGCCACGGCACCCAGCAACTTTCTTGGACCTTCCTAATCCCACCTCCCTTATCAACTTCCAGATTCCTATTAGAAAGTGATGCCTGATTGGATTTCTGAACTCCACCCAGTTAAGCCTGATTGAAGTTTTGGCTTTCTGCAGAATAATGGATTGAATCAGATATCCAATCATGAAACTGAAAGCAGTGTAATTAGGGTGGAAATCAAGACCACATTTTGATGATTTTGATGTGACCAAAGAACTCCCAACCATAATATTTTCAGGTTTTGCTTTTCTGTCTAATCTCAGGAATAGTTTGAACTCTTCCCTGTCTTCTCCTCAGGACTAGGAAGGTCACATATTACTATCACTCCATCTCTGTTTGTGGAGGGTGTTAATGAGTGAATTCTTGACTTCCACCCTAACCCTAAGAAGCACTGATGGAATTTACCGGTATGTGACCTTCTTTGTCCTGAGTGTGAGAGAACTCTCACTCTATTCCTGACATTAGACAGAAAAACAAAACCTAAAAAGATTAATGTTGGGGAAATATTTGGCCCCATCAAAATTATCAAAATGGGCCAGGCGCGTTAGCTCATGCCTGTAATCCCAGCACTTTGGGAGGCCCAGGTGGGTGGATCACGAAGTCAGGAGATCAAGATAATCCTGGCCAACATGGTGAAATCCTGTCTCTACTAAAAACAAAAAATTAGCCGGGTGTGGTGGCGTGTGCCTGTAGTCTCAGCTACTCAGGAGGCTGAGGCAGGAGAATCACTTGAACCCAGGAGGCGGAGGTTGCACTGAGCCAAGATCGTGCCACTGCACTGCAGCATAGATGATAGAGAGAGACTCTGCCTCAAAAAGCAAAACAAAACAAAATTATAAAAGGTTTCAGCCAGGCACAGTGGTTCACGCCTATAATCCCAGCACTTTGGGAGGCTGAGGTGGGTGGATCATGAGGTCAGGAGATCAAGATCATCCTGGCTAACAGTGAATCCCCGTCTCCACTAAAAATACAAAAAATTAGCCTGGCATGGTGGCAGGTGCCTGTAGTCCCAGCTACTCCAGAGGCTGAGGCAGGAGAATGGCATCAACCTGGGAGGCAGATCTTGCAGTGAGCCAAGATTGCACCACTGCACTCCAGCCTGGGTGACAGAGCAAGACTCAGTCTCAAGATAAATAAATAAATAAACAAAAATGAAATGTTTCAGAGTTTAACCTTTATAAGCCAGCGCGGTGGCTCAAGCCTGTAATCCTAGCACTTTGAGAGGACAAGGTGGGGAGATCACGAGGTCAGCAGTTCCAGACCAGCCTGGCCAACATGGTGAAACCCCATCTCTAATAAAAATACAATAATTAGCTGGGCATGGTAGCATGCACCTCTATTCCCAGCTACTCAGGAGTCTGAGGCAGAAGAATCACTTGAACCTGGGAGGTGGAGGTTGCAGTGAGCCAAGATCATGCCACTGCACTGCAGCCTGGGCAACAGAGGGAGATGCCATCTCAAAAAAAAAAAAAATCAGTGAAGCATGGTGGCACACACCTGTGGTCCTAGCTACTCTGGAGGGTGAAATGGGAAGATCCATTTTTTGATCCCCACGATGCGGAGGTTGCAGTGAGCCGGGATCAATCCACTGCCCTCTGGGCTGGGCAACAGAGCCTGTATCAAAAACAAAAACAAACAAAACAAAAAACAGCTTCATGAAGGTAGTGGTTTTATCCCTACAAAATCGAATTTAAATGTTCGAGTATATATTGGTCATTTGGGATTTAAGTTACCCATATGAGTAAATCGTATTCTCATTTGTGTGGAAGAGAGGTACCACTAAAGGTGTGATTGGTCTCAAGATTTTGTTCCAGGTTTCTCTGGAGGAAATCAGGTAAAAATTAAAGAGAAGTAAGGGTGGTGGCTGGGCTGGGCTGAGTTGGGCTTAGTGTTCCAATGGGACCTTGAGATTGAACCAAGACATGGTCAATGTGTTGGGTTTTTGTGGGGATGGAGGGAGAATCTTTTCAACATTGGCCAATGCCACCTTAATTGTGATCCTTGTGGCCAAGGAGCCAAGGAGGATGCCTTCAAAACCACTTATGTAATCCTCCTTATTTTCCCTTTCAAAACCCTTGTCTTCCTTGACCTCCCTGAATAGTCTCACACCAATTCCCATTGCTTTGCTCATTTCATAAGAAAAAAATCCTTTTTTACAGAGTCTCTTTCTCTGTCTGTTAAGTACACCATATTTTTGTTGACACACAGATGAGTAACCCAGTTTTAGGGTGAGAAAAGGTCAAAGGATCCCATTCCGCACCAGTCGGGGGTAATGTGAGGGTCATGGTTATTCTCCATCATAGCTGCGTCTGTGCATTGCCAGTGAAAACCTGCAGATTGGCCAGGCTTGGTGGCTCACGCTTGTAATCCCAACACTTTAGGAGGCTGAGGTGGGTGAATCACCTAAGGCCAGGAGTTCAAGACTAGCCTGGCCAACATGGCAAAACCCCATCTCTACTAAAATATATCTATCTATCTATATATATATATAAATTAGCCAGATGTGTTGGGGTATGCCTGCAATCCCAGCTGCTTGGGAGGCTGAGGCAGGAGAATTGCTTGAACCAGGGAAGCAGACATTGCAGTGAACCAAGACTGCACCATTGCACTCCAGCCTGGGTGACAGAGTGAGACTCCATCTCAAAAAACAAAAACAAAAACCTGCAAATCACAGTTGGCAGGCTTCCAAACCAACCATCTGGGGAAGGACTTAGGATTCATGGCTTGCATCCTGTCCCTGAGTAAATCATCTGATCATGAGCTTCTCAAACTCTTCAAGTACTGACGAAGGCTTCACCTTCTGACACTGAGAAGGACACTGATTTGATTTTGATTATGAAGTTTGACTGTCTTGCACATCAAGCGTTTTGACCTGTTCATTGTCAACCCTGGCCAATGATTGTAACCTCTGTGTTGTACCCATCATTGAAGGACAATTCAGCTATGAGGAGTCCCACTGCCTTCTACACTCTCTGATGAAAGCATTCCAACTTATAACAGACTTTGGAACACACCCACTTTGTTGCTGTATGTTCCTGGGTCAATTCTCACATTCAGCTTCCAATAAACTTTTATCAAATTATTTCTCCCTCAACAGCCTCAATTTCCATTGACACCAGATTGTGTGATTGTGGTCTAAATTGGGATAGAGGAGCAGGCATGGTGGTTAACACCAGTAATCCCAGCATTTGGAAAGCCAAAGTGGGCAGACTGTTGAGTCCAGGAGTTCAAGTCTTGCCTGGGCAATGTGGCAAAACCTCATCTCTACAAAAAATACAAAAATTAGCTGGGCATGGTGGCATGCACCTGTACTCTTAGTGACTTGGGGGTCTGAGGTGGAAGGATCACTTGAGCCCAGGAGGCAGAGGTTGCAGTGAGCTGAGATCTGCCACTGCACTCCAGCCTGGGTGACACAGTGAGAACCTGTCTTATAAATAAGTAAGTAAATAAGGCTGGGTGCAGCGGCTCATGCCTGTAATCCCAGGAATTTGTTAGGCCAAGGTGGGTGGATCACGTGAGGTTGGGAGTTCAAGACCAGCCTGACCAACATGGAGAAACCCCCTCTCTACTAAAAATACAAAATTAGCCGGGCATGGGGGCACATGCCTGTAATCCCAGCTACTAGGGAGGCCAAGGCAGGAGAATCGGTTGAACCAGGGAGGCAGAGGTTGTGGTGAGCTGAGATCGCACCAATGCACTCCAGCCTGAGCAACAAGAGCAAAACTCCATCTCAAAAAAATAAAATAAAATAAATACATAAGTAAATGTACGAAGAAAAAGTATTTTAATGAATTAGATGAAGTAGCCATTGCATGCTATCTCCATTAAAGGATAAGTAGGTTCCTCTACAAAATGCCCTGATTATTGATGCATCCAATAAACCAAACTATTGGCTGGGTGCAGTGGCTCACACCTGTAATCCCAACACTTTGGGGGGCCAAGGTGGGTGGGTCACTAAGGCTCAGGATGTTCAGTCCAGCCTGGCCAACATGGCAAAACCTCGTCTCTACTAAAAATACAAAAAATTAGCCAGGTGTGGTGGAGAGCACCTGTAACCCTAGCTACCTGGAGGCTGAGGCAGGAGAACTGCTTGAACCCGGGAGGCAGAGTTTCCAGCGAGCCAAGATCACGCCATTGCTCTCCAGCCTGGGCGACAGAGTGAGACTCTGTCTCAAAAAAACAAAAACAACACAAACAAACAAAAGAAGCTATTATTTATTTCATATAGTATAACTGTAGAGACAATCCCTTTGCCTCTCATGTTTCCATTAAACCAATGTCTAGTTTTTTAGTTTTTTGTTTTTTGGGTTTTTTATTGAGACGGAGTCTTGATATGTTACCCAGGCTGGAGTGCAATGGCACGGTCTCGGCTCACTGCAACCTCTGTCTCCCAGGTTCCAGTGATTCTCCTGCCTCAGCCTCCCAAGTAGCTGGAATAACTGGCACTCACCATAATGCCCAGCTGATTTTTTTGTATTTTTTTGTAGAGACAGGGTTTCACCACGTTGGCCAGGCTGGTCTTGAACTCCTGACCTCAGGTGATCTGCCTGCTTCAGCCTCCCAAAGTGCTGGGATAACAGACGTGAGCCACTGTGCCCGGCCACCAATGTCTGGTTTTAGTAAGACGTTGATCACGTAGTAGAGGGTAACATGATCATGCTCATGTATTGTTTTGTTGTTTTGTTTTGTTTTGCTTTGCTTTGATTTAGACAGAGTCTCACTCTGTTGCCCAGGCTGGAGTGTAGTGTTGCCATCTTGGCTCACTGCAACCTCTACCTCCTGGGTTCAAGCTATGTTACTGGCTCTGCCTCCCAAGTAGCTGGGATTACAGGGGCCTGCCACCACACCCAGCTAATTTTTCTTGTACTTTTAGTAGAGATGGGATTTCACCACGTTGACCAGGCTGGTCTTGAACTCCTGACCTCAAGTGATCTGCCCTCTTCAGCCTCCCAAAGTGCTGGGATTACAGGCATGAACTACTACCCCTGACTGTTTTTTTGTTTGTTTTTGTTACTGTTTTGTGTTGTTTTGTTTTTTGAGATAAAGCCTTCCTCACTCTGTTGCCCAGGTTAGAGTTCAGTGGCATCATCATAGCTCATAGCAGCCTTGAACTCCTGGACTCAAGTGATCCTTCTACTGCAGCCTCCTAAGTAGTAGTCATGTGCTAATTTTATATAGATTTCCCTTACACATTGGCTTCCAATCTCCATAACATGTGTCAAACCAAAGAGCTGGATTACAGAGGGAGTCTGGAACAGTGCCTAGTTCAACCCAGTTGCACTAAGGTTTTCTATGCACAGAAATAAGTTTCCAGGCCTTGCTTGGTGGCTCACACCTGTAATCCCAGCATTTTTGGAGGCTGAGTCGGGCAGATTGCTTGAGCCCAGAGGCCAGGAGTTAGTGACCAGCCAGGGCAGCATGGTAAAACCCTGTCTCTACAAAAAATAAAAAAAACACAAAACCTAGCCAGCTATTTAGGAGGCTGATTTGGAGGATTGATTGAGCCTGGCAGGTCAAGGCTGCAATAAGCCGTGATCGTGCCACTTCACTCCAGCCTGGGTTGCAAAACAAGACCCTGTCTCGAAAAAGAAAAACAAAAATAAAGATTAAAAAATGTATACATAGCCAGCAATTGATTTGCTTAGTGAAAGAAGCTAAACTTTGAACAGTAGAACTTAGAGAATGTTCAGTTCGAGGTCAGGCATGGTGGCTTACACCTGTAATCCCAGCACTTTGGAAGGCCAAAGTGGGAGGATCACTTGAGGTAAGGAGTGCGAGGCCAGACTGGCCAACATGGCGAAACCCCGTCTCTACTAAAAATACAAAAATTAGCCCAGCATGGTGGTGTAAACCAGTAGTTATAGCTACTTGGGAGGCTGAGGCAGGAAAATCGCTTGAACCCAGGAGGCAGATATTGCAGTGAGCAGAGATCATGCCACTGCACTCCAGCCTGGTGACAGAGGGAGACTCTATCTCAAAAAAAAAAAAAAAAAAAGTCAGTGGTAAAACTTTCAGTTAGCTGGGTGCGGTGGCTCATGCCTGTAATCCCAGCACTTTGGGAGGCCAAGGCAGGCAGATGACGAGGTCAGGAGACCGAGACCATCCTGGCTAACATGGTGAAACCCCATCTCTACTAAAAATACAAAAAAATTAGCCAGGCGTGGTGGCAGGTGCCTGTAGTCCCAGCTACTCGGGAGGCTGAGGAGGGAGAATGGCATGAACCCAGGGGGCTGAGCTTGCAGTGAGCCAAGATCATGCCACTGCACTCCAGCCTGCATGACAGAGTGAAACTCCATCTCAAAAAAAAAAAAAAAAAAAAGAAAAACATTGGTTAGTGTAATCTAGTCTTCCCAGTAGATGCAGCTAATTTTATTTTATTTTTATTATTATTTGTTTTTGAGAGAGAGACTTCCTCTGTCACCCAGGCTGGAGTACAATGGTGCGATCTCGGCTCACTGCAACCTCTGCCTCCCGGGTTCAAGTGATTCTCCTGCCTCAGCCTCCCTAGTAGCTGGGAATACAGGCATGCACCACCATGCCCAGCTACTTTTTGTATCTTTAGAAGAGAAGGGGTCTCACCACATTGGCCAGGCTGGTCTTGAACTCTTGACAAGTGATATACCCATCTCAGCCTCCAAAAGTGCTGGGTTTACAGATGTGAGCCACCATGCCCAGCCTGATTTAGCTAATTTTAGTTTCAAGATACCATTTGTTCATTCAACCTTTGTAGAAGGCTGAGAAAAACAAGGGCAATGGTAGTGCCATTAAATTTGTAAAATCTTCTTTAAGCATTTGATAATCTGTCCAGTAAAGTGTGTTCCTGAGACAGGATTGTTCCCTTGACCTTGACTTTCTCCATGGGCAGGAACTAGAGTGGCTTGTTTCACTCTGGCTGCAGTCTGTGGATGGCTGAGTGTTAACAGCTCAGTGTAGGGTCAGAGTGACAGCTTCCTGTGCCTGCCCTTTTTGACACCCATGTTCTTATTTGGTGTAAAGGAAGAACCAGGTCACATTAACTATTTAAAGAGTAACATAAGTGAAGGATTTTATTGGGTGATAAATGTGGCTCTCAGTGGAAAGGGGAGTTAGAAAGGGGATGGTGCTGCCAGGTGCAGTGGCTCAAGCCTGTAATCCCAGCACTTTGGGAGGCTGAGGCAGGTGGATCACCTGAGGTCAGGAGTTCAAGACCAGCCTGGCCAACATGGTGAAACCCCATCTCAACTAAAAATACAAAAAAATTAGCAGGGCCTGGTGGCGGGTGACTGTAATCCCAGCTACTTGGGAGGCTGAGGCAGGAGAATCTCTTGAGCCCAGGAGGTGGAGCTTGCTGTGAGCTGAGATCATGCCACTGCACTCCAGCCTGGGCAACAGCATGAGACTCCCTCTCAAAAAAAAAAAAAAAAGAAATGGTATAGTGCAGCAAGAAGGTGATCTTCCCCTGAAGCCACAACATCTGAAGTTAGCTGCATCTCTCTGTAGGCTTTAATGCTCATACACTTGTATCCCCAACGTGCAGCCACTTGTATTTTGATGCTCAGCATCTTGCATCCCCGACCACTTGCAGCAGCTGCTTGTGTTGCTCTGCCAGCTGGTCTTTTTATGGGCCCAGGATAGGCTGTGGGGAATGCCAAAAGGGCAATCATTTGGGCAAAAAAATGGGGTTAGCTGTTTTCACTTAGGGCCGAGGTTCCAGGCTTGAAGGTGGGTTCAGTTGGGAACCCAGCTGTTCTGAATAATTTCCTTATTGCTGGCCAACAAGGTAAAACCCTGTCTCTACCAAAAATTAGCTGGGTGTGGTGGGGGATGCCTGTACTTCCAGCTACTTGGGAGGCTGAGGCAGGAGATTCCTTGAACCCGGGAGGCAGAGGGTGCAGTGAACTGAGATCGTGCCACTGCAGTCCAACCTGGTGACAGAGCAAGACTCTATCCAAGAAAAAAAAAAAAAAGAATGGGCACACAGATGCCTCAACAGTTGGCAACTGAGGGACATTTCCTCCTGGGTCATTATCCATCCATTCCAATTATGGAAAAATTCCTGCTTTCTAGAGCATTAAAGGAGAATCACCAAGAGGATATCAAGACAGGTGTTAATAAAGCCTTTTGGGTATAGTTGTTCTCACTGTTGGGTTTATGCAAATAGAGATATGATAAAGACATTTTTTGGCCACTTTAGGACAGATTACAATAGAGACCACAAAAAATGCTGTGGGACACAAAAGTCTCTAAATTCCTTACCTTAAGTGGTTTAAGGGAAATGTTTATGTTTATAGCTAATTGCTACAAGTCTAACTAATACTCAGGAGGCTGAGGGAGGAGAATGGGGTGAACTCGGGAGGCGGAGCTTGAAGCGAGCCAAGATCGCGCCACTGCACTCCAGCCTGGGTGACAGAGCGAGACTCCGTCTCAAAAAAAAAAGAGATCTGGAGAACACGTGCCCATGGTGGTGGGGGCACAGCTTGATTTCATACAGTTTACGGGAACATTAGACATCTATTAAATACATCTAAGAAATACATGGCCGGTCCGCTGGGCGCTGTGGCTCACGCCTGTAATCCCAGCATTTTCAGAGGCCGAGGTGGGTGGATCTTTTGAAGTCAGGAGTTCAAGACCAGCCTGGCAAACATGCTGAAACCCCATCTCTACTAAAAATACAAAAATCAGCCTGGCATGGTGCTACACACCTTTAATCCCAGCTACTCAGGAGGCTGAGGCAGAAGAATTGCTTGAATCTGGGAGGTGGAGTTTGCAGTGAGCTGAGATCGCACCACTGCACACCACCCTGGGCGACAGAGCGAGACTCCATCTCAAAAAAAAAAAAAAAGAAAGAAAGAAAAAAGAAATACATGGTCTGGTGCGTAGTGGTTCTCGCCTGTAATCCCAGCACTTTGGGAGGCCGAGGTGGGTGGATCACCTGAGGTCAGGAGTTAGAGACCAGCCTGGCCAACATGGTGAAACCCCGTCTAATTTTTGTAAAAACACAAAAATTAGCCAGGCGTGGTGGTGCACATTTGTAATCCCAGCCACTCAGGAGGCTGAGGCAGGAGAATTGCTTGAACTCCGGAGATGGAGGTTGCAGTGAGCTGAGATCACACCACTGCACTCCAGCCAGGACCACAGAGTGAGACTCTGTCTCCCCCCCCAAAAAAATGCACAATTAGTTGAACATTTGAATTCAACCAATGTATTTAAACAAATAAATAGAATAAAAGCACCAGAAAATGATCATCTTAATTGATGTAGGAAAGCATTTGAAAAAATTCAATGACTCATTCAGGATTTTAAAAATATTCTCAGCAAAATAAGAAAATAATACCTCAATATGAGTTGCTCAATGGGATTACAGGCACACACCACCCACCTTATCAGTCAGTCCCTTAGTAAATTCCATCAGTGTTTGTTAGGATTAGGGTGGAAGTCAAGAATTCATTCGTTAATGCCCTCCACAGAGAATGAGTTGTGCTAACATGTGACCTTCCTTCCTATTTTTGAGTTTGAGAGAGGGAAGGGTTCAATCTGCTCCTGAGATTAGACAGAAAAACAGAACCTGAAAGCTTTATGGTTCAGAGATCTTTGTCTGGATCAACGTTATCAAAATGAAGTCTTGACTTGCATCCTAATCCCAACACTTTCAGTTTCATGATTAGGATATCCAAGGGATTGAATGGACGCCTGAATTCACAGGCTTAACTGGGTGGAGCTCCAGAAATAAAATCAGGCATCACTCTCTGATGGGAAGCTGGTGGTTGAAAAGGGGAGGTGTGATGAGAAAGGTTCAAGGAAGCTTGTGAGCACCCCCAGAAGAGACTCAGAGCTGTGGTGCTTGGAGTTACTGCTTGGTTCTACACAAGATCCGCGCACATTGCAAAGTGAGTCCAGATCTGGTAAGTCAGGGACCTCCACAAAGGGCACTCCTATGACCCACAGTCAGACAGTCCAGATGACGACATGAAGGTCAAGACGACACAGAGAATTCTTCTGCTTGTTTTTCAGATGAACAGATGTAGGCTTTGATTTTTCCTCTAATACAGTTTTATCTACACTCCAAATATATATCTACATATATATTTTTGTTTGTTTGTTTGTTATGAGACAGAGTCTCACTCTGTTGCCTGGGCTGGAGTGCAGTGGCATGATCTCGGCTAATTGCAACTTCCACCTCCTGAGTTCAAGCAATTCTCCTGCCTCAACCTCCTGAGTAGCTGGGACTACAGGTGCCCACCACCATGCCTGGCTAATTTGTTTTGTATTTTTAGAGAGACAGGGTTTCACCATGTTGGCCAGGCTGCTCTTGAACTCCTGACCTCATGGTTCACCCACCTCAGCCTCCCAAAGTGCTGAGATTACAGGCATGAACCACCACACGCAGCCACTCTCCAAATATTTTATTTCTGTTTTAGTTTATGCCATCTCAAAGTTCTCTTTTATTTTACTTTTTTGAGACAGACACTTGCTCTGTCTCCCAGGCTGGAGTGCAGTGGCGTGATCCGGGTTCACTGCAACCTCTGCCTCCCGGATCGAGTGATTCTCCTGCCTCAGCCTCCCTGTTATCTGGAATTACAGGTGCCCACCACTATGCCTGACTAAATTTTGTATTTTTTTTTCCCAAATTGCTTCAGGGCTTGATAAGCTTCTTTTTTTTTTTCTTTTGAGACGGAGCATCACTCTGTTGCCCTGGCTGCAGAGCAATGGCACAATCTCAGCTCACTGCAACCTCCTACCTCTGAGGTTCAAGTGATTCTCCTGCCTCAGCCTCCCGAGTACTGGGATTACAGGCACCCACCACCACACCTGGCTAATTTTTGTATTTTTAGTAGAGATGGGGTTTCACCATGTTGGCCAGGCTTGTCTTGAACTCCTGACATCATGATCTGCCTGCCTCAGCCTTCCAAAGTGCTGGGATTACAGGTGTGAGCTACCGCACCCAGCCCTAATTTTGTATTTTTAGTAGAGGTAAGTTTTCACCATGTTGGCCAGGCTGGTCTTGAACTCCTGACCTCTCAAGTGATCCACCTGCCTTGGCCTCCCAAAGTGCTGCAATAACAGGCATGAGCTACTGGGCCCTGCCACATTTCAAAGTTCTTTTTTTTTTTTTTCCAAGAAGGAGTCTCACTCTGTCACCCACACTGGAGTGCAGTGTCTTGGTCTCAGCTCAGCGCAACTTCTGCCTCCCGGCTTCAAGCAATTCTCCTGCCTCAGCCTCCCAAGTAGCTGGGATTACAAGGCACCGGCCACCATGCGCAGCTAGTTTTTGTAGTTTTAGTAGAGATGAGATTTAGCCATGTTGGCTACACTTCTTTCAAACTCCTCACCTCACTGCAACCTCTGCTCCCCAGGCTCAACTGATCCTCCCTCCTCAGCCTTCCAAGTAGCTGAGACTCCCATGATGCCTCACACCTGTAATTTCAGCAACCTTGAAAGGCCAAGGCAGTCAGATCACATGAGGCCAACTCCATCCCTACTTAAAATGCAAACATTAGCCGGGCATGGTGGTGCATACCTGGGTGACCCAGGAAGACTTTGCCTTAAAAAGGAAAAAAAATTTATTTGTGCTTTGTTTTATGTCATTTCAAAATTCTTAACCAAAAAATTAAAAAAGAATCCAACTGGGCCAGTTACAGTGGCTCATGTCTGTAATCCCAGCACTTTGGGAGACCAAGGTGGGTGCATCACCTGATGTCAGGAATTTGAGACCAGCCTGACCAACACAGTGAAACGCCTTCTCTACTAAAAATACAAAAATTATCTGGGCATGGTGGCACATGCCTGTAATCCAAGCTATTCAGGAGGCTGAGGCAGGTGAATTGCTTCAGCCCGGGAGGTGGAGGTTGCAGTGAGCTGAGATCACACCATTGCACTCCAGCCTGGGCAATAGACTCCGTCTCAATAAAAAAAAAAAAAAAAAAAAGAATCCAATTACTTAATGTCTCGTTCCTTGACATTTAAAGTTTGTAGATTGTGTGCACTTAATTTACAGTTTGTAGACTATGTTATTGTGATTTTAATTTCTTGAGACAAAGTCTCACTCTGTCACCCAGCTGTACTGCAGTGGTGTGATCATCGTCTCAGTGCAACCTCTGTCTCCTGTATTCAAGGGATCTTCTCACCTCAGCCTTCCCAGTAGCTGGGACTACAGACCCACACCATGAGGCCTGGCTAATTGTATTTTTAGTGGAGATGGGGTTGTACCATATTGCCCAGGCTGGTCTGGAACCCCTGGACTCCATGTGATCTGCCAGCCCTTAGCCTCCCAAATTGCTGGGATTCCAGGCAAGAGTCACCCCACCCAGGAATGCTATTGTGATTTTGAAAGATAGGCTTTGTTTTTTACTAAAATTATCAAGATATTCCTTCCACCATGTTCTATTAAATTTTTTTATTATGATGGGATCTCACTTTGTTAGCCAGGCTGGTTTGGAACACCTGGACTCAAGCAAACCCCCCACCTTATCTCCTAAAATCTTGGGATTACAGGCATGAGCCATCATGTCTGGCCCCATACACTGTTTTCAAGAGTAGAGTCTTTGTTTTGAATGTAGGAACAATTTCTTCCCCTAGACTCAATCCCAAAGTGTGTTAGTATTATTATTATTATTATTATTTGAGAGAGGGTCTTTCTCTGTTGCCCAGGCTGGAGTGTGGTGGCAAAATCTCAGATAACTGAAACCGCTGCTTCCCAGGCTCAAGCCATCCTCCCACCTCCATCTGCAGAGTAGCTGAGACTATAGGCATGTGCCACAATGCTCAGATAATTATTTAATATTCTAGTAGAGTCTAGTAGACATGGGATATCACTATGTTGCCCTGGCTGGTCTAGAACTCCTGGGCTCAAGTGATTGTTCCGCCTTGGCTTCCCAAAGTGTTGGGATTACAGCTGTAAGCCGCCATGCTTGGCTTCTCTTCACATTTCTTTTTTTTTTTTTTTTTTTGAGACAGAGTCTCACCCTGCCACCCAGGCTGGAGAGCAGTGGCTAGATTTTGGCTCACTGCAAACTCTGGCCCTTGGGTTAAGAGACTCTCCTGCCTCAGCTTCCCAAGTAGCTGGGATTACAGGCATGAACCACCACACCCGGCTAATATTTTGTATTAGTAGAGATGGTATTTCACGATGTTGGCTGGGCTGGTCTCGAACTCCCAAGCTCGTGATCCGCCCACCTCAGGCTCTCAAAGTGCTGGGATTACAGGCATGAGCCACCACGCCGGGCCAAGAAGACATTTTTATTTTCTCAAAAAAGTGGAGATCTGAGCTTCAAAGATCCTTGGTAACACTTCCCAGTGCTATCAGTTTAGTGGAGCAATGGCCAATAATTCATGGACCCTATAGGAGTGATCTTGCCTGCTCTTTAGAGGTTGGGACACACTCTTCTTGGTAGCAGAAGGGCAGAACTATGCCTCTGTGGCCACTTATTGCAGAATGGAACTGGAATAAACTGAGGGCTCTTTCACACATGCTAGAGAAATGACTTTGGCCCTAGGAGAAGAGGGAGTTGCAGAGGATTGTCCTGAGAAACTTGCCTTTTCACTGGATTGTCCTCAAGAGTTTTTCTTTGCAGATTTGTCAGAATGAGCCTCCAGTCCCCATCCAGACTCCTGGGGCTGGCAGGGCAGAGCCTGCTGAGGAAGCAGTTCTTGACCATCTTCACCTTGGATGAGCTGCCCAGGGAGGTCTTCCCTCTGCTGTTCATGGAGGCCTTCAGCATGAGACACTATGAGGCCCTGAAGCTGATGGTGCAGGCCTGGCCCTTCATCCACCTCCCTCTGGGATCCCTGATGAAGACACCTCATCTGGAGACCTTGCAAGCTGTGCTGAAGGGACTTGATACACTGCTGGCCCAGAAGGTTTGCCCCGGGTGAGGTGACTCAGGTGGCCTGGTGGGAAGGGTCCAGGCATGTGGGGACGGGACAGTGGGATCAGGAGGAGTGGTGGGGTTGGGGAGCTAGCGTGGCTCAGAGGCTTCTGCTGGTGCCCATGAGAGGCCTTGACCATTGCCCAGATCCTCTGGGAAAGGACTGCTCACCATACAGTGTCCACTGAGGAAACAGGAACCTGCTTTCTCCCAGTGGATGGTAAAGGTTCTAGAAGTGAGAACCAGGCAGAACCCAAGGGGGAGCGAGATGGAGAAGAGACAGAAGGAGGAGCACTGAGGACAGGAGCAGCTGATTGATGTCCTGGATGTGGAGTGAAAGCTCAGGTCAGGGGTGGGTCCTTGCCTACATTCTGAGCTTTTCCCCTATGTTACTCACAGGAGGTGGAAACTTCAAGTGCTGGATTTGCGGGATGTTGATGAGAATTTCTGGACCATATGGTCTGGAGCCAGGGCCCTCTCCTGCTCCACAGTGGCCATGAGTAAAAGGCAGACAGTGGAGGACTGTCCAAGGATGGGAGAGTGCAAGCCCTTGAGGATGTTCATAAACCTCTGTCTAAAGAAAAGTACTCTGGATGAATGCCAGAGCTACGTTTGTGGGTGGATCCACTACAGAAGAGGTCTAGTGCACCTGTGGTGTAATAAGGTGCAGAATTACTCAATGCCAACTTCAACTTTCAGAAATTTATTGAAAAGAGTATACCCAGACAGTATCCAGGATTTGGAAGTTAGGAGAAAGTGCTCTCTGAATAAAACAGGAAAGTTTGCCCCTTACCTCAGCCAGATGAGCAATCTTCACAAACTCTTTTTAGCCTTCGGTTATGATGATGAGTTATATGAAAGCGGCCAACAGCAGTTCGTTCCTGACTTGGACTGTCCATTCCTCTGCCTGTCCTACCTTAAGATGCTTTATATAAGAAAGGTCAATAATATCAAAGAGCACCTGGAGCACCTGCTCAGGTAAGAAAGGATGGTGAGCTTTCTCTGCAGACCTTACCATAGACTTTTGTTCTTTTTCACAGTAAACGCTAGTGGGCATCTACTGTGTGCCAGCCACTGGTGATGTCACAGGGAATGGGACGCTAGAATGTCAATGCCTTATGCTGTTCAGTGCTCTATATCCTGAACTGGGTATCACAAAACCGCTCAAATAAGGGCAGAGGGATGGCTTAGAGTAGATGTTACACAGAGAGACATGTAGGGAGCTAGTTAGTCAGGGGTTCAGATCTAGGGAGGGTGCATTTGTGAATTCCTTTTTAGGAAGTGTGTTTGAAGTTAATATGATGAAACTTACTCTTCATATAGAGGAGAATATGAAAGAAGGGAAAGTGCATCAAACCTGTGCGTTTCACAGTAGAAGCTCCGTCCTCACAGCTTAGTAAACACCAATGATCCTGTCTCTAATTCCCTGTCTGTAAAAGGTTCTTTTGAACCCCAGGAAAAGTAGTTGACATGAGAAAAGCGTGCTTCTTGGATGGAGGTGAGGGAGTAGGCAGGAGAGTGATATAAAGTGATAGGTGGTTTGCAGACGCGGGCATGTCAGGGAACCTTTGCAGGCAGGTGGCCCTAGCAGAAGTCCCTAGACCTTACTCAGTTGAGTTCTTTGTGCACATCTCCCAGTGGGCTTCTCTGGCCCAGAGCTGAGGTTGTCTGCTGAAAGATGAAGTAAAGAAGCTTTAAAGATTTTGTGTCCTTCAACCAATCACACAAGAAAGGGTGACAAGACTGAGCCTAAAATGGAGCTGCCCCTGAATGATCTGAGTCTTCATCAGGCAGCACCTTGCATGCGGGCCATCATCTGATGATGGGAACAAACTTGTGTTTGGGTGAAACAGGCTTCCCCATTGCAGGTTAATATAACACCTGTGTTGCAGTAAGGTGCAGAATTACTCAATACCCACTTTAAGCTTACCATTGAGATTATTTCCCACCCCCCTCCTCTAACTGGCACCATTGCCCAAAGCTAACTTCTTGCTTTCCCCAGGTGCCTCAAGAACCCCTTGGGGAGGTTTATATTCTGTCATGCTTACCTAGCTGATCGGGACATGGAGTATCTGTCTCAGTACCCAAGCCTCAGTCAGCTAAAGGAGCTGCATCTGATTGATATCCTAATGTGGACCACCAATCTTGAGCTCCTTGGAGCTCTGCTAGAGAAAGTTGCTGCTACTCTCCAGATCCTCACATTAAAGGACTGTCAGATCCAGGACTCCCAACTCGGGGTCCTCCTGCCTGCCCTGAGCCTCTGCTCCCAGCTCACCAACTTCTATTTTCATGGAAATGAGACCTCCATGAATGCTCTGAAAGACCTGCTGAGTCACACAGGCAGGCTGAGCAAGTTAGGCCTGGAGTTGTATCCTGCCCCTCTGGAGAGTCTTGACAGCAGGGGTCATGTCAACTGGGAGATCCTCACCCCAATTCGGGCTGAGCTGATGCGTACACTCAGGGAAGTCAGGCAGCCCAAGAGGATCTTTTCTGGTCCCGTCCCCTGTCCTTCCTGTGGCTCATGGCCATCTGAGAAAGTGGACTTCCATCTTTGCTCTTAGGGAAGGCTTGGTTAGTGGGATGGATACGCTTTCTTCTGGACCCTTGGGCACTAAAATCTATGACATAGGTGCTTTTTTTTTTTTTTTTTTTTTTTTGATGGAGTCTCGCTCTGTCCCTCAGGCTGAAGTGCAGTGGCAAAATCTCAGCTCACTGCAACCTCCACCTCCCAGGTTCAAGTGATTCTCCTGCCTCAGCCTCACTAGTAGCTGGTGGTACTGGTGTGTGCCACAACACCCAGCAAATTTTTGTTTTGTTTTGTTTTACTTTTTTTTTTTTTGAGATGGAATCTCTGTCACCCAGGCTGGAGTGCAGTGGCATGATTTCAGCTCACTGCAACCTCCGCCTCCTGGGTTCATGCCATTCTCCTACTTCAGCCTCCCGAGTAGCTGGGACTACAGGCGTCTGCCACCACACACAGCTAATTTTTGGTATTTTTAGTAGAGTCAGTGTTTCACCGAGTTAGCCAGGATGGTCTCGATCTCCTGACCTTGTGATCTGCCCACCTTGGCCTCCCAAAGTGTAATTTTTGTATTTTTAGTAGAGACAGGGTTTCACAATGTTAGAGGATGCTGGCCTCGAACTCCTGACTTCAAGTGATCAGACCACCTTGGCCATCCACAGTGCTGGGTTTACAGGCATGAGCAGCCAAGCCTGGTCAGGTGCATCTTAAAGGAAGCACACAGCCATGTGTTTCAGGCACGTGCTGACTGTGAGTGGAAAAACAAAGGTGAATCAGCTGGGGGCAGGACTGGGTGAAAATGCTGACTTGGCATCGATGAGGCCTTCAGGGACTTGTTTCCTAGACTCAAAAATAGAACCTGAATTTCTAGAGTGATGCAGGAGTTACCCTTGCAAGGATGGTTATTTAAAAATGTCAAAAATAAATGGAACCTGAATGGAAACTTTCTGGTGTCTTCCATGATTGGTCAATCTCTTTTAGCTATTTATACATCAGATATCTCTTATTACTGATGAGAGGTACTAAGTCATCTGTGATTAAGGTTCAGCTGCAGCAAATTAAGTCATCAAAACTGAAATGTGATCATTTTGATTAATTCTCACCAATTTTTTACTTCCCTTCAGTCATCTGTTTCTTCCTTACTTTCTCCCATACTTGTTCACTGGGTTCATTCACAAAGGATGCACACTTGGGGCCTGGAACATTCTGTGTGGGCAGTGATGATGAGCCACTGAAATCTACCCTCTTCTCAGGGGCCCTCACTGCTCCCCAGATACTGAGACCCTGCTCACTCCTAATGGGCAGATCCAGAGGAATCCACTCCTGATCTTTGGCCATGCCAGGAAATGGCTTCACTGCACGAGGGGCTGCACCCTGACCTTGAAGGGAATGGCCACAGTGTGTATTGCAGGAGCCTCATGACATCACCAACCCTCACCTGTCCCCAAGGTAGCTGGTGGGTTTCACTGAATTAAAGTGGTTGTGTCCAATTTCCCTTTTAGAAAAATGCATATTACATATTCTAAATATTTCTAGTCTACAGTAATAGAAAAATACATCTTTTGGAAAGCTAATTCATACCAATGAGATATCTTCCTATAACATCTCCCTTCTCTCCTTATCAAGAAACACAAGAGACCAGGGCACTGACCTGCAGGCAGCATTTCCACGCTGCCTTGAGAATCTATTTGGAACTTGCCCCCTGTGGGCCAGGAAGCTCTCTGATGGTTCACTGAGGTGAACCTGGGCTCACTATATTGACCCAGTTTATGTCAAATTCCTAGACTCATGTGTTCCTCCTGTCTTGGCCTCCTAAAGTGCTGGAATTACATGCATGAGCCACCATGCCTAGTCTTACTGTTTTTCTAATTTTAAAATTATTGTGGATATATAAATCTCGTGTATATTTACAGGGTACATCTGATGTTCTTTTTTTTTTGTGAGATGGAGTCTCCCTCTGTCATCCAGGCTGGAGTGCAATGGCACAATCTGGGCTCACTGCAACCCCCACCTTTGGGGTTCAAGAAATTCTCCTGTATCAGCTTCCTGATTAGCTGGGACTACAGGAGCCCATCACCACACCTGGCTAATTTTTATATTTTAAGTGGAGGTGGGGATTCACCAGGTTGTCCAGGCTGGTCTTGAACTCCTGACCTCAGGTAATCCACCCGCCTCAGCCTCCCAAAGTGCTGGGATTATAGACATGAGCCACAGCACCTGGCTTGATATTCTGATACAAGTGTAAAATGAGTAATGTTCAAATCAGGGTAACGCAGGTTTTCACCATCTCAAGAATTTATCATTTCTTTGTGTTAGCAACATTCCAATTCCTTTGTTTTAATTATGTAGAAATTTACTATGAACTATTGTCAATATGAGTTGCCCTATGGTGTTACTGAACTCTAGATCTTATTCCTACCTAACTGCATTTTTGTACCCATTAACCATCCCCTTCTTTTTTTTTTCTGTTTTTTTTTTTTTTTTTTTGAGATGGAGTCTTGCTCTGTCACCCAGGCTGGAGTGCAGTAGTGCGATCTCAGCTCACTGCAAGCTCCACATCCTGGGTTGATGCCATTGTCCTGCCTCAGCCTCTGAGTAGCTGGGACTAGAGGTGCGTGCCACCACGTCCGGCTAATTTTTTTGTATTTTTAGTAGAGACAGGGTTTCACCATATTTGCCAGGATGGTCTCAATCTTCTGACCTCGTGATCCACCCGCCTTGGCCTCCCAAAGTGCTGGGATTAGAGGCGTGAGCCACCATGCCCTTCTTATTCTTTGTTTCCCATTATCCTTCCTAGCTTCTGATGACCATCATTCTACTTTCTATTTTAAGTTTCATGTTTTTTAGTTCCTAAATATGTGTGAGAACATGCCATGTTTGTCTTTCTGTATCTGGCTTACTTCACTTACCATAATGCCCTCCAGTTCCATCCATGTTGTTGCAGATGACAGGATTTCATTCATGTTTATGGCTGAATGATATTTTATTGTGTATATTTACCACATTTTCTTGACCCGTTTATCTGTTGATGGACACTTAGGTTGTTTCCATATTTTGGCTATTATGGATAGTGCTGTAATAAATATGGGAGTGCAGGCCAGGTGCAGTGGCTCACACCTGTAATCCCAGAACTTTGGGAGGCCAAGGCTGGTGGATCCCTTGAGGTCAGGATTTAGAGACCAGCCTGACCAAGATGGTGAAACTCCGTTTCTACTAAAAATACAAAATTAGCCGGACATGGTGACACACACCTGTAATCCCAGCTACTTGGGAGGCTGAGGGAGGAGAATCACTTGAACCCAGAAGGCAGAGGTTGCAGTGAGATAAGATCACACCACTGCACTCCAGCCTGTGCAACAAGAGTAAAAACTCAGTCTCACAAAAATAAAAAGAAATAAAGAAAAAGAAAAATAATATGGAAGTGCAGATATCTCTTGGATATATTTCTTTTTTCTTTTGGATATATATCCAGCAGGGGAGTTTATGGTTCATATAGTAATTCTATGTTTATTTTTTGGAGGAAACTCCATACTGTTTTTCATAGTAGCTGTACTAATTTACATAACTACCAATGGTGTACCAGGGTTCTCATTTCTCCATCTTCTCCTTGGCATCATTTTCTGTTGGTTTTTCTATTTTTTCAGAGACAGGGTCTTGCAATGTTGCCCAGGTTGGTTTTGAACTTCTGGCCTCAAGTGATCCTCCCACCTCAGCCTCTCAAAGTGCTGGGATTACAGATGTGAGTTACTGCCCCTGATCTACCGAGTAAACTAGAATCCTCACGGGAGGCTATGACTCTGGGTTACCTGATTTATATCAGTTGACACACATGTATTAGGACCTGAGAAAGCCTAAAAATGAATGACTACATCATTCCCTCAAAACCTACTTTTAGGGATGACCCAAACAAGGAAACCCTGCTCGAGTTGCCTGCCACCTTTGAAACTGTCAGGCCATTAGAATGAAGATTGTCCACTATTGCACCAGGTCTCTGTTGGACCAAACCGTTTTGGCTCAGACACTGTTTGCTTAGAGGACATTTCTTTTTTCTTTTTCTTTTTTTTTTTTTTTTTGAGGCAGAGCCTTGCTCTGTCACCCAGGCAAAGAGACTTTCCATGAACTATCTACTGATGATGATCAGACCTTCCATGACCCAGAACCTGGAGCTAATGGCTTTTAGAAACAAAAACAGAGGAAAACTGTCCTTGAGCCTCATTTGAAGGGATTCTGTCAGGTGAGTTACATTTAAGGATTTCCATGGGAAACCCTCTTCTAGAGGTAGATGGTGTTAGGAAATCGCTTTCCCAAGATGACAGAATAAGACACCCTGTGACTTCCTTTCACTGATGAAGACTTCCTTTTATTTTGCACTAACACAAAAGGTTCCAATTTATACCTCTATTTTCATAGGAATTTTTCCTTCTCAAATCAAACATCCTCTGGATCCTCTATTTAAAATGTAGCCATGTAGCCACTCTTTTTTTTTTTTTTTGAGATAGAGTTTCCCTCTGCTGCCGAGGCTGGAGTGCAGTGGCACCATCTTGGCTCACTGCAACCTCCATCTCCTGGGATAAAGCAATTCTCTCACCTCAACCAGTAGCTGGGATTACAGGCATATGTCACCACACCCAGCCTCGATTTTTCTTCATTTTAAACCTGAGTAATCTACAGTTGATTTTATGGAGAGAAAAAGGCACTGAAAAAGGCACTGTGTTGTCTGATCAATGAGGTTTGGCCCCAGGAACTCATGGCATGAAAATGAAATCATGATGATCAGCTCCTCCTATTCTTTACTTCCCTCTGGGTGTGTGTTACCACCTTGCTTCTTTATGTGAGTGTTCAGAAGGTTAACACAAATACTAGGTGGACACACAGGGCCTGGATCATTCTAAGTGACCAGTGGGTGTGAGACCCTGAAGTTAAGCCCCTTCTTCTCAGGGGCCCTCACTTCAATCCAGATGCTGAGACCCTGCTCACTCTTAATGGGTGGATCCAGAACCCTCAATTTCTGACCATTACCTGTGCCAGGAAAGGACTTCACTGCAAAAGGTGTGGCCCCTGCCCTGGAAGGGAAGGCCCACACTGTGCATGAGCAGGAGCCTCAGGGCATTGCCAATCCATGCCTGTCCTGATGGTGGGTAGCAGCCTTAGCTGAATTAAACTACCTGTCACCAGTAAAGACATCATATTCCCTTTTATCTGAATATGAAACTCATAGAGGCATATAACACTTGTAAAATATTTCTTTTTTTTTTTTAAGTGGAATTTCAGTCTTTTTGCCCAGGCTAGAGTGCAATGGCGTGATCTTGGCTCACTGCATCCTCCACCTCTTGCGTTCAGTGATTCTCCTGCCTCAGTCTCCTGAGTAGCTGGGATTATAGACGTGCACCACCATGCCCGGCTAATGCTGTATTTTTAGTAGAGATGTGATTTCACCATGTTGGCCAGGCTGGTCTTGAACTCCTGACCTCAGCTGATCCTCCTGCCTTGGCCTCCAAAGTGCTGAGATTATAGGCATGAGCCACCATGCTGGGACCATTCTATGGGCTTTGATAAATGGATAATGACACATTTCCACCATTGTAGCATCATGCAGAGTCATTTCACTTCCCTAAAAAGCCTCTCAGCTCTGTCTATTCATCCCACTGTACCCCAAACCCCTGCCAACCACTGGGCTTTGTGCTGTGCCCATGGTCTTGCCTTTTCCAGAATGTCTTACAGGATGTCGTCTTTTCACATTAGCTTCCTTTAGCTTGTAATGTAACATGCATTTAGGGATTCTCCATGTCACTTCAGGGCTTGATAATCTTCTATTGATTGGACGAATCACTGTTTTTATCCATTCACTATTGGAGGGCATCTTGGTTGCTTCCAAGTTTTGGCAATTATGAATAAAGCTGGCAAAAACATCTGTGGGCAGGTTTACTCATTTAGGTAAATGTTATCTAGGATGATTACTGGATAAAGCACTGTGGGTATTTTAGAATTTTTTTTTCCTGGACAATCTCATCTGCTAGACAGACATTGCCATTTAAAGATTAGGGACTAGGCTGGGAGCAGTGGCTCATGCCTGTAATCCCAGCACATTGGGAGACCGAGGCGGGAGGATGACCTGAGGTCAGGAGTTAGAGACCAGCCTGGCCAACATGGTGAAACCCCATTTCTTTTTTTCTTTTTCTTTTCTTTTCTTTTTTTTTTTGAGACGGAGTCTTGCTCTGTCACCCAGGCTGGAGTGCAGTGATGTGATGCCGGCTCACTGCAACCTCCACCTCCTGGGTTCAAGTGATTCTTCTGCCTCAGCCTCCCAAGTAGCTGAGATTACAGGCACATACCACCACGCCTGGGTAATTTTTGTATTTCTAGTAGAGATGGGGTGAGGCACGAGAATCTTGATCCTGGGATGTGGAGGTTGCCGTGAGCCAAGATCGTGCCATTGCACTCCAGCCAGGGCGACAAGAGTAAAACTCCATCTCAAAAAAGAAAAAAAGGGTATGGACTCTGTCTCTGTCACCATGTGGTCCTGCAGGTGAGCATGGAGCCTGATATGTGCTACCAAATGCTGTTGACCACATGGCACATAGAACAATATCAGTTCACAGCCACTAATTTGTCCATTTGGGGACATCAACATTAGCGGGCTACCAGTTATGTAAATAAGTTGGATATGAAAGACAGAGCTGTGGTGATGCTGTGGTCACTCCCTGTGTATCGTGAAGTCCAGCAATCAGAAGAAGCACATGCGGGCAACTTCATTTGTTTCTCATACATCCCCCCTTCCCTGCAATTAATACAGACAGGGCTCTCACTGTAAGACAATCCAATAATACAGACATCAAATGTCTCCTCTGAACTTTCCCTCCATCTCTACCCCCTCTCCAGATAGTTCAGTTTAGTGTGTCTCCTTCCAGACTTTTCCATGACTTCCTAACCATCCTTATGTGCACATAGAGATGTCTGGGTTTTTTTGTTTCTTGTTTTTTGTTTGTTTGTTTTTTTCTTTTTTTTTATTGAGACAGAGTTTTGCTCTTGCTGCCCTGGCTGGAGTGCAATGGTGAGATCTCGGCTCACTGCAACCTCCACCTCCTGGGTTCAAGCTATTCTCATGCCTCAGCCTCCGGAGTAGCTGGAATTACAGACGTGCACCACCACTCGCGGCTCATTTCGTATTTGTAGTAGAGCCACTGCGCCCGGACGGACGATGTCTGGTTTTACCTTTCCTTATAGAAATAGTGTTTTACTGTGGTATTGATCATCTCACTTTTTCCCCCTTAAGTGTAAATCTTGAAGATTTGTTCTCCTTCTAATTAGCTGACCTAGAGTAGTTTATAAAATGAATAGTGCACGGTTTAATCTTTGCCTGTTTATGTACATTTATTTTACCATTACAGACCATGAGGTACTAAAATTCCTTGTACACACTAACGTTTCTCTTTGGCTTCTCAAAGCTTTCTCTCTTTTTATCCCATCTCTTCTGGATCATCAATTTTCTTGTCTCTGACAAATCATTTTCATCAGCTTATGACCAGGCCCTTCACAATCTTTCATTTTGAAAATGAAGCAAAAGGAAAAGAAAGAAAACTGTGCTTGCTGCCATAGGAGTCTCTAGCTGGCATTCATTTCTTCCCATTTCCAGCAGAATTTCTCCCAAGTGTTCTGGGCTGGGCACAGTGACTCACCCCTGTAATATTAGTACTTTGTGAAGCCAAGGCAGGCAGATTCCTTGAGCTCAGGAGTTGAAGACCAGCCTGGGCAACATAGTGAAATCTGGTCTCTACAAAAATTAGCCAGGTATGGTGGTGCACACCTGTAGTCCCAGGTGCTTAGGGAGCTGAGGCTGGAGGATGGCTTGAACCCAGGAGGTCAAGGCTGCAGTGAGGCAAGATAGTGCCATGGCACTCCAGTGTGCATGACAAAGTGAGACCCTGTATCACCAAAAAAAAAAAAAAAAAAAAAAGAATTCTGCACATTCCAATCATGATGTCTTAGTCTCTCATATATTCTCAGTATAATTTTCACTATATTCCAAATACACAGAAAAATATACTAAGTAATACACAAAACACAAAGTTACTCACACCCAGCTTTATTGTTAACATTTTGCCATATTTGCTTCAGATTTCCCCAGATGAATCACCTTCCAGATGAGTCTTCCTGGGTGACCCTCCCTTATTGCTGGAGTCTTGTCTCTTACTTTCTGCCCAGAGAAAACCACTTTCTTGTATTTGTTATATATTGACTGAGCATGGTGGCTCGTGCTTGTAATCCCAGCACTTTGGGAGGCTGAGGTGGGAGGATCACTTGAAGTCAGGAGTTTGAGACACACCCAGCCAACATGGTGAAACCACATCTCTACAAATACAAAAATCAAATTAGATACCTGTAATCTCAGCTACTCAGGAGACTGAGACAG
This sequence comes from Pongo pygmaeus, assembly GCF_028885625.2. NCBI lineage: Eukaryota > Metazoa > Chordata > Mammalia > Primates > Hominidae > Pongo > Pongo pygmaeus. The sequence goes on along the minus strand of NC_072373.2, from coordinate 218,185,466 downwards.
GAGAATCGCTTGAATCCAGGAGACGGAGATTGCAGTGAGCCGAGATCCCGCCACTGCATACCAACCTGGGCAACCGAGTGAGACTCTGTCTCAAAAAAATAAATAAATAAATTCTAATCAGAGACCTCACTCCCTCAAATCTCTAGGCTCAGATAATTTCCATGTGATTTTTTCCACACTGTCAGTTACTTTTGTTTGTTTGTTTGTGTTTTTGTTTTGAGACGGAGTCTTGCTCTGTCGCCCACGTTAGAATGCAATGGCACAATCTCTGCTCACTGCAACCTCCGCCTCCCAGACCCAAGTGATTCTCCTGCCTCAGCCTCCTGAGTAGCTGAGATTACAGGCACCCACCACCGCTCCCGGTTGATTTTTGCATTTTTAGTACAGATGGGGTTTCACCATGTTGACTAGGCTGGTCTCAAATTCCTGACCTGAAGTGATCAGCCCGCCTCAGCCTCTCAGAGTGCCGGTATTACAGGCGTGAGCCACTTCACCCAGCCGGTATTTTCTGTCTTATATAAGATGTTCCAGAAAGAAAGGCCAATATGGAAGGCTGTATAATTCACTTCATGAGAGAGCTGTAGCCTATATTTTAAAAATGAATAAAGATTATAGAAGGAAATTAAATTTAAAACTTATTTGGTGAAAGTTTTATTTTATTTTATTTTATTTTATTTTATTTTATTTTATTTTTTGAAGACTGAGTATCACTCTGTCACCAATGCTGGAGTGCACTGGCACAATCTCGGCTCATTGCAACCTCCGCCTCCCGGAGTCAAGCGATTCTCCTGCCTCAGCCACCCGAGTAGCTGGGATTACAGGCAAACGCCACCACACCCAGCTAATTTTTGTATTTTTAGTAGTGGCAGAGTTTCTTCATGTTGGCCAGGGTAGTCTCCAACTTCTGACCTCAGGTGATCCACACGCCTCGGCCTCCCTAAGTGCTGGGATTAAAGGCATGAGCCACTCACTGCGCCTGGCCAGCAAAAGTTCTTAAGAAAATATCAGCTGCCTAAATGCAACAGTGCATTAGAAAGTCATATATAATGGCCATTCTGGGAATGCCAGACTATCACAGAAAAATCTAAGTGTAATTCACCACACTGGCAAACTAAAGAGGGAAAAGCAAGTTTCCTACAAAATGCAGAAAAGAACTGCAGAAAAATTAGCTAGGCACAGTGGCTCACACCTGTAATCCCAGCACTTTGGGAGACCGAAGCGGGCAGATCACCTGAGGTCAGGAATTTGAGACCAGCCTGACCAACATGGTGAAACCCCATCTCTACTAAAAATACAAAAAAAATTAGCTGGGCGTTGTGGTGCCTGCCTGTAATCCCAGCTACTCGGGAGGCTGTTGCAGGAGAATCCCTTGAATCTGGGAGACTGAGGTTGCAATGAGTCATGATCATGCCACTGCACTCCAGCCTGGGCAACAAGAGTGAGACTCTGTCTCAAAAAAAAAAAAAAAAAAAAAAAAAAAAAAAAAAAAAAAAAGAATTGCAGAAAAATCAAATTAAATTTATAATAACATATTTTGGAAAATGAAATGTTGTATGTTAAAAAACTTGCATTAAACATCAGATGTAATGGATAAACATTAACTCCCTTCCTACTGAGATATGAAATAAGGTAAGACCCTCAGCAACTTAGGATTTAGAGGCACATAGGTATTTTAGTCAGTAGTAAAGACTCCAGATCCATGTTGATTAATTTAAGTTCAAAACTGGCTCAGTGACCAATGGCTGTGTGATCTTATCCAACTTTCTTAACCTCTCTGTGTTTTAGCTCACTCACCCATTAAATGGGATAATCACAATATTGACTTCACAAAGTGCTATGAGTTAATTTATTTCAGTACTTCAAGCTGTATTTGACATACGGCAAGCAATAATATTTTTATTGTTATTATATTTGAAAAATATATTAGTTAAAAACTTAGGTAAGAAACCAAGGTCTATAATTAAGGTGATTATAAGCCTTCATACACCCTTGTTGTTCTGAAAATCTCAATTATAACAAGACTGGGCAAGGTGGCTCATGCCCGTAATCCCAGCACTTTGGGAGGCCGAGGTGGGTGGATCACCTGAGGTCAGGTGTTCGAGAACAGCCTGTCCAAGATGGCAAAACCCTATCTCTACTAAAAATACAAAAAGTAGCTGGGCATGGTGGCAGGCACCTGTAATCCCAGGTACTTGGGAGGCTAAGAGAGGAGAATCACTTGAACCTGGGGGGTGGAGCTTGCAGTGAGTAGAGAAGCACCATTGCACTCTAGCAGTCTGGTGACAGAGCAAGACTCCATCTACATAAAATTATTATTATTAATAATAATAATTATTATAATTATAACGGACTGTCCGTTCACTCTCCAACGTGTCAGGAAGAGATTCACCCCTTCCCTATCTCACACTCAGGACTATGAAAGGCACGTATTAGTAAAGCTCCATGTTTGTGGAGTGAATCAGTGAATGAGTCCTGGACTTTCACCCTATCCTTAAATCTTTCACTTTGATGGATGAATATCTAATTCAATCAGTTAACCTCAGGATTAACTGGGTGGGGCTTAAGAATTCTAATCAAATGTAGTTCTCTCTCGCTTTTTTTTTTTTTTGAATCTAGCCTATTTCCCAGGCTAGAGTGCAGTGGTATAATGTCAGCTCACTGCAACTTCTGCCTCCTGGTTCAAGTGATCCTCCTGCCTCAGCCTCCCTAGTAGCTTTGACTACAGGCACATACCACTGCACCGGGCTAATCTTTGTAATTTTAGTAGAGGTAGGGTTTTACCATGTTCACCAGGCTGGTCTTGAACTCCTGACCTCAGATGATCCACCTTCCTTGGCCTCCCAAAGTGCTGGGATTACAGGTGTGAGTCACTGCGCACAGCCAAAGTGGTTCATTTTCAATATGTGTAAAAGATGTGTATTGGAAACTTCTGTCTTGTGAATGATGCATAACACTGTTACATAGCTTTCAAAGCTTCTCACTGAAATTTTCAATAATGAGTCCGGGGTGGAGGCTCCTGCCTGGAATCCCAGCACTTTGGGAGGCCAAGGCAGGTGGATTGTTTCAGTCTAGGAGTTCAAGACCAGCCTGGACAACATAGTGAAACCCACTGTCTTTACAAAAAGTCAAAAAATAAAAGATTAGTTGGGCATGGTGATGCCTGCCCGTGGTCCCAGCTACTCGGGAGGCTGAGGTGGAAGAATCCTTTGAGCCTGGGAGGTCAAAGCTGCACTGAGCAGAGATCACAGCACTGCACTCCAGCCTGGGTGACAGAGCAAGATGCTGTCAGAAAGACAGAGAGAGAGGAAGAAAGAAAGAAAGAAGGAAGGGAGGGATGGAGAGAAGGAAGGAAGGAAGGAAAGAAGGAAAGAAAGAAAGAAGGAACGAAAGAAAGAGAAGAAAAAAAGAAGGAAGGGAAAGAAAGAAAGAAGAAAGAAAGAAAGAAAGAAGGAAAGGAGAGAGGGAAAGAAGGAAAGAAGAAAGAGACAAAGATAAAGAGAAAGAAAGCTTAAATAATGAAAAGAAAACAAATAGAACCCGTTCTAGGGAGGCCCCATGAGTGTTCCCAGCCAGCTTATTTGTAGGAACTGAAAATGTAGGCATGTGGGCTTGCAACACTCCCATTCCCATTGTTTTAGAACCTTGAGTAAGTAGAAATTTCCCCAAAGTTCGGAGGGATTAGCTTTCAGGTTCCACCATATTCACAACTCACTGGATGGAGCACTGGATGGAAAGGAAGGGCTAGTGGTGGTCCTGCCTCCTCACTGCTTGAGAGACACTCATGCTGATGCAGCAGAGGCAGAAGCCTGGCTTTGTGGCCATTGAGTACAGAGTAGAATAGGATTAAATTGAGGACTCTTTCCCCACTGCCAGAGCAGTGACTTTGGCCATAGGAGAAGATGAAATTGCATTGGCTTCACCTGAGAGTGATGCCTTTTCTCTGGATTTGTCCTGTGGAAGTTTTCCTTGTAGATTCATGAAGATGAGCATCCGGACTCCACCCAGACTTCTGGAGCTGGCAGGGCAGAGCCTGCTGAGGGACCAGGCCTTGACCATCTCTACCCTGGAGGAGCTGCCCATGGAACTTTTCCCCCCACTATTCATGGAAGCCTTCAGCAGGAGATGCTGTGAGGCCCTGAAGCTGATGGTGCAGGCCTGGCCCTTCCGCCGCCTCCCTCTGAGGCCTCTGATGAAGATGGCTTGTCTGGAGACCTTCCAAGCTATGCTCGATGGGCTTGATGCACTGGTTACCCATGGGGTTCGTCTCAGGTGAGGTGGGCCAGGTGGGCTGGCGGGGAGGGCCCAGGTGTCCAGAGAAGGAACAGCTGGGTCATGAGGAGTGGGGAGGCCCAAGAGGGGATGACGCTGTTGAGAAAGCTCAGAAAGGCCTTGGCCATTCCCCAGCTCCTCAGGGAAAGGACTGCTCACCATGCAAGTCCATGGAGGTAACAGGAATCTCTCCTCTAATGGCACTGAAAGGCACCACAAAAAGTGAGAACTGGGCAGGGCACAGTGGCTCACAACGTAATCTCAGCCCTTTGGGAGGCCGAGGTCAAGAGTTTCAGACCAGCCTGTCCAACATGGTAAACCCCGACTCTACTAAAAATACAAAAATTAGCTGGGCATGGTGGTGGGCTCCTGTAATCCCAGACACTTGTGAAGTTGAGGCAGGAGAATCATTTGAACCCGGGAGGTGGAGGTTACAGTGAGCCGAGATCACATCACTGCACTCCAGCTGGGGAGACAGCGGGAAACTTCATCTCAAATAAAAAAGTGGAATTGGGCAGGATCCAAGGGGAAAACAGGATGGAGAATAGTCAGAGAGAGGGAGAAGAAGCAGTGAGGTGAGCAGCTGCTATCCAGGATGTGGAGTTTAAGTTCAGAAATGAGTACTTGAACTCTCAGCCTCACCTCTATTTTCCCACAGGAGGTGGAAACTTCAAGTGCTGGATTTACAGGATGTCACTGAGAACTTCTGGATGGTTTGGTCTGAAGCCATGGCTCATGGGTGCTTCCCCAATGCCATGAGGAACAGAAAACCAGTGCCAGACTCTCCAAGGATGAGAGGACAGCAGCCCTTGACTGTCTTCATACACCTTTGGCTCAAGAACAGGACTCTGGATGAATACCTCACCTGCCTCCTTCTGTGGGTCAAGCAGAGGAAAGATTTTCTACACCTGTGCTGTAAGAAGCTGAAAATTTTGGGAATGCCCTTCTGCAATATCAGAAGCATCCTGAAAATGGTGAACCTAGACTGTGTCCAGGAGGTGCAAGTGAGTTGCAGGTGGATACTGCCCATCCTGGCACAGTTTGCCCCATACCTATGCCAGATGAGGAATCTTCAGAAGCTCTATCCCTCCCACATGGATGTCTCTCGCTACATTTTCCCAAAACAGAAAGAGTTTGTTACACAGTTCACCACTCAGTTCCTCAAGCTGCAGCACCTCCAAAAGCTTTATATAAACCCTGTTTCTTTCCTCGAAGGCCACCTGGACCAGCTGCTCAGGTGAGGGAGGGTGGTGAGCTTTCTCTGCAGACCACAGCAGAGCCTGTGGTACAGCAAATGCTAGTGGGCATCTACTGTGAGCCAGACTATGAGGATGTAACAGTGAAGAGGACACTAGAACGTCCATGCATTGTCCTGTTGGCAGCTCTGTCCTGAAATGGGTATCACGCAACTATCCCAATAGAGGCAGATGGATCAGCTGCGGTAGATGCTATAGAGAGGCTGTCATGCTAGGAAGCTAGCTACTGGAGGGTTCAGATCTAATGAGGGTGCCTTTGTGAATTCTTCCTGAGGATCTATGTCTAAGTTAAGATGATGAAAACTAGGCCAGGGGTGGTGGCTCATGCCTGTAATCCTAGCACATTGGGAGTCTGAGGCAAGTGGATAACTTGAGCCCAGGAGTTTAAGACCAGTCTGGTAACATAGCAAGACCCCTTTCAGAAATGAATCAATAAAAAATAAAAATAAAAAAGATAATTTTTTTTTTTCTTGGAGAAGGAGTTTCTCTTTTATTGTCCAGGCTAGAGTGCAGTTGCTCCATCTCAGCTCACTACAGCTTCCGCCTCCCGGGTTCAAGTGATTCTCCTGCCTCAGCCTCCCAAGTACCTGGGATTACAAGTGTGGGCCATCACACCTGGCTAATTTTTATATTTTAAGTAGAGACAGGGTTTCAACATGTTGGCCAGGCTATTCTCCAACTCCTGACCTCAGGTGATCAAACTGCCTTGACCTCCCAAAGTGCTGGGATTATAGGCGTGACACACCATGCCCAGGCAACAAGCTAATTCTTCAGAAGATGATGGGAAGTAGGGAAGTTAAGTGGGCACTGAAGAGGGGAATGCTCAGCAAACCTGCACATTTCAGAATACCAGCATTCTGCCCCTCAGCTTGGTGAACACAAATGATCCCATCTCTACTTCCCTGTCATAATAGGTTGTTTTGAGCTCCGGGTAAATTAATTACATAGGAAATACATGATTCTGAAACAGGGTCAGGGAGCAGGCACAAAGAATGGTGAAAGAGATGGTTTGCTGATGATACAGGCATGTCAGAGACTCCTGCAGGCCGCTCACCCCAGCTGATGTTGCAGGATCCTGCCTGGGTTTGTCCCTTCTGCTGGCATCTCCAATGGGCTTGTGTGGCCCAGAGATGTGGTTTCCTGCCTGACAGATGAGGAAAGGGAGCTTTAGGGATTCTGTGAACTTGATTCATTCCTATAAATGATGGTGAAAAGACAGGCTTAAATGGATATATATATAATTTTTTTTTTGATACAGAGTCTTGCTCTGCCACCCAGGCTACAGTGCAGTGGCATGATCTCTGCTCACTGCAACCTCCACCTCCTGGGTTCAAGCGATTCTCCTGCCTCAGCCTTCTAAGTAGCTGGAATTGTAGGCACCTGCCACCACACCTGGCTAATTTTTGCATTTTTAGTAGAGACGGGGATTTGGCATGATTGCCAGGCTGGTCTCAAACTCCTGACCTCAAGTAATCTGCCAGTCTAAGCCTCCCAAAGTTCTGGGATTACAGGTGTGTGTTACTGCGGCAGGCCTATAATGCAATTGACCTCTGTGGCAAAGCTCTTCATCACGCATCATCCTAAGTGTTGACCATCAGACAATCAGAATTACCCTGGGCTTGGGAAAAATGACCTTCGTCCTTCATCTTGAAATTCCCCACCACCCTCAACTCACCCCTACAATTCCCCAGAACTAACTTCTTGCTCTCTCTCCCCAGCTGTCTGAAGACCCCGTTAAAGATCCTCGCAATAACTAACTGTGTGCTTTTGGAATCAGACTTGAGACATCTGTCCCAGTGCCCGAGCGTCAGTCAACTAAAGACCCTGGACCTGAGGGGTATCAGACTGGCCAATTTCAGTCTTGTGCCTCTCCAAGTTCTGCTAGAAAAAGTTGCAGCCACCCTTGAGTACCTGGATTTAGTTGACTGTGGTATCGTAGACTCCCAATTCAACGCCATCCTTCCGGCCCTGAGCCGCTGCTTTGAGCTCACCACCTGCAGCTTCTGTGGAAATCCCATCTCCATGGCCACCCTGGAGAACCTGCTGTGCCACACAATCAGACTCAACAACTTATGCCTGGAGCTGTATCCTGCCCCACGGGAGACTTATGGTGCTGATGGTACTGTCTGCCGGAGCAGATTTTCCCAAATTAGGGCTGAGCTGATGGGGAGAGTGAGGGACTTAAGGCATCCCAAGAGGATCTTGTTCTGTACTGACTACTGCCCTGACTGTGGCAACAGGTCATTTTATGGCCTGGAGTTAGATCAATGCTGCTGTTGAATACCTGCCTATTTAGGCGGATATATCAAATGCTTCCTTCTGGACACATGGAAACTAAAACCTCGGTCTTAGGTACATCCTAAAGGGAGCACAGAAACCACCGTTTCAGACGCCATCTCTGAAAGTGGGAAAGGAAAGGTAATCAAGCAGGGGCCAGACTTGGGGGAAATGTCTACATGGATTCAATGGGACTGTGGGGACCTGTGTCCTGTAGAGTCGAACATGGGAATGTGAATGTTTAGAGTGGAATTCAGGCTTGAGAATACTTGAGGGAGTTCCCCTTGCATGGATGGTTGTAAAGAAGCAGTCAGAAATATAGGGAAACTGAATGGAAACTGTCTGGTGCCCTCTATTATCAAGTAACTGTTTTCCAGTTTAAGCCTCAGGAATCTTCAGATATTGAATTAAAAAAAAAAAAGGCACTGAGTTGTCCAATCAGTAAGATGCAGCCCCAGAAAAATAAGGCATTTAAATGAAATTTGGTTATTTTAATCAATTTCCTCCCATTCTTTTTTTTGAGAAAGAGTTTCACTCTTGTTGCCCAGGCTGTAATGTGGAGTGCATTGGCGACATCTCTGCTCACTGCAACCTCCATCTCCAAGGTTTAAGAGATTCTCCTGCCTCAGCCTCCCAAGTAGCTGGGATTACAGGCATGTGCCACCATGCCCAGCTAATTATAGTATTTTTAGTTGAGACAGGGTTTCAGCAGTATATTGGTCAGGCTGGTCTGAAACTCCTGACCTCAGGTAATCCACCCAACTCGGCTTCCCAAAGTGCTGCGATTACAGCTGTGAGCCACTGCGTCTGGCTCTTCGTTTGTTTGTTTGTTGTTTAAAGGTGTTGCTCTTTTTTTCTTTTTTTTAAAGTTCTCACTCTGTCCCACAGGCTAGAGTGCAGTGGCACAATCATAGCTCACTGAAGCCTCAATTTCCTGGATTCAAGGGATCATCCCACCTCAGCCTCCTGAGTAGCTAGGACTACAGGCATGAGAATCACCAGGCCTGGGTACTTTTTTTAGTAGAGACAAGGTCTCGCTTTGTTGCCCAGGATGATCTGGAACTCCTGAGCTCAAGTGATTCTCCTGGCCTGGCCTCCCAAAGTGCAGGGAGTATAGCTTTGAGCCACCAAGCTCGGCCTCCTCCAGTTCTTCACTTCTCTTTAGACATCTGTTACCTCCTTGTTAGTTTCTGTGGCTGTTCAGTGGGTTAATACACATTAGGTGGACAGCCAGGGCCTGGAACATTACTGGGCAAGAACAGTGAGCCAATCCACATGGAAAGCACCCTCTCAGGGTCTTTCACTGCTAGCCAGATGCTGAGACCTGGCCACTCCTTGTGAGTCTCCACATGGTTCCGGAAGCCTTAGTTGGTGGACGTCAGCTTCACTGCACAAGGAGCCACTCCCTTCTCACTGCCCTGGAAGGGGATGTCCATATCGTGTATTAGCTGGAGCTTCTGGGTGGCACCAACCCTTGCTCGTTCCCCTGATGACCAGCAACCCTTCTTGAATTAAACTGGTTGTAGCCAGTAAAGACAGCCACTTTCCCTTTAAGTAAAATACTAAAATTATACAGGCATGTAACACCACATAAATATTTCAATCTCACATTTAAAACATTACATCTTTTTGGGGAGCTAGGTCAGGTCGATGAGAGATTTTCTCATAATGCCCCCTCCCATCAAGAAGAGACTAGTGCAGCATGTTTTGGAATCTCACATCAAAGGGTGGAGAACGATCAAATGCCTGTGGGTGATGAGTGACCTTCCCTGTGCTGAGGAAGCCTGCATAATGGGCACCCAAGTGAAGGATCCTGCTGAGGATTCAGGGGTTGGTGTTGTTGTCAGGAATCTTAGCCAAGAGTCTCAGATTCCCTGTAAAATGAGGATGATGATGTCCACCAGCTTGTGGGGCACTGGTAGAATCCAATAAGATGGTTCATGTTTTGGGCTTGGCATGGGGCCTGGCATAGAGTAAGATCAGTACATCTTGGTCTTTTTTCTCTTCTCAGCAGAAGTCCCAGCATTTTTCATCTTTCAATCTCACCTCCTATTCCTGATAACAGGGAGGCAACAAGAACCCAGGGCATGCAGTGGGACTTAGATTCTTCAAGTCACCACAGATTTCATCATGAGTCCCCCAAACAACAGAGCTGCAGGAGCCAGCAGGGGGCACAGTTGGCAGTTCAGGCCTGGATTTATACCTAATTATTTTAAGATCAAAATTTCCAATCCATAGGTATCAGGTGCCATCTGCTGGTAGATCAGATCAGATGGTCTAATTTAGTGTTGCAAGGATTATATTTTATTGTATTTTTAGAAAATTACTATTATGAGCCAGTTGTGGTGGCTCATGCCTGTAATCCCAGCACTTTGGGAGGCCAAGGCAGGTGGATCACCTGAGGTTGAGAGTTAGAGACCAGCCTGACCAACATGGAGGAACCCCTTCTTTACTTAAAATACAAAAAATTAGCCAGGTGTGGTGGCACATGTCTGTAATTCCAGCTACTCAGGAGGCTGAGGCCAGAGATTTGCTTGAACCTGGGAGGTGGAGGTTGCGATGAGCTCAGATTGCACCATTTCACTCCAGCCTTGGCAACAGTAGTAAAACTCCATCTCAAAAAATAGTAATAAAATAAAATAAAATAAAATAAAATAAAATTTATTATGGCCAGGTGTGGTGTCTCACGCCTATGGTCCCAGCATTTTGGGAGGCCAAGGCGGGCAGATGACTTCAGATCAGGAGTTTGAGAGCAGCCTGGCCAACATGGTGAAAGCCTGTCCCTACTAAAAATACAAAAATTTAGCTGGGTATGGTGGCGCTTGCCTGTAATCCCAGCTATTCAGGAGGCTGAGGCAGGACAATCGCTTGAACCCAGGAGGTGAAGGTGGCAGTGAGCTGAGATCGTGGAGCTGCACTCCAGCCTGGGTGAAAGAGCAAGACTCCATCTCAAGGTGGCGGGGTAAAGAATATTTAATTTGGTTTGGAATCTCAAAACAAATGAGATTTTACAAACTAATTTTAAAGACACTGAACAATAATCGTTTCTACTTTAAAATATATTTAGAATAATACAATCAGCTTTGAAAGGAAACATGACAGTTTTTAAAAATATTAAGTTTATTTTATTTTATTTTAAGACAAGATCTCACTCTGTCATCCAGGTTGGAGGGCAGTGGCATTATCACGGCTCACTGCAGGCTCGATCTCCCAGGCTCAGGTGATCTTCCTTCCTCAGTCCCCCTAGCAGCTGGAACAACAGGCATGCACCATCATGTCTGGCTTATTTTTGTATTTTTAGTGGAGACCAGGTTTCACCATGTTGTCCAGACTGATCTTGAGCTTCTGGGCTCAAGCGATCCACCTGCCTCGGCCTCCCAAAATATTGGGGTTACAGGTGTGATCTGCCACATCCAGCCTTGAGTTTATTTATTTATTTATTTATATATTTATTTTTGAGATGAAGTCTCACACTGTCGCCCAGGCTGGAGCACAGTGGCATGATCTCACCTCACTGAAACCACACCTCTAAGGGTGAGACACCACACCCAGCCTTGAGTTTATTTATTTATTTTGGAGATGGAGTCTCAGTCTGTCACCTAGGCTGGAGTGCAGTGGTAAGATCTCAGCTCACTGCAACCTCCACCTCCAGGGTTCAAGCAATTCTGCTATCTCAGCGTCCCAAGTAGCTGGGATGACAGGCATGCACCACCACACCTGGCTATTTTTTTGTATTATTATTATTATTATTATTATTATTATTTAGTAGAGACGGGTTTTCACCATGTAAGCCAGGCTGGTCTCCAAACTCTGACCTCAGGTGATCCGCATGCCTCGGCCTCCCAAAGTGCTAGGACTACGGGCGTGAGCCACCATGCCTGGCCTATTTTTTTTCTTTATAGCAGTTTTAGATTCACAGAAAAACTAAGCAGAAAATCCAGAGTTCCCGTCTACCCACTTCCTCCTTCAATACACAGCACCCCCACAGGATCAGCACCTACACCAGCACAGAGCATTCGTCACAATCAATGAGCCACAGGGACACATCATTATCACCCAATGTCCATAGTTTACATGAGGGATCATTGCTGGTTTTGTATATTCTATGGATTTTAACAAAGGGATAATGACATGTATCCACCATAAGAGCATCATGCAGAGTAGTTTTGTTTCCTTAAAAGTCCTCTGTCCTCTTTCCATTCATCCCATTGTACTCCAAACCCCTGGCAACCACTGGGTTTTCTACCATCTCCATAGAAAAAGGCAAAAGCCTTTTCTGGAATGTCTAACAGGATGAGTCTTTTCACACTGCCTTCCTTCACTTGTACAATAACGTGCATTTTGGAATCTTTCATGTGTTTTTATGGCTTCATAATAGTTCACTGACCAGATGGATCACAGTTTGTTTATCCAGTCACTGACTGAAGGGCATCTTTCTTGCTTCCAAGTTTTGGTGCTTATGATTAAAGCTGCTATAAACATCCAGGTGTGGGTTTACTCATTTCTTTAAATACCTGGGAGCATGATGACTGAATTGTAGGGGTATGGTATGTTTTACAAGGATTTTTTCTTTCTTGACAATCTCACATGCTCGATATTGCTGCTAAAGGTCAGGAACTTTGTCTCAATCATCCTGTGTTCCCACTGCTGAGCATGGAACGTGGCACTTGGGAGCAAATGCTGTTGACCACGTGATGCATGGAAATGTTTGTCATCACTATAGCCACTAAATTGCTCACTTGGGGATGTCAACAGTAGCTCGCTACCAATAATACAAATAAGTTGGACTATGGAAAATATAGCCCTTGTGATACTGTGGATATTCCATGTGTATCATGAAAGCCCAGCAATTGGCCAGGCACAGTGGCTCACATCTGTAATCCCAGCATTTTGGGAGGCTGAAGCGGGCAGATCACTTTAGGTTGGGACTTCGAGACAAGCGTGGCCAACATGGTTGAAATCCTGTCTCTATTAAAAATACAAAAATTAACTGGGCGCGGTGGTGCGTACCTGTAGTTCCCGCTATTGGGGAGACTGAGGGAGGAGAATTACTTGAACGCAGGAAGTGGACATTGCAGTGATCGAAGATCATGCCACTGCACCCCAGCCTGGGTAGCAGAGTGAGACACCATATCAAAAAAAGAAAAAGAAAGAAAGAAAGAAGGAAAGAAAGAAAGAAAGAAAGGAAGAGAGAAAGAAAGAAAGAAAGAAAGAAAGAAAGAAAGAAAGAAAGAAAGAAAGAGAAAGAGAAAACAAAATAAAACAAAACAAGAAAGTCCAGCATGGTAGGAGGTAAATAGAGGCACATGAGGGCGAGCTTCATTTGTTTTTCATCCTTTTTCCCTTCTCTGGACAGCATTCTGAATGCAAAACATTCCAAAAGCACAGAGCAAACGTCTTCTCTAATCTTCCCCTTATCCCAGACCGCTCTTCACAGTGTATGTGCTAGTGTCTTCCAGACTTTTCTATGACTTGCTATACAGAAGATCAGATCAAATGGGCATGTCCCTAAAAACTGACTTGCCAGATCTGGACTCACTTTGCAGGATGCCAGGACCTCTGTGAGAATCAAGCAGTAGCTCCAGGAGCTTTTGGTCTCTTCTGTGCATCTTCAGGAGCTTTTATTGAACTTTCTCACTACAACCTCCCTTCTTGATTACCAACTTCCAATCTGAAAATGACGTCTGACTGGATCGTGAACTTCCACACAGTTAACCCTGATTGAGTTTTCAATTTTATTCTCATTAAGTGATTAAATTAGATAGGCATTTATGAAAGTGAAAGAAGTAATAATAGGATGAAGGTCTAAAACTCATTTATTCACTTATTCCACAAACACTGGTAAAGTCTGACTAATTTGTGACCTTCATAGTGATACAGGGAAGGATTTAATCTGTTTCTGACATTAGAACATATATATATATATATATATATATATATACATATATATATACACACATATATATATACACACACACATTATATATATATATATGTATATATATATATATATGTATATATATATATATATATATATATATATATATAAACTTTAATGGAGACTCTTAGGCCACATCAAAAGTATCAAAACGTTTCAGCATTAAAACAGCTTTAAGAAGACAGGGATGTCATCCCTAAAAAACACAAGAAAAATCTCTGCATATCCACTGGACACCTGGGTTTTGTGCTACCTAACATGGTAGATCATATGCCCATTCAGGTGGAAGACAGGAACTACTGAGGGTGTAATTTTTCTCAAGGTTAAGGTCAAGGTTTCACTGAAAGAAATCAGGCCTAAATTACAAAGTTAGGTGGGGGCTGGGCTGGATGGGACTAAGTGTTCTAATGGGACCCTAGGAGGGAACCAAGAAAACATAATATATGGTAGTTATTTTGTGGGCATCTGGAGAAAAGGATTGAAAGACTTTTTTATTTTTTTAGATTGGGTGTCACCCAGGGTGTTGTGCAGTGTTGCAATCTTGACTCACTGCAACCTCTGCCTCCCAGGTTCAAGCAATCATCCGCTTTCAGCCTTCTGAGTAGCTGGAACTTCCAGCACGTGGGAGCATACTGGCTAACTTTTTTGTATTTTATGCAGAGAAAAGATTTTGCCACATTTCCCAGGCTAGTCTCAGAATTCCAGGACTCAAGTGAACCACCATGCAGAGCAATGATATTGTGATTTTAAAAGACAGGATTTGCTTTGTTTTTAAGAAACCTTAGAGATAGACCATATGCTATTTTCTTTTCTTTTTTTTTAAATTTTGAAATGAAGTCTCACGCTGTCACTCAGGCTGGGGTGCAACGGCATGATCTCACCTCACTGCAACCTCCAACTCCCAAATTCAAGTGATTCTCCTGCCTCAGCCTCCTGCATAGCTGAGATTACAGGTTCGAGCCAACACACCCAGCTAATTTTTGTATTTTTAGTAGAGGTGGGTTTTCACCATACTGGCCTCGCTGGTCATGAACTCCTAACCTCAGATGATCTACCTGCCTTGTCCTCCCAAAGTGCTGGGATTATAGGCATGAACCACCATGCCCCATCATATATGCTATTTTCTATTGATTTTTTTAATAGTGATGGGGTCTTGCTTTACTACCTAGTCTGGTCTTGAGGCAGAAATTTAAAAACAATAATAACAACAAATACTACATTCATTTATTCCAAGAAAAGTTACAGACAAGGCTATATGAAGGTCATAGCGACTTAGCCTGAGAAGTAAAAGCCAAGGCCCAGAACATGGCAAGGCAAAGGTAAAAATAAACGAACAAACAAAAAACAAATTTTCCTCTGCCTAGCAAGCTCTTTCCAAGGACAGTTACAAGATAATGCTGTTGGAGAAGTCGAAATGAAAGGAATAGACTACAGACACCCACTGCTCCAGAGCAAGGGTCATTAAAAAAAAAAAAAGAAAGAAAAAGGGCAAATGTCTGCATTTAGCCAATTCTTCCTTTTTATTTTGATGCAGCTACAAGGCCACCAGATATGCAAGGCCACAAGTTATGCTATAGATTACATTACCTGTCATTGCATGATGAACTTCCACTGTTTTGCTTCTGTAAGCCTGCTTGTAAAAATCCTGCTCAGTCTTTGTTCAATGCTCAGCTTTTTGGATATAAATCCACTGAGCCAGTGTGTACCTTAAAAAGAAAATCCTCCTGTTTTCCCATATCAGTCGCTCTGGTCCTCAGTTTCTCACATCATTTTGGTGAGCCAGACTGGAGGAGTGGAGAGGACAGGCTTACTTTCTCCTTTTCCTGTGGGGCTGGAGCCTGGGGTCAAGGGAGACCTGTGACCCGAGGCGCTGCCAGGAGAACTTCAGCCCAGAGGGGACATCGGCTCTCCTGTGACCCGGTGCCCCCACCCAGCAGCACAACAGAACCTGAGGGGCTACAGGATGATTCCAGGAGCAGTGTGATTCCTTCAGGACTGCAGTAAAGTTTTGGGACCAAAGACAGGATCCATCCCATAAGGACAGAAGGGGTGCATGTTCACCTCCAAGGGTGTAACTAGTAATCCGACCCAGAGAGGCTGGAGGTGGTGAGAGAGAGGCTCACCAATTCAGATGAAACTCACACCCTACCCGGCACACAACACAAGAGTGGCTCCCCAAGTCAGTTAGGAAAAGAAAACTGGAGGTGGTGAGAGTGGTTCGCAACCCCAATTAGGAACACATGAACTGGGAGTGGGGAGGTGTGTGAAAGTGTGTGAAAGATACAGTTCAGGGAGGAACTAATGTGGGAGTGGCATAGAGAGTCACAGATCTCTTAGCATGGTCTGTGTGCTCTGAGCGAAGTGTGGGGCCAACCTACACAAGTGGCAAACCACATAGAGCTAATAGGAGCTGCCCCATAGCTCAGAGTTATGGTGGGAATAAAAACCTCTCTAAAGCTAAGTGGTGTCTGAATACTCCGATAATAGGAGATGATCTGGTTGACCTGAGGCAAAAGGAAGAGTGGGTGTGCTGCATCGTAAGGGGAGGAAATAGGAGGAAAGTCATCAAAACACACTCCATTGGGGTGCATGTTACAGAAGTTTAATAAAGGTTTTGCGGGAGATTATGGAGTTAAGCTGAACTCCTAGAGGTTGAGAACTCTCTGTGAATTCAAATGCCTTCTTTTGGTGTTGGATGGCCAACCAAAGGAACTATAGATAGGGAAATAATTGACCGTGCATTTAAGGTGATGACAGGGGTTGGAGGAGAGCCTGGGCACCCAGATCAATTTCCTTATATTGACTCATGGTTAAATATAGCACAGACAAGACCAGCATGGTCCAGCTCTCTTTAGCCAGTTAGTGCAAAACACTTGTGGCCTGAGCCGAGCCAAAAATGAAAGTAAGAACAGCTTCACTGGCAGACACAGAGTTAAAGGCAAAGTCCCAGAGGGAGCAAAAAAGTCAGTTTTGCAGGAGCCACCAGAGGGAATAGAGATTCCTACTCCATATGTCCCAGCCTACCCTCCTTTACAGAGGCCAACGGCCCCCCAGGAACCAGATTCAAGAGCTAGCACACCCCAAGTCTCACCCCAAAGGAAGGATCAGAGGCTTGAGAGGCCAGGGAAGGAAGTCAAGATGGTTAACAGGCCGTCTCAGATCTGGCCGTGCTTGAGTTATGCAAATGCATCTCAGGGAGATGGGAGGACTCATTTATTATGATGACCAAGGCCAAGTCAGGTGGGGGAATGGATTTTCATCTATCATCCCTTTTCCACCACTGATCTCTTGAACTGGAAACACCACACTCCCTCCTATATGGCAAAGCCCCAAGCTCTTATAGATCTGATGCAGTCCATCTTTCTGATACACAGTCCAACCTGGCCAGACTGCAGGCAGCTTTTTCTCCCACTGTTTAACACTGAGGTGTGTCAGAGAGTAACACAGGCAAATCTCTGTCTTCTGGAAGCCCGCTGTTCTCTCTCTACATTTTGTCTCTGTGTCTTATTTCTTTTCTCAGTCTTTCATCCCACCTGATGAGTTATACCCACAAGTGTGGAGGGGCTGGCCCCCTTCATTTAGGGCAGCAGGATTCTGCCACATCTGGATTCCAAATTTTTCAATGATGGCTAAGACATTATATGAAGCCACAAAATCAGAGAAAAAGAGCCGCTCCTTTGGGAAACGAATCAGGAAATAGCCTTCAAACAGCTCAAGGAAGCTTTAAGTCAGGCCCAGCCTTAGGACTGCCAGATATAATTAAGCCTTTCTCTCTATATATTCGTGAATGAAAAAAAAATGGCTATAGGGGTTCTGACTCCAATTATAGTATCATGGCTTTGCTCAGTGGCATATTTATCCTAACAACTGGACTCCGTGGTGCTAGGATAGCCTTCTTGTCTTAAGGCATTAGTTGCCATGATCTTGTTAACTCAAGAAGCCAGCAAATTAACTCTGGGACAGCAGCTAACTGTCCGGGTGCCACACTCAGTTATAACTTTGATGGATCAAAGAGGGCATCATAGGATATCAAACCAAAAATAACTCAGGTCTTCCATGTGAGAACCCTTACATTATTTTAGAAACAGTGAACACCTTACACCTGGCTACTCTGCTCCCAGTCTAACCGGGGGCTCCTCTCCATGACTGTGTTGCAACAGTAGATGAGGTATTCTCCAGTTGGAAAGATCTTGCAGACAGACCTCAGAGACCCAGATGTTGAATATTTCACAGATGGAACTAGTTTTGTGCTAGAAGGGGTTCAAGATGCCAGGTATGCAGTAATAACACTGGACTTAGTAGTAGATGCTCTGCCTCTGCCTACTGGAACATCAGCTCAAAAGGCAGAATGAATAGCCCTGACAGAAGCACTGTTTCTAGCAAAAGAGAAGAAGGTCAATATTTACACTGATTCTAAGTATGCTTTTACTACATTGCATGTACGTGAAATTATAGACAAAGAGAGAGGACTTTTAACAGCTGGAGGCAAAGGCAAAGAACTCAAGTACAAAGAAGAGATTCTACAGCTCTTACAGGCTGTATGGGCTCTAGGAAAAGTAGCTCTGATGCACTGCGGATGGCACCAAAAGGCTTGGACACCAAAAGCTAAAGGCAACAGAAAGGCAGACATAGAGGCAAAGAGGGGAGCAATGACTACACCACATTTTAAAGAGGAAGCCTTAGCTATGCCTCTTTTCACAGAACCTTCTCTCTAAGAAGACCCAAGTTATACTCCAAATGAAAGAGCCTAGTTTGCTCAAGAAGCTGGAAAATATATTAAAGGAGGGTGGTGGAAATTCTTCAATGGGAGATTAGCCATTCCAGAAATGTTAGCTCCTACGTTTCTGAAGCAAATTTGTCTACGAACTCATATGGGAAAAAACGGCACTGGAAACATTAATGAAATGCCATTTCTATGTGCCGTGGCTCTCTGCCATCATTTGAGCTGTTTGTAAACAATGCTTAACCTGTGCTCAGAACAACCCTCGACAGGAGCCCACTCAACCCCCAAGAATTCAGGAAGTAGGAACAATGCCTTGTGAAAACTTTCTTATAGACTTTAACAAACTACCCCAGGCTGGAGGCTATCAGTATGTGCTAGTGCTTATTTACACTTTTTCAGGATGGGTTGAAGCTTTCCCCATCAGAACAGAAAAAGCATGAGAAGTGACTAAAGTACTGCTAAGAGACATTATCCCCATGCTTGGACTGCCTCTAACTTTAGGGTCCGTTCATTGGTCGGCATTTGTAGCTGAAATAGTGCAAGATTTATCAAGACTGTTAAAAATAAAATGGAAGTTACACACAGCCTATCAGCTGCAAAATTCAGAAAAAGTGGAATGCATGAACCAGACATTCAAGCAGCTACTGAAGATATATTTCCAGGAAACCTATCTGAGATGGGATCAGGTCTTGCCTATGGTCCTCCTCTGAGTCAGGTGCACCGTCACCAAACAAATTGGGTATTTGCCCTATGAGATTTTGTTCAGTCAGCCTCCCCCAATCATAAGTCAAATTAAAGGTGATCTCCGTGAACTGAGAGAATTAACCTTAAGAAAGCAAATGCAGGCATTAGGGACAGACTTGCAAAGTGTCCATTGTTGGGTACAGGAAAGAATGCCTATAAGCCTGACAGACAAGATACACCCCTTTAAACCTAGTGACTCTGGGTTAAAAAGTTGAATTCAATTCTCTAGGACCCATATGGGATGGGCACTGTACTGTAAGCTTTTTTTTTTTTTTTTTTTTTTTGTTGATGCAGTCTCGCTCTGCCCCTAGGCTGGAGTGCAGTGGTGTGATCTCAGCTCACTGCAAGCTCCGCCTCCTGGGGTCGCACCACTCTCCTGCCTCAGCCTCCCAGGTAGCTGGGACTACAGGCACCTACCACCATGCCTGGCTAATTTTTGTATTTTTTTTAATAGAGATGGGGTTGCACCGTGTTAGCCAGAATGGTCTCCATCTCCTGACCTTGTGATCCACCTGCCTGGCCTCCCAAAGTGCTGGGATTACAGGCGTGAGCCAACACACCCAGCCCTATACTGTAATCTCGTGCACTCCCTCTGCTGTTAAAGTTGCAGGTGTTGTGCCTTGGAACCACCACAGTTGGCTGAAACCGAAGCTCAGGACAAGTGGACCAGCCAGCAGGACCCAGATCATCCAACTGATCCTGACATGAGACACAGCTGATCCTGAGATGAGACCAAGCTGCTGCTAAAGATGACTGCCCTGCTCTGGTCACTCCGGAGGCTGACCAGTCTACACACTGAAGGTTGAGGAGACAACAAGCCCTGCTCTAGTCACACACTGGAAGCGGACTAGTCTACACACTGCGAAGCTTGAGGACTCATCAAGCAAATAAACGTAGTTAGAAATCTTAGGACTAGTAGTTTTCCTTGTAATACTGTTTTCCTATTGTTCACTGAAACCTCTGCCTCCTCAGTTCAAGCAATTCTCCTGCCTCAGCCTCCCAAGTAGCTGGGACTACAGGCATGACAGCACACCCAGCTAATTTTTGTATATTTACTAGAGACGGGGTTTCACCATATTGGCCAGGCTGGTCTCAGATTCCTAACCTCATGATCCACATGCCTCAGCCTCCCAAAGTCCTGGGATTACAGGTGTGAGCCACTGCGCCCAGCCGTCCTGCTTCTTTCTAAGTGGGGATCTGCTCCCCACACATTCTCCTCTGTGTTCCTCAGGCCATGAATATCTCTGAGGTCCGTGAGTGTGAGGTCTCTTGCAGGTGCCGTTCTTTCCTTTCTCTCAGGACCTTTTTTCTTGGTGTGTCTCTGTGCAATAAGGAATGTGAGCCTGTGAAGAACAGGCTGGACTCTGCAGCAGGACACAGAGGCCCTGGAGAGGCAGACAGTGGAGCAAGCAGAGGCTAAATTTACCTCGTTTTTACCCAAAGGAACCTCCTAACCACTGTCGCCACTGACACAGTGGCTCCAATAAAAAGAAAATAGGGGATGACTCCACACATTTCCTGGAGCAGTTAGAAAAAAAATCCCTGTTGATATTCATATTAGTACAGTACCTTTGGTAGTGTTAGTTCTTGTATTAGTAGTAGTACTAGTATTAGTGTCAATACCTGCATTAGTATTAGTAGTGGTATTGTTTAGCTGATGAAACTTTGTTTCTCTCTCCTTCTGGGATAAAAACTCAAGACACCCTGGGGATCTCGAGTGCATGGACCAGGGAGTCTGAAGGCGTTTGTTCTTTGGATATGAACCCATGGGAAGTGGGTGTGTATTCTGTGGCCAAACTCACTGACCTCTTTGATTAGAGGAGACAGAGGGGGCTAGCACCCACCCCCAGGCCTGTGCTTCCAGGAACACTTGTCTCTCTTTCCATGTGTGTGCCTGAGAGGGTTCCTGGTCCTCACCCATCCCCATTGGCTCTTCTACAGGTGATGTGTCTACTGTACTCCTACAGGTGACCTTGTGTAGAAAGAAATCCAAGAACCTACGTGGGGCCACACAGAGTGCGGCTGCCTCCAGGCGGGCACAGGGACCCTGAGCTTCTGAGGCACTATGAGCACCTGAGACTACGGCACTCTTATGGAGACAAATGCATGGGACTTTAGAAGAGGCTGCGTTGGAGGGAGCAGAGGAGGGCATGGATGGAATGCAGGGGTCCCTGGAAGCTTCAGGGCCAGAGGCACTTGGGAGAGGGGTAGGCATCATGGAGAAAAAGGTCAGGGCTCCTTCCATGCCCTGAGGTCACAGTGGGTTTCCCTCTCTCCCAGCTCCTCCCTGGACTCTTGTGTCTGGGAGTCAGGGCTGGCTCAGCTGGGGTTCTTTGGTGAGTGGGAAGGACATTGGGCACTCAAGGTCTCAAGTGCAACTTTTAACATAATCCTCAAATGAGAGGTTTCATCCAGTAGCCTCCTGTCCACAGATCCCATGTCTTCTGGCTCGACTCCTGAGGGGGTTGCCCAGCCAGGGACACGAGGTATTTTACTTTTCCCTGCCAAGTGAAAAACCGTGTTAACCTATGTGAGGCCAGCTCTGTCCTGGAGAGTTGTCACTTTCTAGGTGCTCACACCACACACACACACACACACACACACATATATATATATATATACACAACATGAGGTTACCAAGGGGTTGAACCAGGGATGTCAGGATCCACGGGGGCCCACCCAGGGGCTGCTGGGAAGGCACTTTTGTCCAAGGAGGTACCCTGGCCTTAACCTCTGCTGTTACCCTTTTTTTCCTTCCACAGGTGCCTATACCTCCCGTTTCAAGCCTTATCATCCCTTCTAGGCCTTCTTGCCACATTGTGGTAAAACTGCGAGTGTGACATGCACCGTGGGTGAGCACCAGGGACGCCAGGATCACCAGGGCCCTGTGCAGCATCTGCTGGGAGGGCACTTTCATCTGTGGGGGGGCCCAGGCACCCCTCCTCTGCCTCACCAGTTTTTTCCTTCCACAGGTGTCTCTACCTCCCCTTTCAAGCCTTATCTTCCATCCTGGGCCTTCTTACCACTTGGGGTGCCCCCCATGGGTGTGACATGCAACTTGGGTGTGAATCAGAGATGGAACTAACCCCGGAGCCCTGTGCAAGTGCTGCTGGGAAGGCACTTTAGTTCATGTGGGGACACAGGCCCCCTCCTCTGCCGCACATATTTTTTTCCTTCCACTGGTGCCTGTTGCTGCTTTGGGGTTCCCCCCAGTGTTAGCGACAGGCATCGTCGGGGTGAACCAGGGACACCAGTATCCCCAGGGCCAAGCTCAGGAGGTGCCGGGAAGTCACTTTCATCCATGGGGAGACCCATGCCCACCTCCTCTGCAGTGCCATTTTTTATTCCTTCCACAGGTGCTTCTACCTTAAGCTTCAAGCCTTGTCTTCCATTCTGGGCCTTCTTGATGCTTTGGGGTGCCTCCCGAAGGTGCAAAACGCACTGTGGGTGTGAACCAGGGATGCCAGGATCCCCTGGGCCCTGTGTAGGATCTGCTAGGAAGGCACTTTCATCCGTGGGTTGACCCAGGCCCCCCTTCTCGACTGCGCCATTTTTTTCCTTCCACAGATGCCTCTACCTCCCCTTTGAAACCTTATCTTCCCTTCTGGGCTTTCTTGCCCCTTCCGGGTGCCCCCACCACCATGACAGGCAATGTGGGTGTGATTCACGGATGCCAGAAATCCCGGGGACTCTGTAGCGGCTGCTGGGAAGGCACATTCTTCTGTGGGGGGACCCAGGCAACCCTCCTCTACTGTGCCCATTTTTTTCCTCCACAGGTGCCTCTACCTCCCCTTTCAAGTCTTGTCTCCCTTTCTGGGCTTGCTTGAAGCTTTGGGGTGCCCCCCATAGGTGGAATACACATCGTGGGTGTGAACCAGGGATGCCAGGATCCCCTGGGCCCAGTGCAGGGTCTGCTAGGAAGGTACTTTCATCGATGGGTGGACCCAGGCCCTTGATCTCAGTCCCACCATTTTTTTTCCTTCCACAGGTGCCTCTACCTCCCCTTTCTAGCATTATCTGCCATTATGGGCCTTCTTGGAAGTGCTGGGAACTGCAGAACCACCAAAAGGGAATCACAGCCCTAGCTCAGGAAGCTCCCACGCCTGGGCTCCTGAAAAGTGTAGTAGCTCTTCTCTTTTTCTCTTCACCTACAACTTGGTGAGCAAGGGGCGTGTTTCAGCTTTGTTTGTGTTACTGCTTTTAGCCCCACCATTAGGCGGGTCTTGTCCTGCAACCAGGAAGAACGAAATATGCAGACAAGTGGAGAATGAGCAAGATAAAGAGGACCTTTATTGAGCAATAGAACACGGGGATGGGGTGAACTCCTGGGCCCTCGAGAGCACTGGGGGACCTTGTTTGGTAACTGCAACCTGGGCAGCTTCAGTTGTGCCTTTGGAGCTACTGCCCTGCCAACTTGGGAGGACCAGGACTCCCTCTTGTCCCAGGCTCCCATCAGCTCCAAAGTGTGCGCAGCCTCGGCTTTGCCCTCTCTCTGTGTTTCCCCGCAGAGGTGACAGGTGAGATGCAGGTTCACAGCAGCTCTGGTCAACCCCACAGAAACAAATCTGAAGCTCCTGGGTCTGGTTTAATGAGCCCCAACTGCGCTCTGATCCAGGAGATTGCAGGCTAACAGCACAAAGTGGGGAGTGAGGTCGAGGCTGTGGTGAAGACTGCGGACCTAGGAGCAAGTCCCGTTTAGCTATGAGACGGTATGGGTGGCAAAGTTGGCTGCCTCAGGGACATGGGGCACAGGCCTAGCTCACAACTCTGCCAAAGGGTGGTGCCTTTAGGAGTGGATCATGGTCCCCAAGCCCAGCAATCGGAAGCATCAGGCTCTGTGGTCACCACTCTTGGGGGCAGATCTTGGAAATGCAGCCTCAGGAAGATTCACACAGAACTCCTTTTTAGACTTAGGAACTTGACACTATCAGCAGGGTGGGTGCACAGTGGACGCATAGCTGGCCAGGTCATTGAACTTGGTGCCATTTCTGCTTCCCAACTCGGGCCCCTGGAGCATGGCCCCAGCTCTGCCTTCTGAACCTGACAACCACAATTCATGTGCAAGCATGGCACCACCCCAAGCCCATCTTCTCCTCATGGCCCCTTTCTGCCTGTGCCTTTGTGCCCGACCGTGCTGCTCCCCACAGTTGAAAAAGTATGAAAAAACAGATGAGTAAAGAGAAGTAAAGGATGAGTGCAGACCATTCGCACACCTGTAATCCCAGCACTTTGGGAGGCCAAGGTTGGTGGATCACTCAAAGCCAGGAACTCAAGACCAGCCTAGTGAACAGAGTAAAACCCTCTCTCTACTAAAAATACAAAAATCAGCAGGCTTGGTGGCATGTGCCTGTACCCCCAGCTACT
Organism: Pongo pygmaeus; assembly: GCF_028885625.2. NCBI lineage: Eukaryota > Metazoa > Chordata > Mammalia > Primates > Hominidae > Pongo > Pongo pygmaeus. The sequence continues at coordinate 218,160,895 of NC_072373.2, read as the reverse complement.
TGAGTGGTTGAGGCAAGAGAATCACTTGAGCCCCACAGGAAAGGATTCCAGTGATCCCAGATTGCACTACTACACTCCAGCCTGAATGACAAAGCAATATTTTTGTCTCCAAAAATAAAAAATAAATAACGAACTAAAAGAACAAGAGTGGGTGGGAATTACTCAAAATGGTCTAATTTTATTCGGTTGCTATGATATTCCACAGGTGAATCTCAATCACAGACAAATTAGTGCCTCGTTATTTTTCCATCAGTAACTGAATAACTAGAGATTTCTGATGTATAAATCCCTAAAACAAGTACATCAATTACAGAGGACATCAGAAGGTTTTCATTGAGGTTCTCTATTTCTGATATTTCTTGGTGACCATCCTTGCAGGGATAACATTCTCATCACTGAAGAAATTTAGCTTCTCTTTCTGACTCTGTAGGTCTCATTGACTCCACCTCAATATTTTCCTCAAGTCTTGCCCCCTGCTGCTAGGATTTTCTCCCTCGCACTAAGCACCTGTCTGAAACAGAGCTCTGTGCTTGCTTTGAGTTGTACATGTGGCCTGGGCACAGTCGCTCGTGCCTGTAATCCCAGCACTTTAGGAGGCCCAGGCAGGAGAATCCCATGTGCCCAGCAGTTTGAGACCAGCTGGGGCAACATAGTGAAACACTGTCTCAATTTTTTTGTAATAAAAATTTTGGAATTATTAAAAAAGGAAATAAGAAAAGAGAAAAATAACTTGCACCTACATACAAGATTTTAGTGTCCAAGAGCCTGGAATAGTACTTTGGATTTCTCTACCCCGCTAGGCACGCCTTCCCTAGCAGCAAAGATGGAGCTCCAGTTCCTCAGATGGTGATGAGCCACAGGAAGGGCAGGGGTTGGGGCCAATTTAGATCCTCTTGGGCTGCCTGACTTCCCTCAGTGTGCACATCAGCTCAGCCCGAAGTGGGGTGAAGATCTCCCAATCGACATGAACCAAGGAATTCAAACTCTCCTCAGGGGCAGGATCCGTCTCCAGGCTTAACTTGCTCAGCCCACTGGTGTGGCACAGCAGGTCCTTCAGGGCGTCCATAGACATGCAATTTCTGCCAAAGTAGAAGGTGGTGAGCTGGGAGCAGCGGCTCAGGCCAGGCAGGATGGCACTGAGTTGGGAGTAGTGGATCTGACAGCCCTCCAAGATGAGGGTGTCAAGAGTGGCAGAAACTTTCTCCAGCAGAGCTCCGAGGGGTTCAAGGCTGATATAGAACTGCAGCATGTAGCTGAGATTCAGATGCTTTGGGTAAGCGAGTCTTGGGTACTGGTAGAGACACCTCAAGTCCTCTTCCAATAGGTAGCCACAAGTTAATTCCAAGTTCTCCAAGGGGTTCTAGAGGCACCTGTGGAGATCGAGAAGTTAGTTCTGGGCAATGGTACAAGTTAGATGAAGGTAGTGGGGAATAAACTCAAGGAAAATGCCTGCTTCAAACAAACACAACTTTGTTCCCACCATCTGATGATGGTCGGCATGCAGGTTGCTGCATGATGAGGACTCTGATCATTCAGGGGCTGTCCCATTTTAGCCTCAGCCTTTTCACCATTACTTGTGTGATTGGGTCAAGGCCACAAAATCTCTAAAGCCTTTTATCTTCATCTTTTAGCAGAAAACTTCATCTCTCGGCCACAGGTACCCGGGGGGAGATGTGCACAAAGAACTCAACTCAGCAAGGCCTACGGACATCAGCTAGGGCTACCTGCCGGCAGGGGCTCCCTGGCATGCCTGCATCTGCAAACCACCTATCACTTTTTACCACTCTCACTCCTACTCCTTCACCCTCCATCCCAGAAGCACGCATGTTCTATGTCAATTGACTTTCCTGGAGTTCAAAACAACCTTCTACAGACAGGGAATCAGAGATAGGATCATTTGTGATCACCAAGCTGGTGAGGACAGAGCTTCTACTGTGAAATGCACAAGTTTGATGCACTGTCCCTCCTTTCATACCCTCCTCTGTTACCTCTTTTACATCGTATCAACTTGAAACACACTTTGTAACAGGAAATTCACACGTGCACCCTCAGTAGAGCCAAAACGCCCACTAAGTACCTTGTACAAGATGTCCCTCTATAGACTCTGCCCTAGGTGACCTCTCTGCCTTTATTGAAGTGATCCTGTGATATCCACTCCAGGATATGGAACACTGAGCGGGACAATGTGTTGACATTCTGGTGTCCCTTGCACTGTGCCGTCGCCACTGGCTGGCACATAGTACACGTCTTCTAGTGTTTGCTGTAACAAAAATAAAGGCTGTGCTGTGGTCTGCAGAGAGAGTGCACGATCCTTTCTCACCTGATCAGCTGTCCCAGGTGCCCTCTACGGAAGGTGACCATATTCATTTTAAGCAACTGGAGGTGTTTCAGCCTGAGGAACATAGAACTGATTTTGGTGACTGAGCATTCCTCACGGTAATTGGCGTGCAAGGATGGCACCTGGAGAAAAATGAGTTCGCGAAGATTCTTCATCTCCTTCAGGTAACAATGAAGGTTTCTTATCAGATGTGGCCAGGACACATAGCAAATTTCCAGCTCCTGAATACTATTCAGTTGGATTATTTTCAATGATCTTCTGAGATATTCAATCGACGTTAGATAATTCACCAACTTACTACAGCACAGATGTACTAAACCTCTCCTTTGGTAAACCCACCGGAAGAGGTATCTCAGGCATTCATCCTGGGGTATTTCCTTGAGGCAGATGTCTATGAACACCTTCAAGGGCTGGTGCTCTCCTGTCCTTGGACAGTCCTCAGCTGTCTGCCTCTTACTTATGGTCTCTGGGGAGGAGGACAGGGCCCAGGCTCCAGGCCATCCAGCCCAGAAATTCTCATCAACATCCCGCAAATCCAGCACTTGAAGTTTCCATCTCCTGTGGGTAAAGCAAGGCAGAGGCTCAGAATTCAGAAGGACAAATCCCTGACCTTTGCTTTCATTCTCATCCAATAGATCAGCTGCTCCTGTCCTCAGTGCTCCCTGTTCTCTCTGAGATTTCTTGGTCCCTTTTCTCTTTCAATTCTGACTCATCCCCACTTGTATTCCATTTACCTTCCACTGGGAATAGGCAAGTTTCTGTTCCCACAGTGGATCCTATATGGTGACCAGTCCTTTCCCTGAGGATCTGGGCAATGGCCAAGGCCTCCCTGAGCTTCCTCACCAGCACCACCAGAAGACACTGGGCCATCCTTGGGCTCTTTCTTTGACTGACCCTGCTGTTCTTTCCCTGGACACCTGAGTCCTATCTACCAGCCCTCCTGGGTCACCTCACCTGGGGCGAATCTTCTGTGTAAGCAGCATATGAAGCCCTTCCAGCAATGCTTTTAAGGTCTCCAGATGAAGCGTCTTCATCAGCGATCCCAGAGGGAGGTGGGTGAAGGGCCAGGCCTGCACCATCACCGTCAGAGTCTGGAAGTGTCTCCTGCTGAAGGCCTCCAGGAAGAGTGGGAGGTAGAGCTCCTTGGGCAGCTCCTCCATGGCAGAGATGGTCAAGGCCTGGTCTCTCAGCAGACTCTGCCCCGCCAGCTCCAGGAGTCTGGGTGGGTCCTGGATGCTCATCCTGATGAATCTGTAAGGAAAAACTCTAGAAGACAAATCCGGAGGAAAAGCATCACTTTCAGGCCAAACACAACCACCTCATCTTCTCCTAGGGCCAATAGCATTGCTCTGGTAGAGGTAGAAAAATTACCACTTTACCCCAATTCCACTCTGCACTTGGTGGCCACAAATCTATATTTCTGCTTCCGCTGGTACCAGGAAGAATGTCTTCCAAACACCAAGGAAGGAGGGTTCAAAGAGACCACTGGCCCATTAATTTTCATCCATGGCTCCACTGAATCCCAGAACCACCAGAAACTGTCACAGAGGATCCTGAAAGCCAAGCTCTACCTCTTTGAGGAAAATTTTCTTGTCACTTACCGCCCTAAAGCAATGACAATGAGAGTTTCCTGTGGCCCCAGACAGCCTACATTCTCAGTTTACGCCGTGAGCATGCTGGCGGAACACTAAAGGGACACCCTAAAATCAATGCCATTATTTTTTATTTTGAAAAATTTCAACCAGAAACTGACTGGGTGCTGTGGCTCATGTCTGTAATCCCAGCACTGTGGGAGGCCAAGGCAGGCAGATCATTTGAGGTTAGGAGTTCGAGAACAGCCTGGCCTACATAATGAAACCCTGTCTCTACTAAATATAAAAAAATTAAGAATCATTTGACTCCAAAAGGCAGAGGTTGCAGTGAGCCATGATCCCACCACTGCACTCTAGTCTGGACAAAAGAGTTAGACTCTGTCACACACACACAAAATAATAATAATAATAATAATAAATTAATTAAAATGTTAGCCAGATGCGGTTGTGCAGTCCTATAAGCCTAGCTACTCTGGATGCAGAGGAAGAAGAATCACTTGAATCCCGGAGGCAGAGTTTTCAGTGAGCTGAACTCAACGCCCTGCACTCCAGCCTCGGTGACAGAGTGAGACTCCATCTCAGAACAAGAGAAAAGAATTAATCAGAAACTAAAAGCAATGTGATGGTATTCTAGAGCATTTGGAAGGTAGGGATAGAAATACTAGCTCTAGATGAGGCACAGTGGCTCACTTCTATAATCCCAGCACTTTGGGAGTCCAAGGTGTGTGTTTTTATTTTGAAAAATTATAAGAGAAATTATAAAAGCAGTGTTGCAGTAGTCTAGAGCACTTGGAAAGTAGGGATGGAAACACTAAGTCTGAGGAGAAGAATCCAATACACATCCCTTCCACATACAATCACACTCTTAGGGACAGAGTCTAAGGGAAGAGATAAATCCCAGGTTCAGAACAGGACTCTTGAGAATGGTGTACGGGAGATCTAAGATTTCTGTAAAACGAAAGCCTGACTAATAAAATCACAATACCACCAAATGTGTGAACTATAGGTGACAGGCACAGAAACCAACAACTTCACATGTCAAGACATAAACATCCATCCAACCATAAATTTTTAATATTTTTTTCTTAAAAACTGCTTTAATAAGAATTTTGAAATGAGAAAAATGAAGCACAAATCAAAATTTGCAGGATGAAGTCAAAACTATATTTGGAGGAAAAATCAAAACCTACATCTGTTTAATCTGAAAAAACAGACAGGAAATTCTCTGTGCCATTTTGGGCTGCATGTCACCATCCCTGACTGGCTGGCTGCTGATCAGATGGGCATGTTCCTAAGAAGGTGGTGACTTACCAGATCTGGACTCAGTTTGCAGGGTGCTGGGACCCCTCAGAGAACCAAGCAGTAGCTCCAGGCACCAGGGCTTTGAGTCTCTCCTGTGCAAACTCAGGAGCTTTTATTGATGTTTCTAACCACACCCTCGCCTCCTCAATCACAAGCTTCCAATCAGAAAGTGATACCGGATTAGATCCTGAAGTTCCACCCAGTTAAACCTGATTGAGTTTCACACTTTCTTCTGATTAACTGATTAAATTAGATGTGCATTTATGAAAGTGAAAGAATAAATAATAGGATGAAAGTCCAAAACTCATTAGTTCATTTATTCCCCAAACACTGATGAAGTTTGACTAACATGTGCCTTCATAGTGACATGGAAGGTTTAATCTGTTCCTGGCATTAGAAGGAAAAAACAAAACCTAATGATATCTTTACGGGAGAATATTTGGCCACATTGAAATTATCAAAACCTTTCAGGGATAAGACAGCTTTAAAAAGACGGTGATGTCAACCCTAAGAAAACAGAATAAAAAGCTCTGTTATCCAGTGGTCACCTTGGTTTTATGCTTCCTAACAGGGCAGGTCATATGTGGGTTCAGGTAGAAGAGGGCAACCACTGAGGGTGTTATTGATCACAAGACTAAGGTCGAGGCTTCACTGAGGGAAATCAGGAGAGAGTGAAAAAGTAAGGTGGAGGCTGGGCAGGATGGTACTGGGTGTTCTAGTAGAACCCTGGGAAGGAACCAAGACAGCATAAAACATGATGGGTATTTTGTGGGTGTCTCCACAGAAGGATTGAAAGACTCTGTCTGGATTGAGTTTAAAAATTAAAAAGGGAATAATTACAGAAGAGACAGTGCAGACTCTTCAAACACAACATTGTCTTTGAGGGAAGAGGAGACAGATACAGTCTTGGCCTCTACTAGAAGGCAAAGCGTGTTTATTCCGAAAAATGATGGGCTCGCCTCAGAAAATCAGCCTGGGAAGATGGAATCTGAGAATCTGAGCTGGGACAGATGCCAGAGAGAGGCAGTGTGGCCAGACCTGGGAAGGTAGACTTTCCCAACCTGGAAGCCATCGAGGGTGGAAGTTGTGGGTTTTACAGGATGTGGGAGAAAGTGAACAAGGGTCCACGTCTCTGTCATGGCGCTATGGTCTGGAAACCTTTCTTTTAGACTCAGGGATCTTCCCACAGTGGGACATATCCCAGCAACCCTCACCCACAGATGTTTCCCAGGGCCCTTCATCCTCATCGATCCCATCGTCCCATTCCCCAGTATATTTTGATAATTAATGTTCTGCCATTCTTAAAGTCCTCCCTTGTCCCTAATATTGAACAGAGAGATTCTGATTAAAGCGATACCATTAGGCATACAAATAAAACTCAGGCCATGTGTGGTGGCTCATATCTGTAATTTCAGCACTTTGGGAGGCCAAGGCAGATAGATTACTTGAGCGCAGAAGTTTGAGACCTGCCTGGGCAACACAGAAAATTCTGTCTATAAAAAATATATACAAAAAATTAGCCAGGCAAGGTGGTGTGCAACTGTAGTCCCAGCTGCCCAAGAAGTTTAGATGCGAAGATCACCTGAGGCCAGGAGATTGAGACTCCAGGGAGCCATCATTGTGCCACTGCACTCCAGCCTGGTCAACAGAATGAAACTTTGCCTCAAAAAGAAGGAAGGAAGGAAGGAAGGAAGGAAGGAAAGAAGGAAGGGAGGGAGGGAGGGGAGAGAGAAGAGAAAGAAGGAAACAGAAAGAAAGGTGGAAAGAAAGAGAAAGAAAGAAAGGAAAAAAGGAGGGAGGGAGGAAAGAAAGAAAGGAAGAAAGAAAGAAAGAAAAAGAAAGAAAGAAAGAAACAGCCTTCTTGTCTTTAAGAACAGTGCATATATACTGTTAAATTGGGTGCACACCTACAGTACATTTCCCCCACAAAAGCTGGAAGCTCTATTTCACGTTGAAAGATCTGCTAAGTTCAGGGATGGCTCCCATCCTAAGCAGGATCACACAGTGATTCTTCTGATGTTTTAGGGCACAAAGTAGTAAGAACCTCCCCCGCCTCCACAAAGTCCTCCAGGCCTTTCTCTCCCATTCCATATGAAAACCAAACAGCTCTGAGATGCCACTGGCCTCCAAAACTGGATTACTTTGAAGGATGCTTTCTATCTTGAAATGTTTCTGTAAATGTTCTTTCTCCACATTTCTGACCTCACTGTCAATGCCCTGCTATGTGTGCAATCGAGTTAAACTGCAATGTGTTCAGTGGGGCTTCTACTTCACCGGCCCTCAATTTGTGAGCCTGAGGCTGAGGTTGAGCTCAGCACCAAGGGTGGTTGTGAGTGTCTCTGGTGACTGAGCATCCACGAGGCACAGCAGGGGCTGGTATCATTCATCCAAGATCTCAGCTCTCCTCACAAATAATCTAAAGCATGTTGCTGACCCCAAGAGTTGGCTAGCAAGAGGAATCTGCCCATGTTCAGGCAACAAATGATTGGCAGACCCCTCAGGTGAGAGGCTCAGAGGATCCCCTAAGGGGTTCAACAACCTAAATGTTGGAGAAAACTGACTGACAGGCTTTCCTTTCTTGCCCAATTCAGAAGGTCCAGCAAATAGTGGTTGGTCTCGGGAAGATGAAAAATCACAAACAACAGTTAAAAATAGAAACTAAGCAAAGGAACACTGGCAAGAAACTGTGCCAGTGCCCCCCGTTTCACCAAAAAGGAAGGCCTCCCACTCCTGAGCCCACTGTGCCCGAGCTTTCACGAGGCCTACATACGCCTAGGCTACCCAGAGTAGAGAAGAAAGGATGCAAGACCCTCCCTTGGCTGCCCGTTTGAGGCCTAGAACTGGGATACAAATGTCCCTGAGAGAGCAACGGTATACTGGAGTAGACGAGGATGGGCATATGGTGGAAAGGCATGCCTTTGTGTACTAACCCTTCACCTCTGCCCATCTCCTCCATTGGAAAACAATACCCCATCCTATGCCGAAAAGCCTCAAGCTATAATTGATTTGCTCCAAACTGTTATCCAGACCCACAACCCCACCTGGTCTGATTGCCACCAGGTGCTCATGTACCTCTTTAATACAGATGAAAGGAGGAGAGTGCTCCAAGTAGCAACTAAGTGGCTGGAAGAACATGTTCCAGGAGATTACAAAATCCCCAAGGGTATGTGAGGATCCAACTACCAGGAACAGACTCCCAGTGGGACCCAAATTAAAGACAGGGTGTGCAAAGGCTAAACCGGTACACGGAAGTCCTTCTAGAAGGATTACAGGTGTGAGCTGCCTCACCTGGCCTTGAATGAATGAATTCTTGACTTCCACCCTACCCGTACCACTGTCAATTTCCTGATTCATGCAATTAATATGGATATCTGATATGAATGGATATCTGATTCAATCCATTAATCTGGGGGGAGCCAAAACCCCAATCAGGATTAACTGGGTGGAGCTTCAGAAATGCAATCAGATATCATTTTTTGATTGGAAGCTAGTGATCTGCCTGCCTTGGTCTCCCAAAGTGCCAGGATTACAGGCATGAGCCACTGTGCCTGGTCGGTATTTTCTATTTTGTACAAGATGTTCCAGAAAGAAAGGCAAATATGGAAAGCTGTCTAATTCATTTCATAAGAGAGCAGTAACCTATATTTTAAAAATGACTAAGGATATTAGAAGGAAAGTAAATTTAAACTTATTTGGCAAAAGATTTTTTTCTTTTTTCTTTTTTTGGAAACTGAGACTCACTCTGTCATACAGGCTGGAGTGCGGTGGCAGAGTCTCACCTCACTGCAACCTCTGACACCCAGATTCAAGCAATTCTCCTGCCTCGGCCTCTGTAACAGCAGGGATTAGAGGCACACTCCACCACATCCAGCTAATTTATGTCGTTTTATTAGAGACAAAATTTCGCTGTGTTGGCTTGAACTCCTGACCTCAGGTGATCCACTTGCCTCGGCCTCCCAAAGTGCTGGGATTACAGGCATGAGCCACCGCGGTCAGCCAGGAAAAAGTACTTAATAAATTATCAGTTAACTAAATGCAACACTGCGTTGGAAAGTGATAGATAGGCCAGGCTCCTTGGCTCACACCTGCAATCCCAGCACTTTGAGAGGCTAAGGCAGGTGGATCACCTTGGGTCTGGAGTTCGAGACCAGCCTGACCAACATGGAGAAACCCCATCTCTACTAAAAATACAAAACTAGCCAGGTGTGGTGGCACATGCCTGTAATCCCAGCAACTCAGGAGGCTGAGGCTGGAGATTTGCTTGAACCAAGAAGGTGGAGGTTGCAATGAGTCATCGTGCCATTGCACTTCAGCTTGGGCAACAAGTGTGAAACTCCATCTCAAAAGGAAAAAAAAAGAAAAAAAAAAGAAAGCAATATAGTAATATTTAATGGCCATTCCGAGAATGCCATCCAGTCACAGAAAAATCTAACTGTAATTCAGCATACTGGTAAACTAAAGGGGGAAAAGCAAGGTTCCAACAAAATGCAGAAAAGAATTACAGAAAAGTCAAATTTATCATAACATATTTTGGAAAATGAAATGTTGTATACTGAAAACTTGCATTAAACATCAGATGTAATGGATAAACATTAGCTCCCTTCCTACTGAGATATGAAACAAGGTAAGACCCTCAGCAACTTAGGATTTCGAGGCACGTAGGTATTTTGGATAGTAGTAAAGACTCCAGATCCAGCAGATCCAGACTGCTTAATTTAGGTTCAAAACTGGCTCAGTACCATCCTGGCTAACACGGTGAATCCCTGTCTCTACTAAAAACACAAAAATTAGCTGGGCATGGTGGCAGGTGCCTGTAGTCCCAGCTACTTGGGAGGCTGATGCAGGAGAAGGGAGTGAACCCGGGAGGCGGAGCTTGCAGTGAGCCAAGATTGTGCCACTGCACTCCAGCCTGGGCGACAGCACGAGACTCTGTCTCAGAAAAAAATAAAAATAAAAAAAACTGGTTCACTGGCCAATGGCTGTGTGGTCTTACCCAACTTACTTAACCTCCCTGTGCCTTAGCTCATTCACATATAAAATGGGAAAATAGCAATATTGACTTCACAGTGTGCTATAAGTTAATCTATTTCAGTACTTCGAGCTGGATTTGACATAGGGCAAGCAAGGATATTTTTGTTGTTATTATATTTGAAAAATATATTAGTTACAAACTTAGGTAAGAGACCAAGGTCTATGGTAAAGGTGATTTTAAGCCTTCATACACCCCTGTTGTTCTGAAAGTCTTAATTATAACAAGGCTGGGTGGCGTGGCTCACGTCTGTAATCCCAGCACTTTGGGAGGCCGAGGTGGGCGGATCACCTGAGGTCAGGAGTTCGAGACCAGCCTCACCAACATGGCGAAACTATCTCTATATTAAAAATACAAAAAATAGCTGGGCATGGTTGTGGGCACCTATAATCTCAGGTACTCGGTAGGCTGAGGCAGGAGAATCACTTGAATCCAGGAGGCAGAGTTTGCAGTGAGCCAAGATTGAACTACTGCTCTCCAGCCTGGTGACAGAGTGAGACTCCATCTCCAAAAAAAAATAATTATAACAACATGTCCATTCACTCTCCAAAGTGTCTAGGACTGGACAATTAATTGTCAGGCCCTCTTCTGTAGCACCATACACTATAGCATATATGTGGATTAATATAAATACACGTACAAAATTCAAGTATATATTCTACATACTTTCTGTATACTTATATTCTAAGAGGTCACATGCAAATTCAAGGCTAGGTCAAACAGTAGAGTGGCTGTCTATGGAAAGGGGAGTGGAAGTGAATCATGGTAATAAAAAAGGTGTAGATATAGATATGGATAGGTAGACATACACACATTACAGCTGCAAGAAAAGGGAATATAATGGACCAATGATGACAGTGAGCCATGTAAAAAGGCTACAAGTTTTGTGATTGTGTGTCCGTTTTCAGGATGGGTTGTAGCTTACCTTTTTAGAAAGGCTGATGCCATAGTCATAGGTAATAAATGATTATAAAATGTGTTTCCTTTCTGGCGCACCTCTGGAGAAATTGCCAATGGTAGGAGAACTTAGTTTACTGGGCCCGTTATCACACAGATAAGATTTTACAGATCTAATGGCACTACCATTAACTTCATTATCCTTGCTATTCTACAAAGATTGAGTGAACAAATGGTATCTTGAAACTAAAGTTAGATAAACTGACAAAGAAAACTGGATTCTTATTATTTATTTTTGAGACAGAGTCTCTGTTGCCCAGGCTGGAGTACAGTGGTACTACGTTGGCTCACTGCAACCTCTGCCTCCTGGGTTCAAGGGGTTCTCCTGCATCAGCCACCTGAGTAGCTGGGATTACAGGCACATGTCACCACACCCAGCTAATTTTTGTATTTTTGGCAGAAACGGGGTTTCACCATGTTGGCCAGGTTGTTCTCGAACCCAGGACATCGGGATCTGCCTGCCTCGACCTCCTAAAGTGCTGGGATTATAGGCATGAGCCACCACACCTGGCTGAATCTTTTTTTCTTTTCTCAAAAGATGGTGGCATAGTATTGGCTTCTATACACTTATTAGAGTGAGCCCATTGTTCACTAACAATATAACTCAATATTGCAAGACTTTGATGCAGTATTTGAAAGACTATTTCCAGAAGGTGAAGGAGGATTTCAGTGATGCTTAGACCTTCATGCCCTAGCATTTGGAGATTGCATCCTGTAGAAATGACACCAAGGGAAATCTGCCCATGAGCAGCATTAGATGGGACAGTACCAGGTGACTTAAAATTAAAGATATCCAAGGAAAAGCCTTCCCTAGAAGCAGACATCATCACATAGTGGGCAGCTTTTCCAAGACAATGGAACAAGACTCCATTTGATCTTCTTCCATTGACTGAGACTTGGTCTTGTTTTGTATTAACACAAAATTCTCAAACCTGTATTTTATATTGTTAGGTACTTTCACCACTCAAACCAAACACTTTCTAAGGTCTCCTGTTCAAAATGTAGCTGCTCTCACTAACCAAAGCTATTGCTGGCTATGGAGTCATTTACACGAAAGGCAAGGATCACAACTAATAGTACAACCTGCTCTCATACACAGTTGGGTAGCAATTGAGGATGAGGATGCTAACTTCATGATAAAGTTTGTTATCCTTCCTTTGGAAAGTTCGTTAATACTTATAATTAAATGACTTGGCACTGAGAAGAAGCTATAAGTGCAAGTGGGTGGCCTGTGACTATTATTGATTTCGTTACTGGTAATTTATCTCTATGCCTAGAAAACACTAGTGTAACTGGGTCCAATCTAGATAGTGTTCCAGACTCCCACTAGAATCAAACTCTTTGGTTTGACACACATTATGCAGATGGGAATGCTATAGATATCGACATAGACACAGAATCAGGACATGACCATGTTACCCTCTGCCATATAATCAGAGAACTTACTGAAACTAGACATTGGTTTACTGGAAACTCTAGAGGCAAATAGAATGCGTCTATAGCTCTACTATATGAAATAATAGTTTTATTTATTGGATGCATCAATACTCAGGACATATTTGGAGAGAAACCTCTTCATTCTTCAATGGAGATGGCATACAAGGATTACTTTATAAAACACACAGAAATATTTTTTCTTCCCACACCAATTCCAACCATTACCATGCAACTTGTTGTCAATAGACATTAAGGCAGTTGAGGCAGAAATAATTAAATAAAGCCTCATTGGAAGCTAAATGTGAGGATCGACGTGGAAGACACACACTGACAAAATGAGTGTTTTCAAAAGTCTGTTACAAGTTGGAATGCTTTGGTAAGAAAGGTTGAAAGAAGGGAATGGGACTCCTCTTATCAGTTTTTTTTTTGTTTGTTTGTTTTTTAAATTATCTTTTGTTTTATGCTGGCAAGGCTCAAATAGAGTTGGGTTTCTTGTTTTTGTTTTTTCCATTGGAAGGGACAATACAGAGGTTACAATCATTGACTTTAGATGACAACATAACAGGCGAAAATATTTTCCTTGCAACACAACCAGCAAAACTTCATGATCAGAATCAAATCAGTGTCCTTCTCACTGTCACTGGGTGAAGCCTTCATCAGTACTTGAAGAGTCTCAGGCACTCATGAACTCAAGATCAGATTCTTTACTCAGGGACAGGATGTAAGCCAATCATAAGACCTTCCACAGATGATTAATTTGGAAGTCTACCTAATGTGACCTGCACGTTTTCACTGCTAATATGCAGGTGCAGATATGACAAAGAATAATCCTGACCTTCATATCATCCCTAGCTGTTGAGGATTGGGATTCTTTTGTCCCTTTCTCTCCATAAAACGAAGTTACTAATGTTGTGTGGCAACAAAATATATGGTCTACTTAACAGGGAAAGAGACTCCACAGGGAAAAAAAAGGATTTTTACTATGAAATGAGCAAAGCAATGGGAATAGATGTGAGATTATTCGGGGAGGTAAAGGAAGACAAAGGTTTTGAAAGGAAAAATGAGGAGAATTACATAAATTCTTTTGAAAGACTCATTCTTGCTCATAAGTATGAAAACCAAAGGAGCCTCGGTGCAATGTTGGAAAGATTCCTTCTCCACCCCCTCAATAACCCACAACATGTTTACCAAGTCTTTGTCCACTCCCAGGATTCCATTAAAACACCCAGCTCAATCCTGACCAGCCTCCACTTTCACTTCCCTTTGTAATTTTGACATAAATTTGTTACAGGACCATCAGGTTCCTATGCCTGCTGCACAGTAGCAGACCAATATTCTGAGACAGCAGGGTTTGTGGCAGAGAGTTTAATGATCACAGGGTGGCTGAATGAGAAGCTAGGAGGAGATCCTCAAATTCATCTCCCCAAGGAGTACTGAGCATTTCCAGTGGATCCTGGATAGCAAGGGGGTGGAAAGTTGGGGTAGCAGTAAGAGGGAAGAAGTCAACAGGATGTAGAAACTGCATTCTTTGGTGCGTTAGTGCATTGCAGGGCCCTTCAGATCAGCTGGCATCAGTAGTTTCACTGACATGCAGAACCTGAAAGAATATCTCAGATGAAAAAAGTTAATGTTTTACACTGCTTAAATTGTTGTCTGCAGGGAAGTTAAGGGGAACTGTAATCTAAGGTCTATATGATTTTGGAACAGTAGGCTGCCAGCAACCATGAGGAACCAGGTCAGAGAACAAGCTGACCTCCTGATGAATGCTGAATGTGTTGCAAGCTTGGTTTATTTTTGTTTCTCTCCCTCCCTTCTTCACTGATTACATTTATAAGGTTTATAGATGTGGTTTCAATTTCTTCCAAAGAAGCCTTAACCTAAGCCCTGAGACGACTCACGCCCTCAGTGGCACCTGTCCTCCACCAGAACGAGCATGTAATCTGCTACCTTAGGTTACACAAAATCCCCAAGACCATTCGATACATTGAGATTTTTATTCTGATTTTGTAGGGATGACCCCTCTGTTTTTATAAAGCTTTTTTAAGTGTAAAGCATTTTTATATTTTGATGTGGCCAAAGATCTCCTAACAACACTACTTTCAGGTTGTATTTTTCTGTCTAATGTCGTAAACAGATCAAGTCGTTCCCTGCCTCACACTCAAGACTATGAAGTTCACATATTATTAAAATTCCATCAGTGTTTGTGCAGTTCATGAATGAATGAATTTTTTTATTTTTTGACAGAATCTCCCTCAGTCACCCAGACTGGAGTGCAGTGGCACAATTCTGGCTCACTGCAACTATTGCCTCCTTTGTTCAAGCAATTCTCCTGCCTCAGCCTCCCGAGTAGCTGGGTTTCAGGCACCTGCCATCATGCCCAGCTAATTTCTGTGTTTTTGTATTTTTGTAGAGATGGGGTTTCACATTTTTGACCTGGCTGGTCTTGAACTCCTGACATCAGGTGATCTACTCACCTTGTCGTTCCAAAGTGCTGGGATTACAGGTATGAGCCACCTCACCCGGCCTTGATGAACGTATTCTTGACTTCTACCCCATCCCTAACACTGTTAATTTCTTGCTTCACAAACTGAATATAGATATGTGATATGAATGGATATCTGATTCAGTCCATTAATCTGGGGAGAGCCAAAAACCCAATCAGGATTAACTGGGTGGAGCTTCAGAAATGCAATCAGATATCACTTTTTGATTGGAGGCTAGCAGCGGATACGTGGAGGGGCGTGGGTGGGAGTTGTGATTAGAAAGGTCAATAAAAGCTTCTAAAGACCCACAGGAGAGACCCAGAGTCTTCAAGCCTGGAGTTCCTGCCTGATTCTTCCTGAGGTCTGAGCACCTTCTAAACTACATCCAGATCTGGTAAGTCACTAATTTCTGTAAGTACACTCCCATCTGACCTACAGTCATTCAGTCTGGGATGGTGACGGTGCAGCCTACGATGGCACAGAGCCATATCCTGTCCTTTTCTTTTTTTCATAGGAACAATTTGAAGCTTTGAATTTTTTCCTCTAAATGCAGTTCTGTCTTTATTTCAAAAAAGTTGATTGTGCTTTGGTTGATGTCATTTCAAAATTCTTGAAGGGAGCAGTGACTCATGCCTTTAACCCCAACACTTTGGGAGGCCAAAGTGGGAGGATCATTTCAGCCCAGTGGTTTGAGACCAACCTGGGCAACATGACAAAAACCCTCCTCTACACAACGTTTATTTTTTGAGGGCAGGGATGGAGTCTCGCTGTGTTGCCCAGACTGGAGTGCAGTGGCATGATCTCAACTCACTGCAACCTTTACCTCCCGGGTTCAAGCAATTCTCATGCCTCAGTCTCCATCCTCAGAAGCTGGTATCACAGCCTTCTGAAACCATGCCTGTCTAATTTTTGTATTTTTAGTAGAGGTGGGATTTCATCATGCTCTCCAGGTTGGTCTCGAACACCTGACCTCAAGTGATCCACCTGCCTTGGCCTCCCAAAGTGTTGGAATTTCAGCTGTGAGACACTGGTGCACGGCCTCTTTTTTTTTTTTTTTTTTTTTTAGTTAGCAAAGCATGGTGGCATGCATCTGTAGTCCCAGCTATTTGGGTGGCTGGTGTGGGAGAATCACTTGAGCCCAGAAGATTGAGGCTGCAGTGAGCCATGCTCACACCACTGCTGTACTCCAGCCTGGACAAAAGAGAGAGACCCTGTCCAAAAAACAGAAACAAAATCCTAACCAAAAAGGACCTTTGACCTTAATTTTAAACCAATCACATCCTCTTCCACCCAAACGGAGACATGGGAGTGGGGGTGCATGCCTGTAATCCCAGCTACGTGGAAGGCTGAAGCATGAGAATTACTTGAATCTTGGAGGCCGAGGTAACAGCGAGCCGAGATGGTGCCACTGCACTCCAGCCTGGGCGACGAAGTGAGACTCAGCTCCCTCAACACCAAAAAAAATTATGCCAGCCAGGTGATCATTGGATATATGAAGATTTCTATTGTGTTTTCTTAGGGACTGTCATCTCTGTCTTTGTAAAACTCTTTTAACTCTGAAATATTTTGATAAATTTGATGTGGCCAAGGATCCCTCAACAAAGATACTTTCAAGTTTTCTTTCTTTCTGTCTAATATCAGGAACAGATTCAACCCTTCCCTACCTCACATTCAGGACTGTGAAGGACATATATTAGTAAAACTCCATGTTTGTGGAGGGAATCAGTGAATGAGTCCTGGACATTCACCCTATCCCTAAATTTTTCATTTTGATGGATAAATATATAATTCGATCAGTTAATCTGGAAGAAAGCCAAAAATCCAATCAGGATTAACTGGGTGGAGATTAAGAAGTCTAATCAAATGTAGCTCTCTCTCTCTCTCTCTCTCTTTTGAATCTAGCCTGTTTCCCAGGCTGGAGTGCAGTGGTATAATGTCAGCTCACTGCAACTTCTGCCTCCTTGGTTCAAGCGATCCTGCTGCCTCAGCCTCCCTAGTAGCTTGGATTACAGGTGCAGACCACTGCACCTGGCTAATTTTTGCTTAGTAGAGGCAGGGTTTTACCATGCTGGCCAGGCTGGCCTTGAACTCCTGATCTCAGATGATCCACCTGCCTCGGCCTCACAAAATGCTGAGATTACAGGTGTGAGTCGCTGCACCCAGCCAAAGTGGTTCATTTTGAATATGTGTAAGAGGTGTGCATTGGAAACATCTATCTTGCGAATGATGCATAACAGTGTCACATAGCTTTCAAAGCTTCTCACTGAAGTTTTCAATAATGAGGCTGGGGCGGAGGCTCACACCTATAATCCCAGTACTCTGGGAGGCCAAGATGGGTGGATTGCTTGAGACTAGGAGTTCAAGACCAGCTTGGACAACATAGCGAAATCCACTGTCTTTACAAAGAGTCAAAAAATAAAAGATTAGCTGGGTGTGGTGATGCATAACAGTGGTCCCAGCTACTTGGGAGGCTGAGGAGGAAGAATCCTTTGAGCCTGGGAGGTCAAGGCTGAACTGAGCAAAGATCCCACCACTGCACTCCAGGCTGGGTGAGAGAGCAAGACCCTGTCAGAAAGAGAGAGAGAGAGAGGGAGAGAGAGAAAGAGAGAGAGAGAGAATGAGAGGAGGGAGGGAGGGAAAGACAAGAAAGAAAGAAGGGAGAGAGAGGGGGAAAGAAAGAAAGAAGGGAGGGAGAGAGGGAAAGAAAGAATGAAGAAAGAGAGAGAAAGAGAAAGAAAGCTTAAATAATGAAAAGAAAACAAATAGAACATATTCTAGGGATGCCCCATGAATGTTCCCAACAATCTTATTTGTAGAAACTGAAAATATAGGCATGTAGGCTTGTGACGCTCCCATTCCCATTGTTTTAGAACCTTGAGTAATTAGTAATTTCCCCCAGTGGTGGGAGGGGTTAGCTTTCAGGTTCCTCCACACTCACTAGTCACTGGATGGAGCACTGGATAGAAAGGAAGAGCTAGTGGTGGCCCTGCCTCCTCACTGCTGGGGAGACGCTCGTGCTGATGCAGCAGAGGCAGAAGCCTGGCTTAGTGGCCAATGAGTACAGAGTAGAAATGGAGTAAACTGAGGGCTCTTTCACCATTGCCAGAGCAGTGACTTTGGCTCTGGGAGAACATGAGATTGCATGGGCTTGGCCTGAGAGTGATGCCTTTTCTCTGGGTTTGTCCTGTGGAAGTTTTCCTTGCAGATTCACGAAGATGAGCATCCGGACTCCACCCAGACTCCTGGAGCTTGCAGGGCGGAGCCTGCTGAGGGACAAAGCCTTGGCCATCTCCACCCTGGAGCAGCTGCCCATGGAACTTTTCCCCCCACTGTTCATGGAGGCCTTCAGCAGGAGACGCTGTGAGGCCCTGAAGCTGATGGTGCAGGCCTGGCCCTTCCGCCGACTCCCTCTGAGGCCTCTGATGAAGATGCCTTGTCTGGAGGCCTTCCAAGCTGTGCTCGATGGGCTTGATGCACTGCTTACCCACGGGGTTCGTCCCAGGTGACGTGGCCCAGGTGGGCTGGTCGGGAGGGCCCAGGTGTCCAACAGAAGGAGCAGCTGGGTCATGAGAAGTGAGGAGGCCCAAGGGGGGATGGTGGTGGTGAGGAAGCTGAGAGGCCTTGGCCATTCACCAGCTCCTCAGGGAAAGCACTGCCCACCATGCAAGTCCATGGAGGTAACAGGAATCTCTCCTCTAATGGCACTGAAAGGCACCATGAAAAGTGAGAACTGGGCCGGGCACGGTGGCTCACAATGTAATCCCAGCACATTGGGAGGCTGAGGTCGAGAGTTTGAGACCAGCCTGTCCAACATGGTAAACCCCAACTCTACTAAAAATACTAAAATTAGCTGGGCATGGTGGTGGGCTCCTGTAATCCCAGCTACATGTGAGGTTGAGGCAGGAGAATCGTTTGAACCCGGGAAGCGGAGGTTGCAGTGAGCTGACATCACACCACTGCACTCCAGCCTGGGTGACAGAGGGAGACTTGGTCACAAAAAAAAAAAAAAAAATGTAGAAGTGGGCAGGATCCAAGGGGAAAACAGGGTGGAGAAAAGTCAGAGAGAGGGACAAGAAGCAGGGAGGGGAGCAGCTGCTATCCAGTATGTGGAGTTTAAGTTCAGAAATGAGTCCTTAAATTCTCAGTCTCACCTCTATTTTCCCACAGGAGGTGGAAACTTCAAGTGCTGGATTTACAGGATGTCTGTGAGAACTTCTGGATGGTTTGGTCTGAAGCTATGGCCCATGGGTGCTTCCTCAACGCCATGAGGAACAAAAAACCAGTGCAGGACTGTCCAAGGATGAGAGGACAGCAGCCCTTGACTGTGTTCATAGAACTTTGGCTCAAGAACAGGACTCTGGATGAATACCTCACCTGCCTCCTTCTGTGGGTCAAGCCGAGGAAAGATGTACTACACTTGTGCTGTAAGAAGCTGAAAATTTTGGGAATGCCCTTCCGCAATATCAGAAGCACCCTGAAAATGGTGAACCTAGACTGTATCCAGGAGGTGGAAGTGAATTGCAAGTGGATACTGCCTATCCTGACACAGTTTACCCCATACCTGGGACAGATGAGGAATCTTCAGAAGCTCGTTCTCTCCCACATGGATGTCTCTCGCTATGTTTCCCCAGAGCAGAAGAAGGAGATTGTTGCGCAGTTCACCACTCAGTTCCTCAAGCTGCACCACCTCCAAATGCTTTATATGAACTCTGTTTCTCTCCTTGAAGGCCACCTGGACCAGCTGCTCAGGTGAGGGAGGGTGGTGAGCTTTCTCTGCAGACCACAGCAGAGCCTGTTACAGTAAACGCTAGTGGACATCTACTGTGAGCCAGCCTATGAGGATGTAATAGTGAAGGGGACACTAGAATGTCCATGCATTGTCCTGTTGGCGGCCCTGTCCTGAAATGGGTATCACACAACCATCCCAATAGAGGCAGAGGGATCAGCTATTAGAGATGCTATAGAGAGGCTGCCATGCTAGGAAGCTAGCTACTGGAGGGTTCAGATCTAGTGAGGGTGCCTTTCTGAATTCTTCCTGAGGACGTGTGTCTAAGTTAAGATGATGAAAATTAGGCCAGGGATGGTGGCTCATGCCTGTAATCCTAGCACTTTGGGAGCCTGAGGCAAGAGGCTAGCTTGAGCCTAGGAGTTTAAGACCAGTCTGGGTAACATCCCAAGACCCCTTTCAGAAATGAAGAAATAAAAGTAAAAACAAACAAGATAATTTTTTTTTTCCGAGATGGATTTTCACTTTGATCGTCCAGGCTAGAGTGCAGTTGTGCCATTTCAGCTCGCTGCAACCTCTGCCTCCCAGGTTCAAGCGATTCTCCTGCCTCAGCCTCCTGAGTACCTGGAATTACAGGCATGGGCCACCACACCTGGCTAATTTTTATATTTGAAGTAAAGACAGGGTTTCACCATGTTGGCCAGGTTATTCTCGAACTCCTGACTTCAGGTGATCCACCCACCTTGGACTCCCAAAGTGTTGGGATTATAGGCAAGAACTACCATGCCCAGCCAACAAGCTAATTTTTAAGAAGATGATGTGAAGTAGGGAAGTGCAGCGGGCACTGAAGAGGGGAATGGTCAGCAAACCTGCACGTTTCAGAATATAAGTTTGTGCCCCACAGTTTGGTGAACATGAATGATCCCATCTCTAATTCCCTGTTGTAAAAGGTTGTTTTGAGCTCCAGATAAATTAATTACCTAGGAAATGCATGATTCTGAAACAGAGGGTCAGGGAGCAGGCACAAAGGATGGTGAAAGTCACAGATGTTTTGCTGATGATACAGGCATGTCGGGGATGCCTGCAGCCCGCCCACCCCAGCTGATGTTGCAGGATCCTGCCTGGGTTTGTCCTTTATCTCTGAATCTCCAATGAGCTCCTGTGGCCCAGAGATGTGGTTTTCTGCCTCACAGATGAGGAAAGGGAGCTTTCAGGATTCTGTGAACTTGATCCATTCCTATAAATGACAGTGAAATGACTCAGCCTCAAATGGAATTATTTTTCTCTCTCTTTTTTTTTTAATGCAGAGTCTCGCTCTGTCACCCAGGCTGGAGTATAGTGGCATGATCTCTGCTCACTGCAACCTACACCTCCTGGGTTCAAGCGATTCTCCTGCCTTGGCCTCCCAAGTAGCTGGAATTGCAGGCGCCCTCCACCGCACCTGACTAATTTTTGCATCTTTGGTAGAGAGGAGGTTTTGCCATGATCGCCAGGCTGGTCTCAAACTCCCGATCTCAAGTAATCCACCAGTGTCAGCCTCCCAAAGTTCTAGGATTACAGGTGTGAGTTACTGCGCCGGACCTAAAGTGGAAGTGACCTCAGTGACAAAGCTCTTCATCATGCATCATCCGAAGTGTTGACCATCAGGCCATCAGAATGACCCTGGGCTTGGGCAAAATGGTCTCCATCCATTACCTTGAAGCCATTCCCCTCCACCCTCCACTCACCCCTATGATTCCCCAGAATTAACTTCTTGCTCTCTCTCCCCAGCTGTCTGAAGACCTCGTTAAAGATCCTCGCAATAACTAACTGTGTGCTTTTGGAATCAGACTTGAAGCATCTATCCCAGTGCCCGAGCATCAGTCAACTAAAGACCCTGGACCTGAGTGGCGTCAGACTGGCCAATTTCAGTCTTGTGCCTCTCCAAGTTCTGCTAGAAAAAGTTGCAGCCACCCTTGAGTACCTGGAATTAGATGACTGTGGTATCGTAGACTCCCAAGTCAACGTCATCCTGCCTGCCCTGAGCCGCTGCTTTGAGCTCACCACCTTCAGCTTCTGTGGAAATCCCATCTCCATGGCCACCCTGGAGAACCTGCTGTGCCACACAATCAGACTCAACAACATATGCCTGGAGCTGTATCCTGTCCCACGGGAGAGTTATGATGCTGATGGTACTCTCTGCTGGAGCAGATTTGACCAACTTAGGGCTGACCTGATGGGGAGAGTGAGGGACTTAAGGCACCCCAAGAGGATCTTGTTCTGTACTGACTACTGCCCTGACTGTGGCAACAGGTCATTTTATGACCTGGAGGCAGATCAGTGCTGCTGTTGAATGCCTGCCTATTTGGATGGATATGTCAAACACTTTCTTCTGGACACTTGGAAACTAAAACCTCGGTCTTAGGTACATCCTAAAGGGAGCACAGAACCCATCATTTCAGACATGGGCTCTGAAAGTGGGAAAGGAAAGGTGATCAAGCAGGGGCCGGACTTGGGGGAAATGTTGCCATGGATTCGATGGGACTTTGGGGACCTGTGTCCTGTAGAGTCAAAAATGGGAATGTGAATGTCTAGAGTGGAATTCAGGCTTGAGAATACATGAGGGAGTTACTCTTGCATGGATGGTTGTAAAAAAAAATCAGAAATAAAGGAAAACTGAGCAGAAACTGTCTGGTGCCCTCTATTATTAAGTAACCTGTTTTCCACTTTAAGCCTCAGGAATCTTCAGTTATTGATGGAAAAAACAAAAGGCACTGAGTTGTCCAATCAATAAGATGCAGCCCAAGAAAATCAAGGCATTGAAATAAAATTTGGTTATTGTAATCAGTTTCCTCCCATTCTTTTATTTGAGACAGAGTTTCACTCTTGTTGCCCAGGCTGGAGTTTGGAGTGCAATCGTGCCATCTCGGCTGACTGCAACCACCACCTGGGCTTTAAATGATTCTCCTGCCTCAGCCACCCAAGTAACTGGGATTACAGGCATGCACCACCATGCCCAGCTAATTTTTGTATGTTTAGTAGAGACCGGGTTTCCTCACTATGTTGGTCAGGCTGGTCTCAAACTCCTGACTTTGGGTGATTCACGCAAGTAGGCCTACCAAAGTGCTGGAATTAGACGTGTGAGCCACTGTGTCAGGCTTTTTGTTTGTTTGTTGGTTTTTTAAAGGTCTCCTTCTGTCACCCAGGCTAGAGTGCAGTGGCACAATCATAGCTCACTGCAGCCTCAATTCCCTGGGTTCAAGCAATCCTCCCACCTCAGCCTCCTGAGTAGCTAGGACTACAGGCGTGTGAGCCACCACACCTGGATACTTTTTTTTAGTAGAGACAAGCCCTCGCTGTCTTGCCCAGGCTGATCTGGAACTCCTGAGCTTGTGATTCTCCTGCCTTGGCCTCTGAAAATGCAGGGAATATAGGTGTGAGCCACCATGCTTGGCTTGGCCTCCTCCGGTTCTTCACTTCTTTAGATGTCTGTTAATTCCTTGTTAGTTTCTGTGGCTGTTCAATGGGTTAATACACACCACGTGGACACCAAGGGCCTGGAACATTACTGGGCAAGAACAGTGAGCCAATCCACATGGAAAGCACTTTCTTCTCAGGGTCTTTTACTGCTAGCCAGATGCTGAGACCCTGCCCACTCCTTGTGAGTCTCCACATGGTTCCAGAAGCCTTAGTTAGTGGACGTCAGCTTCACTGCACAAGGAGCCACTCTCTTCCCACTGCCCTGGAAGGGGATGTCCACATTGTGTATTAGCTGGAGTCTCTGGGCAGCACCAACCCTTGCTTGTTGCCCTGATGACTAGCAGCCCTTCTTGAATTAAACTGGTTGTAGCCAGAAAAGACAGCCACTTTCCCTTTAACTAAAATACTAGAACTATGCAGGCGTGTAACACTTTATAATATTTCCATCTGACATTTAAAAAGTTACGTCTTTTGGGGGGAGCTAGGTCAGATTGATGAGAGATTTTCTCATAACACCTCCCCTCTCTCCCTATCAAGGAAGAGACTACTGCAGCGTGTTCTGAAATCTCACATCATCAAAGGGTGGATAACGATCAAGTGCCTGTGGGTGATGAGTGACCTTCTCTGTGCTGAGGAAGCCTGCATAACGAGCACCCAAGTTGAACGATCCTGCTGAGGACTCACGGGCTGGTGTTGCTGTCAGGGATCTTAGCCAAGAGCCTCAGGTTCCTGTAAAATGAGGATGATGATGTCCAACGGCTTATAGGACCCTGGTAGGATCCAATGAGATGGTTCATGTTTAGGGCTTGGCATGGGGCCTGGCATACAGTAAGATCAATACATCTTGTTGTTTTTTCTCTTCTCAGCAGAAGTCCCAGCATTTTTCGCCTTTCAATCTCACTTCCTATTCCTGATAATAGAGAGGCAACAAGAACTCAGGGCATGCAATGGGGCTCAACTTCTACTCTCTGCCACAATTTCATCATGATTCCCCCAAAGAGCAGAGCCCCAGGAGCCAGCAGGGGGCAGGGTGGGCATTTCTGGACTGGATTCATTCATAATGAGTATGAGATCCAATTTTCCAATCCATAGGTCTCAGGTGCCATCTGCTGATAGATCAGACCAGATGGTGTAATTGAGTGTTGCAAGGATTATATTTTATGGCATTTTTAAAAATTTACTATTATGAGCCAGGTGCAGTGGCTCATGTCTTTAATTCCAGCACTTTGGGAGGCTGAGGCAGGTGCATCACCTGAGGTAGGGAGTTTGAGACCAGCCTGACCAACATGAAGAAATCCCTTCTCTACTTAAAATACAAAAAATTAGGCAGGTGTGGTGGCACATGTCTGTAATTGCAGCTACTCAGGGGGCTGAGGCAGGAGAATCATTTGAACCTGGGAGGTGGAGGTTGCAGTGAACTCAGACTGAGCCATTGCACTCCAGCCTGGGCAACAGTAGCAAAACTCCGTCTCAAAAAAATAATTATAAAATAAAATTTATTATTACGGCCGGGCATGGTGTCTCACACTTGTAATCCCAGCACTTTAGGGGGCCAAGGCAGCCTCAGGATTTGGAGACCAGCCTCGCCAACATGGTGAAACCCCGTCTCTACTAAAAATACAAAAAATTAGCCTGGCATGGTGACGGGCGCCTGTAATCCCAGATAGTCAGGAGGCTGAGGCAAAAGAATCACTTGAACCTGGGAGGCAAAGGTTGCAGTGAGCCGAGAATGCACCACTGCACTCCAGCCTGGGTGAAAAAGGAAGACTCCATGTCAAGGAGGGTGAGAAAAAGAATACTTAACTTGGTTTGAAAAGTCAAAACAAATGAGATTTTAGAAACTAATTTTAAAGACACTGAACAATAATCATTTCTTCTTTAAAATATATTTAGAATAATACAATTTGAGCTTTGAAAGGAAACATTAAAGTTTTAAAAAATATTGAGTTTATTTTATTTTATTTTATTTTATTTTGAGACAAGGTCTCACTCTGTCGTCCAGATTGGAGTGCAGTGGCAGGATCATGGCTCACTGTAGCCTCAACCTCCCAGGCTCAGGTGATCTTCCTGCCTCAGTCCCCCCAGTAGCTGTAACAACAGGCATGCACCATCATGCCTGGCTTATTTTTGTATTTTTAGTGAAGACCAGGTTTCACCATATTGCCCAGACTTGTCTTGAACTTCTGGGCTCAAGCGATCCACCTGCCTCAGCCTCCCAAATTGCTGGGAGTGAGCCCTTATTGGCCTGAGCCACTCCACCCAGCCTTGAGTTTATTTATTTATTTATTTTGGAGATGGAGTCTCACTCTGTCACCCAGGCTGGAGTGCAGTGGTACGATCTCGGTTCACTGCAACCTCTGCCTCCAGGGTTCAAGCAATTCTCCTGTCTCAGCCTCCAGAGTAGCTGGGATTATAGGCATGCACCACCACACCTGGCTAATTTTTGTATTGGTATTACTGTTTTTTAGTAGAAACAGGGTTTTGTCATTTTAGCCAGGCTGATCTCAAACCCCTGACCTCAAGCCACCCGCCTCAGCTTCCCAAAATGCTAGGACTACAGACGTGAGCCACCACGCCCAGCCTATTTTTTTCTTTATAGCAGTTTTAGATTCACAGAAAAACTAATCAGAAATTCCAGAGTACTCATCTGCCTCCTTCCTCCTTCAATACACAGCACCCCCACAGGATCAACACCCACACCAACACAGAGAATTTGTCACAATCAATGAGCCACATGGACACATCATTATCTGCCAATGTCCATAGTTCACATGAGGGATCATTGCTGTTTTTGTACATTCTATGGATTTTAACAAACGGATAATGACATGTATCCCCCATTAGAGCATCATGGAGAGTAGTTTTGTTTCCCTAAAAGTCCTCTGTCCTCTTCCCATTCATCCCATTGTACTCCCAACCCCTCGCAACCACTGGGCTTTCTACTGTCTCCATAGAAAAAGGCAAAAGCTTTTTCCGGAATGTCTAACAGGATGAGTCTTTTCACATTGCCTTCTTTCACTTGTACAATAACGTGCATTTAGGAATCTTTCATGTCTTTTTATGGCTTCATAACAGTTCACTGACTGGATGGATCAGTTTGTTTATCCAGTCACTGAGTGAAGGGCAACTTGCTAGCTTCCAAGTTTTGGCGATTATGAATAAGCTGCTATAAACATCGAGTTGTGGGTTTACTCATTTCATTAAATATCCAGGAGCACGATTACAGAATTCTAGGGGTACGGTATGGTTTACAAGGATTTCTTCTTCCCTGACAATCTCACTTGTTCGATATTGCTGCTAAAGACCAGGAACTTTGTCTCAATCATCCTGTGTTCCCACTGCTGAGCCTGGAATGTGGCACTTGATAGCAAATGCTGTTGACCAGATGATGCATGGAAATGTTTATCATCGGTATACTCACTAAATTGCTACCTTGGGGACATCAACATTAGCTCGCTACCAATAATAGAAATACATTGGATTATGAAAAAAAATGGCCCCTGTGATACTGTGGATACTCCATGTGTATCATGAAAGTCCAGCAATTGACCGGGCACAGTGGCTCACATCTGTAATCCCAGCACTTTCAGAGACTGAGGTGGGTGGATCACCTCAGTCAGAAGTTCGAGACCAGTCTGGCCAACAGGATGAAACCCTGTCTCTATTAAAAATACAAAAATTAACTAGGGGATTGAGCCAAGATGGCCGAATAGGAACAGCTCCAGTCTACAGCTCCCAGCATGAGCGGCGCAGAAGACGGGTGATTTCTGCATTTCCAACTGAGGTACCAGGTTCATCTCACTGGGGAGTGACAGAAAGTGGGTGCAGGACAGTGGGTGCAGTGCACCGAGCGTGAGCCAAAGCAGGGCGAGGCATTGCCTCACCTGGGAAGTGCAAGGGGTCAGGGAATTCCCTTTCCTAGTCAAAGAAAGGGGTGACACATGGCACCTGGAAAATTGGGTCACTCCCACCCTAACACTGCACTTTTCCAATGGTCTTAGCAAATGGCACACCTTGAGATTATATCCCGTGCCTGGCTCAGAGGGTCCTATGCCCACGGAGCCTCTCTCCTTGCTAGCACAGCAGTCTGAGATCAAACTGCAAGGCGGCAGCAAGGCTTGGGGGAGGGGTGCCCACCATTGCA
Organism: Pongo pygmaeus; assembly: GCF_028885625.2. Taxonomy (NCBI): domain Eukaryota; kingdom Metazoa; phylum Chordata; class Mammalia; order Primates; family Hominidae; genus Pongo; species Pongo pygmaeus. The sequence continues at coordinate 218,133,428 of NC_072373.2, read as the reverse complement.
GAGGCTTGAGTAGGTAAACAAAGCAGCCAGGAACCTGGAAATGGGTGGAGCCCACTGCAGCTCGAGGAGGCCTACCTGCCTCTGTAAACTCCACTTCTGGGGGCAGGGCATTGCCAAACAAAATGCAGCAGAATCCTCTGCAGACTTAAATGTCCCCGTCTGACAGCTTTGAAGAGAGTAGTGGTTCTCCCAGCATGCAGCTGGAGATCTGAGAACGGACAGACTGCCTCGTCAAGTGGGTCCCTGACCCCCAAGTAGCCTAACTGGGAGGCATCCCCCAGTAGGGGCAGACTGACACCTCACATGACCAGGTACTCCTCTGAGACAAAACTTCCAGAGGAACGATCAGGCAGCAACATTTGCTGTTCACCAATATCCGCTGCTCTGCAGCCTCCGCTGTTGATACCCAGGCAAACAGGGTCTGGAGTGGACCTCCAGGGAACTCCAACAGACCTGCAGCTGAGGGTCCTGACTGTTGGAAGGAAAACTAACAAACAGAAAGGACATCCACACCAAAACCCCATCTGTACGTCAGCATCATCAGAGACCAAAAGTAGATAAAACCACAAATATGGGGAAAAAACAGAGCAGAAAAATGGGAAACTCTAAAAATCAGAGTGCCTCTCCTCCTCCAAAAGAACACAGCTCCTCACCAGCAATGGAACAAAGCTGGATGGAGAATGACTTTGATGAGTTGAGAGAAGAAGGCTTCAGACGGTCAAACTACTCTGAGCTAAAGGAGGAAGTTCGAACCCATGGCAAAGAAGTCAAAAACCTTGAAAAAAATTAGACGAATGGCTAACTAGAATAACCAACGCAGAGAAGTCCTTAAAGGACCTGATGGAGCTGAAAACCACGGCATGAGAACTACGTGACAAATGCACAAGCCTCAGTAGCCGATTTGATCAACTGGAAGAAAGGGTATCAGTGATGGAAGATCGAATGAATGAAATGAAGTGAGAAGAGACGTTTAGAGAAAAAAGAATAAAAAGAAATGAACAAAGCCTCCAAGAAATATGGGACTATGTGAAAAGAACAAATCTACATCTGATTGGTGTACCTGAAAGTGACGGGGAGAATGGAACCAAGCTGGAAAACACTCTGCAGGATATTATCCAGGAGAACTTCCCCAATCCAGCAAGGCAGGCCAATGTTCAAATTCAGGAAATACAGAGAATGCCACAAGGATAGTCCTTGAGAAGAGCAACTCCAAGACACATAATTGTCAGATTCACCAAAGTTGAAATGAAGGAAAAAATGTTAAGGGCAGCCAGAGAGAAAGGTCGGGTTACCCATAAAGGGAAGCCCATCAGACTAACAGCTGATCTCTCGGCAGAAACTCTACAAGCCAGAAGAGAGTGGGGGCCAATATTCAACATTCTTAAAGAAAAGAATTTTCAACCCAGAATTTCATATCCAGCCAAACTAAGCTTCATAAATGAAGGAGAAATAGATTCCTTTACAGACAAGCAAATGTTGAGAGATTTTGTCACCACTAGGCCTGCCTTTCAAGAGCTCCTGAAGGAATCACTAAACATGGAAAGGAAAAACCGGTACCAGCCACTGCAAAAATATGCCAAATTCCTAGAAACATGCAGTTTCTAGGAAGAAACTGCATCAGCTAATGGGCAAAATAACCAGCTAGTGTCATAATGACAGAATCAAATTCACACATAACAATATTAACCTTAAATGTAAATGGGCTAAATGCTCCAATTAAAAGACACAGACTGGCAAATTGGATAAAGAATCAAGACCCATCAGTGTGCTGTACTCAGGAAACCCATCTCAGGTGCACAGACACATATAGGCTCAAAGTAAAGGGATGGAGGAAGGTCTACCAAGGAAGTGGAAAGCAAAAAAAAGGCCGGGGTTGCAATCCTAGTCTCTGATAAAACAGACTTTAAGCCAACAAAGATCAAAAGAGACAAAGAAGGCCATTACATAATGGTAAAGGGATCAATTCAACAAGAAGAGCTAACTATCCTAAATATATATGCACCCACTACAGGAGCACCCAGATTCATAAAGCAAGTCCTGAGAGACCTACAAAGAGACTTAAACTCCCACACAATAATAATGACAGACTTCAACACCCCACTGTCGACATTAGACAGATCAATGAGACAGAAAGTTAACAAGGATATCCAGGAATTGAACTCAGCCCTGCACCAAGCGTACCTAATAGATATCTGCAGAAGTCTCCACCCAAAGTCAACAGAATATACATTCTTCTCAGCACCACACCACACTTATTCCAAAAATTACCACATAGTTGGAAGTAAAGCACTCAGCAAATGTAAAAGAACAGAAATTATAACAAACTGTCTCTCAGACCACAGTGCAATCAAACTAGAACTCAGGATTAAGAAACTCACTCAGTGTGTGATGTTCCCTTTCCTGTGTCCATGTGTTCTCATTGTTCAATTCCCACCTATGAGTGAGAACATGTGGTGTTTGGTTTTTTGTCCTTGTGATAGTTTGCTGAGAATGATGGTTTCCAGCTTCATCCATGTCCCTACAAAGGACATGAACTCATCATTTTTTGTGGCTGCATGGGATAGCATTAGGAGATATACCTAATGCTAAATGATGAGTTACTGGGTGCAAAAGAAACTACCATCAGAGTGAACAAGCAACCTACAGAATGGGAGAAAATTTTTGCAATCTACTCATCTGACAAAGGGCTAATACCTAAAATCTATAATCAACTCCAACAAATTTACAAGAAAAAAACAAACAACCCCATGCAAAAGCAGGTGAAGGATATGAACAGATACTTCTCAAAAGAAGACATTTATGCAGCCAAAAGACACATGAAAAAATGCTCATCATCACATGAAAAAATGCTCATCATCACTGGCCATCAGAGAAATGCAAATCAAAACCACAATGAGATACCATCTCACACCAGTTAGAATGGCGATCATTAAAAAGTCAGGAACCAACGGGTGCTGGCGAGGATGTGGAGAAATAGGAACACTTTTACACTGTTGGTGGGACTGTAAACTAGTTCAACCATTGTGGAAGTCAGTGTGGCAATTCCTCAGGGATCTAGAAGTAGAAATACCATTTGACCCAGCCATCCCGTTACTCGGTATACACCCAAAGGATTATAAATCATGCTACTATAAAGACACATGCACATGTATGTTTATTGTGGCACTATTCACGATAGCAAAGACTTAGAACCAACCCAAATGTCCAACAATGATAGACTGGATTAAGAAAATGTGGCACATATACACCATGGAATACTATGCAGCCATAAAAAAGGATGAGTTCATGTCCTTTGTAGGGACATGGATGAAGCTGGAAACCATCATTCTCAGCAAGGTATCGCAAGGACAAAAAACCGAACACCACATGTTCTCACTCATAGGTGGGAATTGAAGAATGAGAACACATGGACACAGGAAAGGGAACATCACACACAGCGGCCTGTTGTGAGGTGGGGGGATGGGGGAGGGATAGCATTTGGAGATATATCTAATGTTAAATGACGAGTTACTGGGTGCAGCACACCAACATGGCACATGTATACATATGTAACTAACCTGCACATTGTGCACATGTACCCTAAAACTTAAAGTACAATAAAAAAAATTAACGAGGCATGGTGGCATGCACCTGTAGTCCCAGCTACTGGGGAGGCTGAGGGAGGAAAATTGCTTGAACCCAGGTGGTGGAGGTTGCAGTGATTGAACATCATGCCACTGCACTCCAGCCTGGGCAAAAGAGTGAGATGCCATAACAGAAAGAAAGAAAAAAAAAAAAAAAGAGAAAAGAAAACAAAACAAAAGAAAGTCCAGCATGGTAAGAGGTACATAGAGGTACATGTGGGTGAGTTTCATTTGTTTTTCATCCTTATTCCCTTCTCTGGACAGAATTCTCAATGCAAAACATTCCAAAAACACAGAGCAAACATCTTGTATAATGTTCCCCTTATCTGTGACTTCTCTTCACAATGTGTGTGCTAGTGTCTTCCAGACTTTTTTGTATGATGTGCTGTATAGAAGATCAGATCGAACGGGCACATTCCCAATCCTAATAAGTGGTGACTTGCCAGATCTGGACTCACTTTGCAGGGTGCTGGGACCTCTGCGGGAATCAAGCAGTAGCTCCAGGACCCAGGGCTTTAGGTCTCTTCTGTGCATCTTCAGGAGCTTTTATTGACCTTTCTCACCACGACCCCCTTCTCAATTACCAACTTCCAATCTGAAAATGACATCCAGCTAGATCCTGAACTTCCATCCAGTTAACCCTGATTGAGTTCTCAACTTTCTTCTTATTAAGTGATTAAATTTGATATAGATTCATAAAAGTGAAAGAATTAATAATAGGGTGAAGGTCTAAAACTCATTTATTCACTTATTCCATAAACACTGGTAAAGTCACTATGTGACTTTCATAGTGATACAGGGAAAGGTTTAATCAGTTTCTGACACTAGAAAAATGTATATATATATGGTATCTTTGTTAGAGAACCTTTGGCCACATCAAAAGCATCAAAATGTTTCAGAGTTGAAACAACTTTAAGAAGACAGTGATGTCATCCCTAAAAGACACAATAAAAATCTCGGTGTATCCACTGGTCACCTGGGTTTTGTGCTACCTAACATGGTAGATCATATGCCCATTCAGGTGGAAGACAGGAACTACTGAGGGTGTAATTTATCTCGAGGTTAGGTCAAGGATTCACTGAAAGAAATCAGGCCTACCTTACAAAGTGAGGTGGGGCCTGGGCCGGACAGGACTGAGTGTTTTAATGGGACCCTGGGAGGGAAGCAAGACAACATAAAACATGGCAGGTATTTTGTGGGCACTTAGACAAGAGGATTGAAAGGCTTCCTTCTAGATTGAGTTTAAAAATTAAAAAAAACATAATTACAGAAGAGATAATGCAGACTCTTAAAGCATCACAGGGTCTTTGAGGGCAGAGAGGGCAGATACATTCTTGGCTCCTACTGGAAGGTGAAGCATCATTACTCACAAACGTGATGGGCTTCCCTCAGAATACCAGCTTGGGAAGAGTGAATCTGAGTGGGTGAGCTGGGGCAGAGCCCAGAGAGGAGGAGTATGATCAGACCTAAAGAGGGAGAGTTTTCAATCTGGAAGCATGAAGAGTGGAAGCATATCTGCAGAATTCAGGAGAGAAATGGACCCCTTGGGGGAATCCTGCACCATCCTCAGGACCCCAGCGAGAATCCTGCAGTTTGGGGGGTCTTTCTACCGTGTTCCTGTTGCCTGTGCTTCTGAAGGTGCTCCTCTGCTGTCCAGGTCAGAGCAGCCTTTAGAGTCCATCTGAAGGGACGGCCTGACCTCAATTCTGCTCACTGAATTTCTACTGGGATTCTAAAGCTTCTCCAAGCTTTTCATCGGGGTCTCTAAAATATTTCTGAACTTCCGTTTTCCTCCCCCAGCCTGAGCTGTCAGAGAAGCTGAGTCCTCTGCTTCCTGGAAATGTTAGCCGATCTCTCCTGCACCCAGGAGTATGGCCACAAACGATGCTAAGACACACTCTCCCTGGAATTAGCAGCGACTAATAAATTCTCCCCAAATGGTACTGAGCTATTTTGGTGCCCTCAGCAAGGCATAAAGCAGGGAGCTCCTCAACTGCTGCTCTGGACCTAAAGAGGCACCCGGGATAAATGGAGGGGAACCTTGTCTACCTTGCACAGGAAGAGCTGATTCCTCCGGTTCTCCTAGAAGTGCCAGGCTGTTGGCAGAGCCTGGGACAGGTCCCAGTGTGGGGGCCATCCCTTCCCAGGCTCCGCTGGCTCAGCCTTAGAGCTGATGAGGCTGCACCTGCAATGCAGTGAGTCTGTTTCTGAGTCAGCGCTTTTCCTGTGGTATTTGTCCTCTGTGCATTTCTAACAGTCAAAAATCTCTGGTCAGGCCCTGCTGGCCTCCTCTAGTCCTCAAGAGGGTTTCATTCCAGATCACATTTATAACTATCTTCCCCAAGACCAGAGGCTGCCCCTCTTTTCTCCTCCAATAAAGATATGAGGAGAAGGTCACTCTGAGAGCAGACAGTGGATGTTGAGGGAGGTGCCTGTAGCAGCCTGGGGTCGGGGAGATCTGGGAACTCACTGCCGCCAGATTGAGCCAGGGGGACTCCAGAAAGGGAGTGGCCCAGAGGAGCTGATGGGGGCCAGAGTAAATGGGGAGGAGAGAGATGGCAGCAGCGTTGGGGACCGGGTTCTCTGGCTTTCACAGAGCTATATCCCTGATAAAATGGTGACTTGGATCTGAGACCCTGCAAGGACTGGGGCCTGGATGTGGGGCTGTGAGTTTCCAAGGCCATTTGATTTTGCCATGGTCTACATGAGGTTCCATCGGCTGCCCCACCCAACCCCAGGGGCAGAAAGTCACTCTAGCAAGGAGACCTGGGGAGAGAGGGTCAGTGGTAAGCATCCACCCTGGATGCAAAGACAAGGGACAGGTCAGAGGGAGGAAGCCTTATCATGAGGCCAGGGCAAGGGAGGCACTTTGGATATGGTGCTGTTCTGTTTCTGCATTTGTCACAGCCTCACAGGACTGTGAGGATTGAACTTTGCAGGAGGGAATGAGGGAGAATGGGGTCTGGACTGAAGTCTCTGTCATCCAAGTGACCCCCATCTATTCCTGCAAGCCAGATGAAGGCCTTGCTAGATGTAAGTCAAACCGGGGCCTATCAGGCTAACCGGCACTTTCTGGTGGATCCGGAAGAAGCACGGTGATCCTCAGTTGAAAAAGTCTCGCATTGTCCAGGGCTGAAGATTGTCAGGTGGCGCTGAAGGGGGAGACTCTGGGGAAAAACCACAGAGAAGATTTTGGTACATTTCACAGTCTCAACGCCCAGTGCCTCCCCTTCCTATTAGTCAGGCGTGGTGGCAGGATAATCACTTGAACCCGGGAAGTGGAGGTTGTGGGGAGCTGAGCTAGTGCCATTGCACTCCAGGCTGGGTGGGCAACAAGAGCGAAACTCTACCTCAAGAAACAACAACAACAAAACTTCCACTGAGTGCCAGGGATGTGCTGCCTGCTATTCTGGGTGCTGCTGAGAAACATAAACAAGAAGCAAGGCAGCTGGAAAATGAGCTCAGCAGAATATACCTGGCTTGGAACTGCCATGCAGATCAGAAAAAAAATGCCTGTGCAGGATACAACACGAAGAGCCATCATTTCTTTTCTTTTCTTTTTTTTTTTTTTTCTTGTTTCTTCTTCTTTTTAAAGACAGGGCCGCACTCTGCTTCTAAGACTGTTGTGCAGTGGGAATCTCAGCTCACTGCAGGCTCGGCCTCTCAGGCTGAAGCGATCCTCCCATGTTGGCCTCTCAATTTGCTGGAAATACAGGTGTGTGCCACCATGCCTGGCTCATTTTGTTTATCTTTTGTAGAGACGAGGTCTCACTGTTGCCCAGGCTGGTCTTGAACTCCTGTACTCAAGTCATCCTCCCAATTTGGGCTCCCAAAGTGCTGAGATTACAGGTGGGAGCCCCATGTCCTACAAAGCTATCTACATAATCCATGTGGAAAATGATGGTTATCCCAAATCCTTTCATCACTTTTTGTCACAACATTCACTACTCTCCCACTGCCAATTAGAAATGTGCAGGAGAATGAAAGAAAAAAGTTAATATTGTCCAGGTGCAGTGGCTCAGCCCATAATCCCAGCACCTGGGAGGCCAAGGAGGGCAGATCACCTGATGTCAGGAATTCATACCAGCCTGGCCAACATAGTGAAACCCCATCTCTACAAAAGTAGAAAAATTAGGTTGGCATGGTGGCGAGCGGCTGTAATCCCAGCTACTCAGCAGGCTGAGGTAGAAGAATCGCTTAAACCAGGGAGCCGGAGGTGGCAGTCAGCCGAGATTGTGCCTTTGCACTCCAGCCTGGGTGACACAATCAGTCTCCATCTCAAAATAAAACAAAGAAAGTTAATATATATTAAGTGCACCGTAATTCAAAACACTAAGAACTCAAGCTCTTTATTTCCTTGGAAAAACTCACCAAGACGGGTTAAAATGGTGACGGCCTTCCCCACAGCACAGCACAGAGGAGGCAGCCAGCATCTTCCAGGCCTTGGGGCACTGTCCTGCTTCTTTCTAAGTGGGGATCCCCTCCCTACACACTCTCCTTTGTGCTCCTCAGGCCATGAATATCTCTGAGGCCCGTGAGTGTGAGGTCTCTTGCTGGTGGCGTTCCTTCCTGTTTCTTGGGACTTTCTTTTTTGGTGCTTCTCTGGGCATAAGGAATGTGAGCCTGGGAAGAACAGGCTGGACTCTACATCAGGACACAGAGGCCCTGGAGGGGGAGACAGTGGAGCAAGCAGGGGCTGAATTTACCTGCTTTTTACTCAAAGGAAGCCCCTCACCACTGTCTTCCCTGCCACAGCAGCTCCAATAAAAAGAAAAAAGGTGCTAACTCAGCACATTCCCTGGAAGAGCAAGAAGAAAACATCCCTCTTGGTATTTGTATAAGTATTAGGACTAGTGTTAGCTGGTTTCTCTCTTCTTTTGACATAATAACTCAAGGTACCCTGGGGATCTCGAGTGCATGGACCAGCGAGCCTCAAGGAATTTGTTCTTTGGATATGAACCCATGGGAAGTGGGTGTGTATTCTGTGGCCAAAGTCACTGGCCTCTTTTATTAGAGGAGACAGAAGTGCCCAGGAACTACCCCAGGCCTGTACTTCCAGGGACAGCTCTCTCTCTTTCCATGTGCATGCCTGAGAGGGTTCTCGGTCTTCACCCATCACCATTGGCTCTTCTAGAGATGATGCATCTACTGTACACTTTCAGGGGACCCGGTGAAGAAAGAAATCCAAGAACCCACGTGAGGCCACATAGAGTGAGGCTGCCTCCAGACAGGCACAGGAACCCCGAGCCTCTTAGCCACTGCCAGAGCCTGAGACTGGGGCACTCACATGGAGACAAATGCATGGGACTTTAGAAGAAGTAGGGTTGGAGGGAGCAGAGGAGGGCATGGATGGAACGCAGGGTTCCCTGGAAGCTTCAGGGCCAGAGGCACTTGGGTGTGGGGAAGGCATCATCAACAGAAAGGTCAGGGCTCCTTCCATGCCCTGAGGTCACAGCGGGTGTCCCTCTCTCCCAGTTCCTCCCTGGGCTCTTGTGTCTGGAGTCAGGGCTGGCTCAGCTGGGGTTCTTTGGTGAGTGGGAAGGACGTAAGGCACTTGGGGTCTCAAGTGCAACTTTGAAAATGATCCTCAAATGAGAGTTTTCACACAGTGGCCTCCTGTCCACAGGTCCTGTGTCTTCTTGCTGAACTCCTGGGGGATTTGCCCAGACAGGGACATGAGGTATTTCACATTTATCTGCCAAGTGCAAAACTATCTTAATCTATATGAGGCCAGCTCCATCCTGGAAGGTTGTGACTTTCTAAGTTCTCACACCACACACACATATATGTACATACCATGAAGTCATTGCAGAGATGTCCTCTGGGCCTGGGGTTCTCTCACAGAACCCATTTGATAAAAGCCTCCCTTCTACTCACCTGGGGCCTAGAGACATCAGCCGCACCCTGCCCCATTCACCCAGCATTTTTTCTAGAGTGGAAACCAACTCAGAATGTACATAAATGAACACAGCCTCTAACTCATGGACTTAGGGGGAACAGAGAAAATGAGAAGACCAGGGTTGAAAGTGGCATGTCATGAAGTGGCACAGGCAGATGAGGCTGCAGAGGTGCAGCCAGTGGCAGGGGTGGCCCAGGAGTCATTGGCAGTTTTGGACTAGTGTGGTGAGGCCACCTGAGGCCTGTTTTCCAGTTCCCCATTATGGCCAGGAGGACTCTGATCCCTGAGAGAGGTAACCAGGAGGCAGGGGCAACCATAAGGTGTCCACTGCAATGCCCAGGCAGGAGGTCTTGCCATCACCTGGAGTGGCTGCAGACAGCCTGGAGACATCCTAGAGGTAGCGTCAATGTGACTTGCTCTTATGGTTTCTGGAGTGGATGTGAGGCCTGAGGAAAAGCGATGGGTTGACGGCACCTCCTAGAGCTTGGTCTTGACTCAGTGAAGTTGGGAAGAGTAAGTGAAGAGCCAGCATGAAGACAACGACTCAAGGTCTTTGTAGGACATTTTAAATTCAAGGCATTTATGTTATTGAGAGAAAACAACCCAAGAACAATATAACACTCATGAAATAACCCTGTTCAATAAAATTGTAAAGGTGTATACAATTTATTCATTATTAGGACTCACATGAGAGCTGTTCCCAGATGTTTCCCATGGACTATATATCCTGCTGGTGTAGGTGGGAGTGAGGTGAGAGCCAGGATTCCAATCCCAGCAGTTTTCAAATCCCAGACCTTCAACTATGGTCAACCTCAGATCTGGAAGAGAAAAGAGGTGCAGTTTCTTTTCTAATTCCATCAGGATCATTCTGGGTCTGGCCACAGGGCATGCTGCACTGTTCTCCCATCTCAGAGGAGAGGGTGGGATCCCAAAAGCCAAATGTGTCCAGATATGTTTTGGCATAATGTTTTAAAAAATAGAGTTTCAGTTAAAAAGGAGGAGTAAGTTGTATATCTATAGCACAGTAAGGTGACTCTAGTTGGTAATAATATATTGTCTAATTGAAAATACTGAGACAGTAAATTTTAAACGTCTCCCATAAAAAAAGGAAAAATATGAAGTGGTAGGAATGCCAATTAGCTTGATTTCACTATTCCACATTGTAGGGTATGAATACATCAAAACATCATACTGTACCCCATGAAAGGATACAATTTTTATTAATAAAATGTTTATAAAGGAGAAGAAAAAAACTTTATGGGCATGACATAGGAATAGCAGTGATTGGTCTCAGGAAGACAGAAAACCGCAAACAAAGATAAAATAAGAACTCACCAATAGAATACAAGGTAAAACAAAACTCAATATAAGAGCCAGAAAATGGCAAAAGTCCCAGTCAGAGTGACTTGTCCAAGATTCTTCCAAAGAAACCCAGAGAAGGAAGAAAGGGATGGCAATTTCCAGTCTCTGAAATCCTCTCCTTTCCTGGAATATCTAATGACTCTTCTACCTGCTGATTAAAGAAACACCCCTGTCAATAATAGACAGATCGACGAGACAGAAAATTAACAACGTTATTTGGGACTTTAATGCAGCTCTGGACCAAACAGACCTAACAGACATCTACAGAACTCTCCACCCCAAATCAACAGAATATACATTTTTTCTCAGCACCACATCACACTTATTCTAAAATTGACCACATAATTGGAAGTAAAACACTCCTCAGCAAATGTGAAAGAATGGAAATCATAACAAATGGTATCTCAGACCAAAGTGCAATCAAATTAGTACTCAGGATTAAGAAACCTACTCAAAACTGCACAACTACATGAAAACTGAACAGCCTGATTCTGAATGACAACTGGGCAAATAACAAAATTAAGGCAGAAATAAATAAGTTCTTTGAAAACAATGAGAACAAAGACACAATGTACCAGAATCTCTGGGACACTGCTAAAGCTGTGTTTAGAGGGAAATTTATAGCACTAAATGCCCACAGGAGAAAGGGAGAAAGACCTAAAATTGACACCCTAACATTGCAATTAAAAGAACTAGAGAAGCAAGAGCAAACAAATTCAGAAGCTAGCAGAAGACAAGAAATAACTAAGATCAGAGCACAACTGAAAGAGATAGAGACACGAAAAACCCTTCAAAAAATCAATGAATCCAGAAGCTGGTTTTGAGGAAAAGATCAACAAAATAGACCACTAGCCAGATCAATTAAGAAGAAAAGAGAGAAGAATCAAATAGACACAATAAAAAATGGTAAAGAGGATATCACCACTGATCCCAGAGAAATACAAACTACCATCTGAGACTCTATAAACACCTCTATGCAAATAAGTTAGAAAATCTAGAAGAAATGGATAAATTCCTGGACACATAGACCCTCCCAAGACTAAAACAGGAAGAAGTCAAATACCTGACTAAACCAATAACAAGTTCTGAAATTGAGGCAATAATTAATAGCCTACCAACAAAACAAAGTCCAGGGCCAGAAGAATTCACAGCCGAATTCTCCCATTCCTTTGAAACTATCCCAAACAATAGAAAAAGAGGGTCTCCTCCCTAACTCATTTTTATGAGGCCAGCATCATCCTGATGCCAAAACCTGGGAGAGACACAACAAAAAAAAGGAAATTTTCGGACAATATCCCAGATGAACATCAATGCAAAAATCCTCAATAAAATTCTGGCAAAGTGAATCCAGCAGTACATCAAAAAGCTTATCCACCATGGTCAACTTGGCTTCATCCCTGGCATGCAAGGATGTTTCCACTTACACAAATCAATAAACGTAATCCATCACATAAACAGAACCAATGACAGAAAACACATGATTATTTCAATATGTGCAGAAAAGGCCTTCGATAAAATTCAACACCCTTTCAGGCTAAAAACTAGATAAACTAGGTATTGATGGAATGTATCTGAAAATAATAAGAGCCATTTATGACAAAGCCACAGCTAATATCATACTGAATGGGCAAAAGCTAGATGCATTCCCTTTGAAAACCAGCACAATGCATGGATGCCCTCTCTCACCACTCCTATTCAACATAGTATTGGAAGTTCTGGCCAGGGCAATCAGGCAAGAGAAAGAAATAAAGAGTATTCAAATAGGAAGTGAGGAAGTCAAATTGTCTCTGTTTGCAGATGACATGATTGTATATTTAGAAAACCCCATCGTCTCAGCCCAAAATCTCCTAAAACTGATAAGCAATTTCAATAAAGTCTCAGGATGCAAAAATCAATGTGCAAATATCACAAGCATTCCTATACATCAACAATAGACAAACGGAGAGCCAATCATGAGTGAACTCCCATTCACAATTGCTAAAATAAAATAAAATAAAATAAAATACCTAGGAATACAACTTACAAGGGATGTGAAGGACCTCTTCAAGGAGAACTACAAACCACTGCTTAAGGAAATAAGAGAGGACATAAACAAATGGAAAAACATTCCATGCTCATTGGTCTGAAGAATCAATATCATGAAAATGGCCATACTGCCCAAAGTAATTTATAGATTCAATGCTGTCCCCATGAAGCTGTAATTGAGTTTCTTCACAGAATTAGAAAAAACTACTTTAAAGTTCATATGGAAGCAAAAAAGAACCCGAATACACAACACAATCCTAAGCAAAAAGAACAAAGCTGGAGGCATCACGCTACCTGACTTCAAACTATATGACAAGGCTACAGTAACCAAAACAACAAGGTACAGTTATCAAAACAGATATGTAGACCAATGGAACAGAACAGAGGCCTCAGAAATAATGCCACACATCTACAACCTGTTTTGACAAACCTGACAAAAACAACCAATGGGGAAAGGATTCCCTATTTAATAAATGGTGTTGGGAAAACTGGATAGCCATATGCAGGAAACTGAAACTGAACCCCTACCTTTCACCTTCTACAAAAATTAACTCAAGATGGATTAAAGACTTAAATGTAAGATGTAAAGCCATAAAAACCCTAGAAGCAAATGTAGGCAATACCATTCAGGACATAGGCATGGGCAAAGACTTCATGGCTGAAACACCAAAACCAATGGCAACAAAAGCCAAAATTGACAAATGGGATCTAACTAAAATAAAGAGCTTTTGCACAGCAAAAGAAACTATCATCAGAGTCAACAGGCAACTTATAGAATGGGAAAAAATTTTTGCAATCTATCCATCAGACAAATGGCTAATATCCAGAATCTACAAGAAACTTAAACAAATTTACAAGGAAAAAACAAACAACCCCGTCAAAAAGTGGGTGATGGACACTAACAGACAATTCTCAAAAAAAAAAAAAAACTTTTATCCGGCCAACAAACGTGAAAAAATGCTCATCATCACTGGTCATTTGATTTGCATTTCTCTAATGCAAATCAAAACCACAGTGAGATACCATCTCATGCCAGTTAGAATGGTGATCATTAAAAAGTCAGGAAACAACATATGCTGGAAAGGATGTGGAGAAATAGGAACGCTTTGACACTGTTGATGGGGGTGTAAATTAGTTCAACCATTGTGGAAGACAGTGTGGCAATTCCTCAAGGATCTAGAACCAGAAATACCATTTGATCCAGCAATCCCATTACTGGGTATATATCCAAAGGATTAGAAATCATTCTACTATAAAGACATATGCACACGTATGTTTATTGCAGCACTATTCACAACAGCAAAGACTTGGAACCAACCCAAATGCCCATCAATGATAGACTGGATAAAGAAAATGTGGCACATATACATCATGGAATACTATGCAGCCATAAAAAAAAAGTTCATTTCCTTTGCAGGGACATGGATGAAGCTAGAAACCATCATTCTCAGCAAACTAACACAGGAACAGTAAACCAAAACACCTCATGTTCTCACTCATAAGTGGGAGTTGAACAATGAGAACTCATGGACACAGGTAGGGGAACATCACACATCAGGGCCTCTTGGGGTGTGGAGAGCTAGGAGAGGGATAGCATTAGGAGAAATACCTAATGTAGATGACGGGTTGAAGGGTGCAGCAAACCACCATGGCATGTGTATACGTATGTAACAAAACTGCACATTCTGCACGTGTATCCCAGAACTTAAAGTGGAAAGAAAGAAAGAAACAAAGAAAGAAAAAGAAAGAAAGAGAAAGCAAGAAAGAAGAAAAGAAAATACAAGACAGGGGAGAGGAGGGGAGGGGAAGCGAAGGGAAGAGAAGGGAAGGGAAGGGAAGGGAAGGGAAGGGAAGGGAAGGGAAGGGAAAAGAAAAGAAAAGAAATACCCATAAAGTAGGAAAGCTGGCTGGTCACAGGAGAAGCATGAAAATATCAAGCAGTGATTTCATACAGCAGCAAGAAAAGAGCTTGTAATATTAGCTACAAGAATAAGGATAAGCCTTGAACAATAAGACCCAAACAAGCAGGATGGGGCTAAGCTGGCTGACACTGAATTGGTCACACATGGCACTGGGTTTGACCCTTGCCCTATCCCAGGCCTAATTATACGCTCATTATGACAGTAAATCACACACCAGCACCAGAACAGTTCTGAGTATGCCCATATTTAGTATAAAAATAGGTAACACCTAGCCAGGCCCAGTGGCTCATGCTTGTAATCCCAACACTTTGGGAGCCCAAGGCAGGTGGATCACCTGAGGTCGGGAGTTTGAGACCATCCTGACCAACATGGAGAAATCTCATCTCTACTAAAAATACAAAATTAGCCGAGTGTGGTGGCACATGTCTGTAATCCCAGCTACTCTAGAGGCTAAAGCAGGAGAATTGGTTGAACCCAGGATGCAGAGGTTGCAGTAAGCCAAGATCATTGCTCTCCGGCCTGGGCAACAAGAGTGAAACTCCATCTCAAAACATAAATAAATAAATAAATAAATAATAGGTGACACCTCAGTTCTGAGAAAACTTCACCATTTTTTCTTAAAATTCTAATGATTATTTCAACCTCTCCTTAGAGATCCTATAAAATTAGAAACCCAAACTCCCTTGTACACAACTCACTCTTCTGAATAAGCCCTCTCTTGAGTATCTACCTTTGCTTTGCAATAGACACTTCTTACCTTTTGCTTCATTCTGCCTACTTCCTAAACTCTTTCTTGCACCGATGACAAGAATGTGGACACTGGTTGGTGACTGAGTCTCTGGGTACCTGGAGATGACCTAATCACTATGGCAACAGTCAGAGTCTAAAAATCACACAGGATATCACAATTCACTCTGGTTTTTCTTGGGGGAAAAATCCAGTAACTTTGGCCCCATATCCCCAAAGGGCATCACTCAGCACAAACTGAGAAGCAGCAGTCCTACCGCTGGGTTGTAAGCATGTGGCTTTATTTCTGGGTTCTCTATTCTGTTCCATTGGTCTATGTCTTGACCTTCATACTGGCACCATGCAGTCTTGCTTACTATTGCCTTACTGTATAAATTGAAGTCAGGTAATGTGATGCCTCCATATTTGTTCATTTTGCTTAGGATTGCTTTGGCTCTTCAGCGTCTTTTTTGGCTCCATATGAATTTTAGGATTCTTTTAGTAATCCTGTGGAAATGATGTTTGTATTTTGGTGTATGCAATTTTTAGATTGATGTCTTTAGATTGATGTTTCATGTTTGCAATTTTTAGATTGCTTTGGGCAGTGTGGTCATTTTCACGATATTGTGTCTGTCAGTCCATCAGCATGGGATGTTTTTCTTCTATTTTGTCATCTATGATTTTTTTCAGCAGTGTCTTGTAGTTCTCCTTGTAGAGATCCTGTACCTAATGGTTAAGTGTATTCCTAGGTTGTTTTTGTTATTGTCAGTTTTTGTTGTTGTTGTTTTGCAACTATTTTAAAGGGATGGAGTTCTTGATTTGATTCTTGGCTTGCTTGTTGTTGGTATAAAAGAGTGTTACTGATTTGTACATACAGATTTTGTACCTGAGACTTAAGTGAATTCATTTATCTCATCTATGAGTCTTTTGGTGGAATCTTTCAGGTTTTCTAAGCACATATGATCACATCATTGGCAAACACACGTAGTTTCACTTCCTTCTTTCCAATTTAAATGTCCTTTATTTCTTTTGCTTACCAGATTGCTCTGACAAAAACTTTCAGTCCTATGTTGATTACAAGTGGATAAAGTGAGCATTTTTGTCTTCTTGTAGTTCTTAGTGGGAATACTTTCAACATTTCTTCATTCAATATGATGTTGCATGTGGATTTGTCATTTTTGGCTTCTATTATTTTGATGTATGTTCTTTCTAGGCATAGTTTGTGTAAGTGTAGTCTATTATTTTACAAGCTTAGATTTGTATTCTGTTTTACCTGAGTGCATTCTGAGATTTGACATCTATTTTACCTGATATAAGTACAGATGCTCGTGCTGTTTTTTGGTTTCCAGTTGCATGGAATAACTTATTCCACCCCTTCATTTTCCATCTACATGTATGCTTATAGGTGAATTGAGTTTCTGGAAAACAGCATATAGTAGGGTCTTATTTTTTTACTCATTCAAAGACCCTATGCCTTTCACTTGCAGAATTGAGATAAATTATATTCATTGTTTTTATTGATAAAGGCTTAGTACTCCCATTTCATTTCTTGTTTTTTGGTTGTTTAGAAACCTCTCTTCCATCCTTTTCTTATTGTCTTTCTTTGTGTTTAAGTAATTTCCTCTTCTGGAATCCTTGGAATGTGACTTTTCTGGCCAGAAACCTCTGTATCTGGGGGCACCTTTGCCAGAGTTTTGATGGGGTTCACTGGGTTCATTCTGCCCATGCAGCCTGGTAGACTACGCTTGGCTTATGTTTCAGGCCTGGAGCACATGCCTATTAAGGGTGGGTCAGGGCTGGAGTGGTGAGGGGTGTGTGAGTGAGCAGGCGGTCAGGCCATTTCGGACAGTCACTAGCTGCTGCTGCTGCAGCAGTGGGGCGGACAGCTCCAGGTGCCAGCATGGGTGCCAGATTTCTGCAAGGCTGCAAGTGAACCAGGCACAGCACAAGCATCTTCCATGGTTGTCACTGGAATACACAGTGACACCAACACTGAAAGCTTGGAAATGCCGGGAACTGCAGAACTCCCAAAAGGGAGTCACAGCCCTGGCTCAGGAAGCGCCCACATCTGGGCTCCTGGAAGAGTAGTAGCTCTTCTGTTTTTCTCTTCACCTACAACTTGGTGAGCAAGGGCTGTGTTTCAGCTTTGTTTGTGTTATTGCTCTTTTAGCCCCACCATTAGGCGGGTCCCAAGTTCTTGTCCTATGACCAGGAAGAATGAAATATGCAGACAAGTGGAGGGTGAGTGAGATAAACAGGAGCTTTATTGAGCAATAGAACAGCTCAGAGACCCACAGTGGGTAGCTTTTTTCTGCAGCCAGGGTGTCCTGATGAGTGTTCAGCTCTGAGCAGACAGGAGGCCCTGGGGTGGGTGACCCCTCCCTCCTGGCAGGTTATTCCATCATCACCACAGCTCTCAGTAGAGAGGAGGCCCTGGAGTGGGTTGCTGCTCTCTGCAGGAAAGTCATCTCATCATCTCTACAGCTCTCAGCAGAGAAAAGGACCCGGAGTGGGTTGCTTGTCTCTGCAGGAAAATCATCCCAATAGTGGGTAGTTCCTCTCTGCCACTGGTCTTCGTAATGTTCTCCCTGAGTCAGGGGTTTTTTTGGCATCAGACAGGAGAAAGTCTGTGCTGATTGGGTCATAGGTGGCCATGAGCAGGCACAGAAAAGGCAACACATGTTCCCACTCTGGTCCCTAGGACTGGTGGCGCAGCCCATGGGCTTCAGGCCCTCCTTGGTCAGAAGATGGAGCCTCACCAGTGATCTTCACCTTCCTGTCTAGGATTCTGTCTGCCTCCCACCACCAACCATGTTGCCCAGGTCACTCGTACCAAGGAGCATCCAAAGATGAGTGCTGATTTGTCCGCAACCCCCCTCAGCCTCCCTTCTACACTCATCAAGGCCCAAAGTCCAGAGGGTTCAAGACAGCAGTGGGACGGTGTATCAGCACTGACCCAAGTGTGCACAGGCCCACCTGGGCTGTGACAGCATCCGGGCTTGACCACAACCACACTCCAAAATTAGAGCAGGTGCCATGAGAGATGAGGCAGTGAGAGCAGACACCCCCAAGCTGCAGGAGAAGGGGGGATCTCCTGGACCCTCGAGAGCACTGGGGGACCTCAGTTGGTAACTGTGACCTGGACAGCTTCAGTTATGCCTTTGGAGCGACTGCCCTGCCAACTCGGGAGGACCAGGACTCCCTCTTCTCCCAGGCTCCCATCAGCTCCAAAGTGTACGCAGCCTCGGCTGTGCCCTCTCTGTGTGTTTCCCTGCAGAGGTGACAGGTGAGATGCAGGCTCACAGCAGCTCTGGCCAACCCCGCACAAACAAACCCAATGCTCCTGGGTGTGGTTTAACAAGCCCCAACTGCACTCTCATCCAGGAGCTTGCAGGCTAACAGCAGGCAGTGGGCAGTGAGGTAGAGGCTGTGGTGGAGACTCCAGACCTGGGACCAGGTTCCATTTTGCCATGAGAGGGTGTGCGTGGCACAGTTGGCTGCCTCAGGGACACGGAGCACAGGCCTGGCTCATGACCCTGCCAAGGGGGGTGCCTCCAGGAGTGGTTCATGTTTCCCAGGCCCAGCAATCAGGCTGGTCACCCCTAGGGCGGGTGGATCTTGGAAACACAGCCTGGGGTGGATCTGCATAGAACCTCCCTTCAAGACCCGGGAGCTTGACACTGTTAGCAGGATGGGCACAGTGGCCAGATAGCTGGCCAGGTCCTTGAAGCAGGTGCCATTTCTGCTTCTCACCCTGGCCCCCTGATGGATGGCCCCAGCTCTGCCTTCTGGGCCTGGCATCCACACATCTTGTGCGAGCGGGACACCACCCCATTCCTATCTTCTCCTTGGGGCCCCTCTCTGCCCGTCCCTTTGTGCCTGACCGAGCTGCTCCCCGTGGGCAAAAAAGTGAGAAAAAGAACTGATGACTGAGGAGAAGTAAAGAATGGGTGGAGATCATCTGTATGCCTGTTTTCCCAGCACTTTGGGAGGCCAAGGTCGGTGGATCACTCGAAGCCAGGATATTGAGACCAGGCTGATCAACCTGGAAAAACCCCGTCTCTATTAAAAATACAAGAATCAGCCACGCTTGGTGGAACGTGCCTGCAGTCCCAGCTATTTGAGTGGTTGAGGTGCAAGAATCACTTGAGCCCTGAAGGAAAGGATTGTGGTGAGCCCAGATTGCACCACCGCACTCCAGCCTAAATGACAAAGTGAGATTTTTGTCTCCAAAAGAAAACAAAGAACAAGAATGGGCGGGAAATACTCAAAATGATCAAATTTTATTTGGTTGCTTTGATGTTCTACAGCTGAAACTCAATCACAGACAAATTAGTATTTCATTATTTTTCCATCAGTAACTCAATCACTAGAGATTTCTGATGGAAAAATTGCTACAACAGGTTAAAAGTTTTCATTCAGGCACTCTTTGTTTCTGATATTCCTCTGTAACCGTCCTTGCAGGGATAACATTATCATCAATGCAGAACTTTAGCTTCTCTTTCTGACTCTGTAGGACACGGGTCCCTGAAGTTCTCATTGACGTCACCTCAACATTTCCCTCCAGCCTTGCCCCTTGCTGTTATCTTTTTTTTTCCCTCACACTGAGCACTTGCCTGTGCTTCCTTTAAGTTGCATGTGGCCTGGGCACAGTCAGTCATGCCAGTAATCCCAGCACTTTAGGAAGCTGATGCAGGAGGATCCCATAAGCCCAGCTGGAGCAACATAGAGAAACACTGTCTCAAATTGTCTTTAATAAAAATTTTGGAATTATTAAAAATGGAAATAAGAAAATAGAAAAATAGCTTGCACGTACAGAGTAGATTTTAGTGTCCAAGTGCCTGGAAGAGAACTTTGGATTTCTCTACCCCGCTAGGCACGCCTTCCCTAGCAGCAAAGATGGAGCTCCAGTTCCTCAGATGGTGATGAGCCACAGGAAGGGCAGGGGGTGGGACCAATGAAGATCCTCTTGGGCTGCCTGACTTCCCTCAGTGTACACATCAGCTCAGCCCGAAGTGGGGTGAAGATCTCCCAATAGACATGAACCAAGGAATTCAAACTCTCCTCAGGGGCAGGATACGTCTCCAGGCTTAACTTGCTCAGCCCACTGGTGTGGCGCAGCAGGTCCTTCAGGGCGTCCATAGACATGCAATTTCTGCCAAAGTAGAAGGTGGTGAGCTGGGAGCAGCGGCTCAGGCCAGGCAGGATGGCACTGAGTTGGGAGTAGTGGATCTGACAGCCCTCCAAGATGAGGGTCTTGAGAGAGGCAGCAATTTTCTCTAGCAGAGCTCCGAGGGGTTCAAGACTGATGCGGAACAGCAGCACATAGCTGAGATTCAGATGCTTTAGGTAACCGAGGCTTGGGTACTGGGAGAGACACTTCACATCCTCTTCCAATAGGTAGCCACAAGTTAATTCCAAGTTCTCCAAGGGGTTCTGGAGGCACCTGTGGAGATCAAGAAGTTAGTTCTGAGCAATGGTACCAATTAGATGAAGGTAGTGGGGAATAACCTCAAGGAAAATGCCTGCTTCAAACAAACACGTTTGCTCCCACCATCTGAGGATGGTCGGCATGCAAGCTGCTGCATGTTGAGGACCCTGATCATTCAGAGGCAGTCCCATGTTAGCCTCAGCCCTTTCACCATTGCTTGTGTGATTGGTTCAAGGCCACAACATCTCTAAAGCCTTTTTTTTTTTTCATCTTTTAGCAGAAAACTTCATCTCTGGGCCACAGGTACCCAGTGGGAGATGTGCACAAAGAACTCAACTCAGCAAGGTGTGGGGACATCCGCTAGGGCTACCTGTCGGCAGGAGCTCCCTGACATGCCTGCATCTGCAAACCAACTATCACTTTTTACCACTGTCATGCCTACTCCCTCACCTCCATCCCGGAAGCACGCATTTCCCATGTCAACTGACTTTCCTGGAGTTCAGAACAACCTTTTACAGACAGGGAATCAGAGACAGGATCATTCGTGATCACTAAGCTGGTGAGGACAGACCTATTGTGAAATGCACAGGTTTGATGCCCTTTCCCTCCTTTCATACCCTCGTCTATTGTCTCTTTGACATCATATCAACTTGAAACACACTTTGTAAGAGGAAATTCACACGTGCACCCCCAATAGAGCTGAAACCCCCACTAACTAGCTTGTACATGGTGTCCCTCTCTAGCTTCTACCCCAGGTGACCCCTCTGCTCTTATTGGAGCTATCCTGTGATAGCCACCCCAGGACATGGAACACTGAATGGGACAATGTGTTGACCTTCTGGTGGCCCCTTCACTGCAATGTTGCCACTGGCTGTCACACAGTACATGCCTTCTAGTGTTTGCTGTAGCAAAACAAGGCTGTGCTGTGGTTTGCATACAAAGTGCACGATCCTTTCTCACCTGATCAGCTGTTCCAGGTGTCCACTGAAGAAGGTGATCAATTTTATTTTAAGCAACTGGAGGTGTTCCAGCCTGAGGAACACAGAGCTGAATTTGGCAACTAACCGACCCTCGAGTTCATTGTCTGACGTGTAATGATGGCACCTGGAGAAAACGAGTTTGCGAAGATTCTTCATCTCCTTCAGGTGACAACGAAGCTTTCTTATCAGTTGTGGCCAGGACATGTTTCGAATTTCCAGCTCCTGAATACTATTCAGGTGGATTATTTTCAATGACTTTCTGAGATATTTAATCGGCGTTAGATAATTGACCAGCTTACTACAGCACAGGTGTACTAAACCTCTCCTTTGGTAAACCCACTGAAAGAGGTATCTCAGGCATTCATCCTGGGGTATTTCCTTGAGGCAGACGTCTATGAACACCTTTAAGGGCTGGTGCTCTTCCATCCTTGGACAGTCCTCTGCTGTCTCCTTCTTACTCATGGCCTCTGGGAAGCAGGACAGGGCCCAGGCTCCAGGCCATATGGCCCAGAAATTCTCATCAACATCCCGCAAATCCAGCCCTTGAAGTTTCCACCTCCTGTGGGTAAAGTAAGGGAGAGGCTCAGAATTTAGAAGGACCCATCCCTGACCTTTGCTTTCATTCTCATCCCATAAGTCAGCTACTCCTGTCCTCAGTGCTCCCTGTTCTCTTTGTCTTTTCTCAATCCCTTTTCCTTTTTGATTCTGACTGGTCCCCACTTCTATTCCCTTTACCTTCCACTGAGTAAAGGCAGGTTTCTGTTCCCACGGTGGACCCTGTATGGTGAGCAGTCCTTTCTCTGAGGATCTGGACAATGGCCAAAGCCTCCCTGAGCTTCCTTGCCAACACCATCAGAAGACTCTGGGCCACCCTTGGGCTACTTCTCTGCCTGACCCTGCTGTTCTTTCCCTGGACACTTGAGTCCTATCTACCAGCCCTCCTGGGTCACCTCACCTGGGACGAACCTTCTGTGTAAGCAGCATATGAAGTCCTTCCAGCAATGCTTTTAAGGTCTCCAGATGAAGCGTCTTCATCAGCGATCCCAGAGGGAGGCAGGTG